>NW_006399971.1:1598671-1603988 GCF_000299155.1 Elephantulus edwardii
TTTGAACATTTCTTCATGTGCTTGTTAGCCATCTGAATGTCTTCTTGGGTGAAGTGTCTGTTCATATCCTGTGCCCTTTTTTCTAGGATTATTTTTCTTTATCTTTTTGTGGTGCTCAAGTATTTCATAAATTCTGGATATAAGTCCCTTATCTGATATATCATTACCAAATACATTTTCCCAGTCTGTGGCTTCCCTTTTTACCCTGTTGGAGAAGTTTTTGGATGTGCATAGGGATTTGATTCTTAGAAAATCCCATTCATCTATTTTATATTCTCCTGGTTGTAGGTTTTTCAGGATACTTGGAAGACTGTTTATGTTGTGGATTAGGATTTCTAGTGTTCTTCCAAACTTTTCTTTAATGAAGATTATAGTCCTTGATTTTAATCCTAGGTCCATGATCCAGCTTGAGTTGGCTTTTGTATATGGAGTGAGGTGTGGATCTTGCTTGAGTCTTTTGCAGATACTTTTGCAACTTTGCCAACAAAATAGGATTAGAGGGGAATTTCTTCAACATAGTAAAAAGTATTTATGCAAACCCTAGAGCCAACATTGTTCTCAATGGAGAGAGGTTAAAGGCATTCCCTTTAAGAACAGGAACTAGGCAAAGATTCCCACTATCACCTCTCTTATTCAATATTGTATTGGAAGTCTTAGTGAAAGCAATAAGACAAGAGAAGGGAATAAAAGGTATCCAAATTGGCAAAGAGGAGGTAAAATTATCTCTCTGTGCAGATGACATGATAGTATACTTAGAAAACCCTAAAGACTCAGCAAGAAAACTATTGGACACAGTGGACCAATTAAGCAAAGTAGCAGGATACAAAATCAACATACAAAAATCAGTGGATTGCTCTACAGTGACAAAGAGAATACAGAGCTGAAACTAAGAAAAACCATACCATTCACAATAGCTAATCACAAGATTAAATACTAGGGAGTAAATTGAACAAGAAGCACAAAGGATCTATCCAAAGAAAATTACAAAACATTACTACAAGAAACAACAATAGACCTGGAGAAGTGGAAGAATATCCCTTGCTCATGGATAGGAAGACTCAATATTGTGAAAATGGCAATACTACCAAAGGCAATTTACAGGTTTAATGTGATCCCAATACAAATACCAATCCCATTCTTCAACGAGATGGAAAAGGCATGGAAAGAAGCCCCAGATAAGCAAAGCAGTCCTTAAAAATAGAAGAAAGGTAGGAGCCATCTCACTCCCTGACTTCAAATCCTGCTACACTGCCGTGGTGGTTAAGACAGCACGGTACTGGTACAATGAGAGACACATGGGTCAATGGAATAGAATTAAGAACCCAGAGATCAGCCCTCCTATCTATGGTCAACTGATTTTTGACAAGGAGATGAAATCAGTTAAGTGGGGAAACAACAGCCTTTTTAAAAAATGGTGGGTTTTTTATTAATTTTAATGAACGTTTACAGAGATTTTGGATATCCATTCATTCATTGTTACACTTTTCTCCCTGCCCACCCCTCCCCCTCCCAGTTCACTCCTTTCTTTGAAAGGTAAAAGAAAAATTCTTTCATTCATATACAATCCCCCTGGCACCCCAGTACACTCCACTATGCAACCTTGGACTCTTGTCATGACCATAATATCCAATCATATATGGCTTTTAAACTGTCCTCTCCCTCATCTGTTTCTATACAGTATACATAATTTATCCAATTTTTCTCTGCTCACCCCAACCGAGTTTTTCTCCAGAAGAAACAGTGGACGCACTTGAACTTTTTGGTTAGCAGCCAACCACTTAACCATTTATAACATCAAGGTTCCTATTTCAGCTTCTATAGCCCACAATCCTTGACATTTCAGAGTTTGTAGATACACCTGGTGATACCATTTTTCCTGTCTTTCCTTTGTGTCTGCTTGCTTGCTTCAGAGTTGATACTGTTCCTTTTATCACTTAGCCTTGATTAGGTTTAGGACACATCCTACACTGATAATACCTCATTAACAGGAAAGAGAAAACTCTACTTCTTAAACAGATACAACCACCTTACAGTGATTAGGGTTCTAACACACATATTTCAGGAACACAACTCAAACCACAACAACTATTTATGAAAAAGAAATTGAAATTTATGTTCCTATCAAAACCTATACACTAATAGTTATAGCCATTTTGTTTGTAATGGTTTAATGAAGTCTGGTACAACTATACAGTGAAATACTACTCAGCAATAAAAAGGGATAAACTATTGATGCATGCAACAATCTGGTGGAAAAAATCAAACTGAAAACATTACATACTGTATTATTACATTTTAACAGCATTCTAAAAAAAAAAAAGTAGAGGTGGAGAACAGACTAGCAGTTTCTGAGGAATGAAGAGAGAAGAGAAATATAAATACAAAGAAAATTCCTGTGGGATCATGCAACAGCTCTGCATTTTTATTTCAGTGGTGAATGTATCTACATGTAAGATAATTGCTCAGAGTATACACACAGATAAGTGATAATATGTTTTTACAAATTCAAAGAACTGAATGATTTCAAAAATTGCTACATAACTTGGGAGAGACTAGAGAGAGAGATTTATGCTGTGTGAACTAACTCCGTCTCAAGACAAACACAACATAAGACGATTATTGTAAAACTAGAAAGACCGCTAGTAAAATGTGTATGAGGGTACAAGGTGGAAGGAGTGCGAGTCGTGGGGTGAGGGTGGGCAGGGAGGGAATCACAGGGTCACACAATTTGGTGGGTGGAGGGAGGAGGTAAAGGAAAAAGGAAAGATCCATGGAGGGATCTGAAAAAATGAGGTAATGGTGGGCATAGTTCAATGGTGATTAGTTTTACATGACTCAAAAGAACAGGAATGATTGTACGAAACACAATGTGAATGACAGATAGTGTAAAACACAATATATATGAATTTTGTATCACACCAATATAAAATTTTTTAAAAGTTGAAAGAGCTGAATAAGTCCATGGTCTAGTGAATAGTACTGTTTTGTTGCTGATGGTGTTTTTAGCTATCCTCGTGTCATTCCCCAAACTCATGGCAATCTTAGTCCTACACCATTCCCATGACTGGTTTCAAATTAACCATTGTCATTGACAGAGTTTTCTTTCATTGGCTGATTTTCAGAAGTAGATTTCCAGGCCTTTCTTCCAAGTCCACCTTAGTCTAGAAACTCTACTAAAAATTATTCAGCATTAACAATATACAAATCTCCACTCATAGAGGGATAGGGGTCACACAGGAGGTGAGTTGGCCAAGAATCAGAGCTGAGTATCCTGTTCAGAAGAAAGGTGAGAGTTCTACCACTGAACTACCACTGCCCTGTTGTACCAGTATCAGTTTCCTGGTTTTGATATTGTATTGCAAGTATAGAAGAGGTCATCACTAGCAGAAGCTAGGAAAAGCCAACATGGAATTCTGCCAAAAACAGTTGCAACTTCCTGATAATCTACAATTATTAATGGAAATATTTTGTTGATTTAAAAAAAAAAAAAACAAAAGCAGCAGCCATATAGAGAGATAATTCCAGTATAAGAGGCACTGACCTAGGACAACTACCCTAAACATTCTCACTATAATTCATACCTGCTCTGAAAACACCAAGAACTCAACTCTGGTATTAATCATAAGGAGAAGTTGTTATTTTTCTTGCTAGCAAGCTAAAAATAACAGCAATAATCCACACCACCCAGGGGGGATGAAATACGCATTTAGAATCGGAGTTTGTCAAACAGTTCCTGCTGGAATACTAAAGAGCAGCATGTCCATCCATTTCATAAATGTTCATTGAGCACCTACGATTGTGCCAGGACTGTGTACGCTGCAGGTTGGAGAAGACATGAGGAGTCGCAGGCTGCCACAGAGTCCAGAGAGAGAGAATGATGACATGGACCTAAGGGCAATAGTGGTGATAAGGAGAACAGGTGGGCTGGAGAGCTATCTGGGAGGGACGAAAAAGAGGATTTGGAGATTGTTTGGACATAGGCAGTTTAGGCATGAACTCTTAGTTTTTGAGATCCAGGTCTCTAGGCTGACTTCTTGGTATACTCTCTGGCCTTTGTGACAAGTCCAAGGGAAAGAACCAATATTTTGTTGCTTGGACACCGTGAGGTTCAAACCCTTTGGATTCCTTTTTCATGATCTGGCTACTTACCCTCTAAGTCCCCTTTCTCAAAGGGCTTTTGGAGGTGCTGACAGAAAATAGGGAACTTTAACCATCAGGCCATGAACTCAGAGGTACACCCCTGGAAACCTCCACTGCAGGATGAGTCTGCTTTGGGCCATGTACATACAAAGCCTAAAAATAGACTGAGTTGAGAAAGAATTGACTAACACAGACTGAGGCTGTTTCAAGATTGTATAAAGGAGGAAGAGGGAGAAAGGAAGACTGAGAAGTAATCCACATGGTAGAAAGACAAGTAAGAGAAGTAGCAGAGTGCTGTGGCAGGGACACCAAGAGAAAATACAAAATGATAAAAATATTCCTGGGAGGGTCTGTGAGCTGATGAAGGCAAGGGTGTGTCTATTGAGTTGAACATGTGTTGGTCACACTTATGCACCAGAAGCATGGCCTTGATCATGCTGACCTGAACTAAGAACCTCGACCCTTGCTTGGGGTTAGGAGGAAGCAGCATTTGTAAAGTGGCTGCCTGCCCAGGAAAGAGGCCTGCTTCACTGTGAGCCCTGGCTACTGTGTGGACATGGCCCAGCCAGCAGGGCTCCCACCTCATGCGAACTTTTAGAGGAGAAATCAGACGTTACAGAGGACCTTAAGTAAACCTGCTCAAAGATCCCTTTGAATTGAGTCCCTTAGTGCCTATGCCTTCATTTCATTTTCTGGCAATTTTCCTCAACCAACACTCCAGAATTTCATAGAAATTTCAAAGGTCTTAGTATTTCAGAAGTGAATTGCCAGTCCTTCTTCCTAGTCTGTCTTAATTTGGGAGCTTTGCATTAGAATAGTATCCAACATCTGGCCAACGGACTGAAAAAAGATTCCTATTTATTCACATTGTAAAAAAAAAAAAAGATCCTACAGAATGTGAACATTATCAAATAAAAGCACTAATATCATATGTAAGAAAAATCTTGCTAAGATTATCCAAAAATGACTAGAACATCAACAGAGAAATACAAGCTGAACTTAGAAGAGGTCTTGGCACTAGGAATATCATTGGCAATGTCAGATGGATCATGCCTGAAAATAGAGAGTTTAATAAAGATGTCTATTTTTTTTTTAAATTTAGGTTGTTTATTTTTCATTTCAATGAACATCTACAGAGATTTTGGAATTCCATTCATTCATTGTTGCACCCTTCTCC
>NW_006399971.1:1604648-1635707 GCF_000299155.1 Elephantulus edwardii
ACATTATTCTCAATGGAGAGAGGTTAAAGGCATTCCCTTTAAGAACAGGAACTAGGCAAGGATGCCCATTATCTCTTCTCTTATTCAATATTGTAAAGATGTCTATTTGTGTTTATCAACTATGCAAAGGCATTTGACTGTATGGGTCACAACAAATTGTGGCTAAAGTTGAGAAGAATGGGAATCTCAAAACATTTGATTGTACTTATGTGAAACCTAAACCTACACCAAGAAGCTATTCTCTGAACAAAGCAAGGGAACATTGCAAGGTTCAAAATCAAGAAAGGAAGTTCATCAGAAATATATCCTGTCTCCATACCTTTTCAATTTATATGCAGAAGAGATTATTCAGGAGGCTGAACTTTATGAAGAAGAATCTGGCATCAAGATTGGAGGAAGATTCACCAATAACCTGTGTTATGCACACAGGTTATGCACAGACGACACAACTTTGCTCACTGAGATTGATACGTACTTGAAACGTTTGCTGCAGAAAGTCAAAGACTACAGCCTCCAATATGGATTGCATCTAAGCATAAAGAAAACAAAGATCTTTACCACCGGGGCAACATAAGAGAGATGGAGAAAGAATTGACGTGGTTCATGATTTCCCCTTACTTGGATCCACAATCAACACTTTCGGCACCAGCCTTGGGAAAATCTGCTTTTAAGGACCTCTCCAGAGTGTTAACAAGCAACAATATCAGTCTAGAGTCTAAGATGCATCTGAGTAAGGCCATGGTTTTCTCAATTGCTTGCTATACATCTGAGAGCCAAACAATGAATAAAAATGACAGAAGAATCAATGCCTTTGAGTTGTGCTGCTGGAGAAGAGTAATGAACATACCATGGATTGCCAAGAGAACAAATCGGTCTGTCCTAGAAAGGGTAAAGCAAAGTTGCTCCTTGGAGGCAAGGATTTTGAAGCTCTGACTGACATGTTTTGGGCATGTGGCCAGGAGGGACCAGTCCTTAGAGAAGGACACAGTTGGAAGGGTGGAGGGATAGTGCAGGAGAGGAAGACCCTGGGTGAGATGTTTTGGCATAGCAATGGTGGCAATGGAGTTCAGATGTGTCTCAGATGGTGAGGCAAGGGCCAGAGCCATTGTTCATAGGGTTGCTTATGGGTCAAAGCTGACTTGAAGGCACATAACAACAATAACCCCCAGCACAGGGTGGACTGGGCTGGTGACTCCATTTGGAAAAATCATCTCATAGCTATTACATTTCCTACACGTTATGGGCATGAAGCCCTCTTCTCTCATTGGGAGGATAAAAACTAGGGAAGAAGCCTGGAGCTCTAGAGATGCTGTTCTCAAAAATGAAGCTGTAAAGAAGAGAGGAGCCGAGAGAGGCCAGGTTGGCCTGCTTCCAGCCTACAGCGTGGGGCCCAGGCCAGCAGCCCCAGACTTTTCAGTAACCAGCTCACCTTCCCTCTATGGAAAGAGATCTAAGTTCAAGTTAATCGAGGCCTGACTTTCTTCCTTTCCTGATGCACCAGCCACCACAGTCAGGCTCCAGCCTGGATGGTGAGGCCCCATCAGGACCTCTGGTGTCCACTGTCTGAGCTGCCCACTCAGGGTTCAGGACCTAATGCCTAAGAGTTCTCTATTCTGAGGGGATCTGCTGGCCCCGAGTTTGGCCCCTACCCTACACTACCCTACCCTACCACATTTCTCCTTCCCCAACCAAAAGCCTGGAGGCTCAGGACCCCAATACCTCCTACTGCAGAAGAAGTTTTTTCTCCAAATCCCCATTTAGATTCATTAAAAGTAAAGGCCAATTTGGTAGGCCCCTTCCCATGAAAGGCCTTGCCCTGTGGGCTCCAAAATTAGGCAGGAACATTTCCTCCAGGAATTGGGAGACACCGTCTCTGCTAATTCCACCGTTCCTGAGTGTTTTTCACAGCTCATTAGAACCAACAAGCCAACTCAGCCTTCTAATGAGCCCGCTGACTCCACCTGGGAAGGCGCTCGGGGCCTAATGAGTTCTCCTGGCCATAAACGTACACACCGGAGGTTAAGAGTGGGGAATGAACATTTATGGTGGATCCTAGTTTTAATAAGGCCAAGCAGACACTCTTCCAGTAAAGAGAAATGCCAACTGTGTGTGTGTAGGGGATAGAGATGGGGCATAATAGGAAAGACAGCCAAAGTTTGTGCTGCTGGCCTCCCGTTCCCAACCTGCTTCCCCAGTCACTCTGCACACGTAGCCCTTGCCCTCAGGCTGGCTGGTGACCGGCCTCATTCCAGTGTACCCAGTGTACCTAACCCTAACCCAGCGCTGTACAACCAGAGATCCCAGCCACTTCTCACATCTCCCAAAGGAGCAGGGCTAGGCACAGACAGCTCAGAGTGGAGAGGCCCCAAGGGCAGCTCCACTTCCAGAACAATGCTTTCCGCTTGCTCACAGAGGTGCCTGCTGGGAGTCTCATCCTGAGATGCTGGCCCTCCAGCCAGACCTAGCAAAGAAAGCTGGCCGGTGGCGCCTTGCCCACAGCCCTCAAGAGTGGAGAGAGCCGACGGCCACCAGGTGCTGCTTCTGGGAGCTGCGGCCTGCCCCTCTGTAGCTCTGGCCACACTAGAAAAATAGGAATTCGCATCCTTGTGCACCCACCACAGTGGGCAGAATTGTGGGCCCCGCCCAAGGCCTGGGGAGCAGTACTACTTAACCATTGAGCTGACTGTGATGTCTACTAACCCCAGCTGCTGTGTCAAAGTTGAACTGGGTTTCCAGTGGCTGCTTTTTCAGAGGTAATTCAGTAGATCTTTCTTCTGAGGTACCTCTGGGTGGACTCAAATCTCCAACCTTTCCGTTAGAAGCAGAATGCATTTATAACACACAGAGACCCCACTTATGGGGAGAAACCCACTAAATTCACAACTGCAGAGTTGATTGTGATTCGTAGCCATGCTTCACTGGGTTTCCACAGCTGTAGATCTCTACTGAATGAGACCGCCCATCTTTCTCCCAAAGACCAGTTAGGGGATTCAAACAGCCCACGTTTAGTTAGCAGCCCAGCATTTCATCAACGTGCTGCTAATGGACTTCACTGCAGGCAGAGACCTCTCTGTTGAGCTAAGCTAGCACCCACCTGCCCTTGGCCCTTGAGCTCGTCTCAGCCCATGACCCTACTCTCACCCCTTACACTTTGCTCTTTTCTTGCTGCCCTGCAGGTCCATGCCCACCCGTGCCCCTCTGTCTCTCTGAGTTGGCTCTCGAGCCTGTTTCTGAAAAATACGCACCATGTTCCTCCGCGAGAGTGGCACCCGGAGCCGTGTATCGGGACACTGTGTGCACGTCTGTTACAGAGCAAACAGCTTTTGCCTTTCGGGCCTCATGCCAGCCTTTGATTCATGCAACTTAGAAAATAAGAAGACATATTCTCATGCCGGTTTGCCACGTTTATTAAGGAGAAATGTGTTTAATTGACTGGCTCAAAACTTGACCCTTCGGCCGCCTGGACGCGACTCAGGCTCTTCCTCCAAATTCATCTCAGTCTTTCCTGGGTCCAGGTCAAACAATAAAGTCACTGGACGGCTCTCTTCCAAAGGAGCACTTCTTACAGAGTATTTTTTTCCAGTCTCGTTTCAGAGCCCTTCCCCCTACCATCTTGTTTCTATAATCCTGAAGCTCAGGCAATTAAAATAAAATATCCTTATAGTCTTTAGATGTTTACTCGACCAGCTGGTAATGAGCTAGGCAGGATCTTCTCTATTACATAAAGGAAAAGAACAAAGAATTAGGAATATGGAAGAAATTCAAACGTCTTAATTAGTGCTTCCATCTGTAAAAAAAAAAAAAAAAGTGACTGCATCACTGACAGCCGCCCTCAGAGACCTATCTTGGGAAGGCCGAGATCCCCCCACATCCTGGAGCAGCAGGTCACACAGACCAGCACCAGGCGCCTGGGAACCCAGCCTCCTCCTCCACCAGCAGATAGTCGAGCTTCAGGCCCACCCGCAGGAAAACAAGGACCCTGGGGCGGCAGACAGTTAAGTCCCTAAGGGACTCGGAAGGGGGCAGGACTGCCAGGATCTAGTAAATGGATGCAGTTAGGGATATGAAGGAGCTAAGGGCAGGACTAGATCAGAAGCCCTGGCCTCCAGAACTCTCTCAGTAAGTCTTGGCTTCAGTCTTGCCACACCAGTGGAAAACACTGGGAATATCTCTAGCTCCAGGCCTCTTCCTTGCCCTCCCTGAAGGCCTACTGCCTCCACAGAGGCAGAGCGCAAATGCTGAGGACACAGAAGATAGGCCACCATAGGCACCTCCTGGGTCACACCCTTAACTCACCAGCTGTCTCTACACCCACCACATGGTGGAGGGAAGGAGAGGTTCTGAGCTGCCTCTAGGGTGAAGGATTCAGGCTGAGCATAGGACCTAGCTCTGGTCCAGGCATTCCTCGCCACCCACACATGGCTCTTCACAGTGATGCAAGCCCCTGTGGTTAGTCATAAAGACAATCCTGTCCTATCCTGATGCTACCTTGGTTCTCTCAACCACGTTCACAATTTCCTTGTGGCCTCACAATAGCCCCATGAACCCAGTCTACTGCTACTTCCCTCTTCACAGCTGAGACCATTAAAGCACAGCCAGATGCCCAGCCAGTAATCAGTGGATCCGAGACTTGAGCCCTTGTCAGCCTATAGAGAGCCACAAACTTTGACCCCTGCGCTATTCTGCACTCACCCATTGCTGCTGCCCTTTCACAAACAAGTCCTCACAGCCTCCAAGCTCATCCAGAACACATCGTCTTGGGGGGATCATGCTTCACCTAATTCTGTGCTCACCTTCTGTGCTTACTCTCCTCAAAATGCCACCATTGCCTGCTTCACCACCTGCACTCCCCAACAGATGGACAGCCCAGTGGCAAGAGCTGAGCCCTATGTCCCTCTGAAGCTCAGTAAATCCTGGCTGAATTAAACTGGATGAAGGCTTGCAACTATTTTTAAAGTAAGCTACAATGGATAGCTCTTTTAAAGGCAAAGGAATGAGAGAAGAAGAAAGCAAAATCGACATGAGTAGCCTTGGGCTTCTGGCATATCCAATTTAATGGTTCAGGAAGTTTCTACCATTGAAAAATAATTCTTTCCCATAAACCACCCTGGCCTAAAGCGGAACAAAATCCTCTGAACTGGGCTAAGCCAGTTCCCGGCCTTTATAGGTCTCATGTCTTAAACCTTTAAAAGGAAAACTCCAATAAATTAGACCCTTAGGGTATGACTCTCTCCTAGCCAAATTTGTAGAAATCCTGACACTTTAAGCACCTAAAGTTCCGTTTCATTCAACAAAAAGTATGAGATAATGCCCCTACCCTGGAGGAATACATGGTCGCCTAAGAAAGTGGGAGGGCAGAAAAAAAATGGGCAATTACAAGGCACCTTGGTAAGCACCTTCTAGAAGTGTGTATGAATCACGACATACTGTTTGCTTCACTTACGCTCACTGCATTTGAGTCTCTGGCTCCTAGCGGCCCTCCAGTGGGTTTCCAAGGCTGTAAATCATGACAGTAGAAGAGTGCCCCTCTTCCTCCTTCAGAGTCATTGATAGATTCCTATCTCCAGAGACACATGACTTGTGTGCAACTCTCTACAGAGCCGGAGGCTGGGGAACAATTAGCTCAGGAGCAAGGAGGGGGCAGAAGGGAAGGAAGAACAGAGGGAGGGCTATAATCTACAGAGGAAAGGATGCTTGACTTGGTCTTGAAGAAGGAGAAGAAATTTAGATGGACAACAAGGGCAGGATGTTCCAAGCAGAGAAAACTACATAACCATGAAATCACGGACATGTTGAGACCAAAGGGAATAGTTGAATATGTTTAGAAACTAGAATGAATAAGATAGGGAACTGGAGCCAGACTACAAATCAGTAATTATTCATGCCTTAAATGAGATGTGTCTCAAGATCGTCAGGATAGAATCATTTACTCTTACCTTGGAACAACGGTTGATGCAAACATACACAACAATCATCCAAAGAGTAGACAGTACAAATCCACCTGTAGTGGAGCCTCAAAAGCAGGCCTGGCAATCCATTTCCAAAAAGATCAAACTCTAACCCAAACCCCCCGAGGGTTTTATGAGGCTTTAAATCACAAAGGAGATTGCCCATCTTTCTCTGGCAAAGCCATCGTTTTGACTCCCTATGAACTATACTACCAGTCCTCCCTTCCAAGAAAAGACCACAGCCCTGAAAACTCTTTGGAGAGCAATGGTGTACTCAGTATATATGAGATCACCATGAGCTGGAACTGATGGCAACTAAAAACAACACTGCAATGCCTTTGTATTTTTTAAACCTACTTTTGACTTCCTACACCTACTTTTTCTGAAGCAGGCATGGCATCCACTTCCTAAACAACATGCCTCTGAAACTCTATATACTTGGAGATTTCGATAGTTACAGAAAGGCTTCAGGCCTTTTATTCATAGGGTCACTATGAGTCGTGCTCAAAACAACAACTTTTTATTGTTTTCTACTTCTGTTGTGGTCTTCCTTCCATATCAAACACACCTCCCTTTTGCCATTGTCATTAACATATTTGTTCACGGAATCATTTACTCACTAGACGTCTGCAGCTGAGCCACACTATATGTAGATTCTCTCTCATAAAAGGGTTTGAAGAATCAAAATGATATAGGGAGGATTGGTAGGGGCAAAATCACAGGGCTGCCCAGTTTGGCGGGTCGAGGGAGAGGGTGAAGGAAATGAGAAGGATCCAAGGATCCGGCAGGGGCCTGGAAAGACAGGGTAATAGTGGGCAAGGTCCAATGGTGATTAATTTTATAAAACATAATGCATAGGAATGATTGTATAAAACACAATGTGAGTGAAGAATAGTGTGAAACACTTTGTATATGAACTTTGTTACCAAATCAACATAAAGTTTAAAAAAAATAAACCATATAATGCCTGCTCGTGGAGTCAACACTGATTGTATGACAGAGGAAAGCAGAATTTGGGGAGAGATGAGGAGCGTGTTTGAGATCTTCAAAGATAAGTTGATAGTAGAAAAACAATAGGGAAAGGTATTCCAGGGAGACACATCACATATACACTCACACATTCACAATCACTCACACATAGTACAGACATAGATATGCACTTACAAGCTTAGTCACACACAGTCACAATCACACGCCCACTCAACATAGGCACACAGTCTTGTGTACGCATTTGCTGCTTCCTCAGCTGTAACCTTGCTCTGGTGGCACAGTCCAGAGTTCTACCTGCTAGCTGACAGGTGGGGCCTCTCTGGCAATTCAAATCCAGCTCCACCTCTGAGAGAGAAACGTGAGCAATCTCCTGTGTGATTTACAGCCTCAGGAACCCAGTGGCAGATCTGCTATGAATCAATTCCAACTTACCAGCAATGAGTCTGAGTTCTACTGTAACTATGGAAACCAGCTGATGGAAATGTATTTAACTAAAAGTTAATGGACAACACTCTGTTTCTCTTACCCCCTGAAGGCCTAGAGATTGCTACTCCTGCTGTTGCTGACTTGAGCACTCCACATCATTGTAAACTCCACTCTTGTGCCCTTGGTGAGGAGAGCTGCCTTGGCAGAATTCCCTTTAGCTAGACTGTCTGAGGGGGAGCTGTGTTCTCTGGGGCCCTGACTTATCCAAACTGGCCCTCAGGGAGGCCTGCAGGGTCAGTGTTGTTGTTGTTGTTGTTAAGTGCCGTCGAGTCGCAGGTGACTCAAAGCGACCCTATGAAGGAGAGTCCTCGACGCTTGGGTGCCTTTCATCCTCTCTCCAGGTTCATAAGGTTTCCGGAGGCAAGCTATTATGAAAGTGGATGCCACTCCTCCTTTCAAGCTTGTTTTAATCGGGGAGCTCCACCCCACTCTCTGTCTGCATTGGGTAGCCAATCATTAACACATTTGACACACCAGTGTCACAGTGTTCAGCTTCACAGCAACCAAAAGTGAACGTGGTACAGCAACTTGTCCACCAGGGCTATACGACCTAGAGGAATGTCTGAACAAAAACAATGAAAGACAGGTCCGAGGGCAGCGGATTAAAAGTCACCCACCTTTGGCTTGGTAGCATCACTTTCTGTCCACTGAGCCAGCTGATCTCTCTCTCTATGCAGGGTCAGTAGTTTTGGAAAATCAGAGACAGGAATAACGAGACTGTTGGTCTCACCTTTGCCTGGGCTCAGGGATAAGGCTGGTTCTCAGATTCTTCTCCAGGGCTGTCTTCCCAGATTCCAGGGCCTCCCTCTGCAATGGGACCAAATAGCAGAAAAGGACAGATCTTGTTGGTGCAAAGACAACCTCATAGACAGGCCAGGGAAGGGAAGGCGTGTACTAGACAGAGGTCACATGGAGAAGAGGGAACCGTTAGGCTGTCAGAACAAAGAGAACTGGACCAGGCCAGACCTCCTTCCCCATCCCTCTCCTACTTAGAGCAAGAAGAGGAAGGCACAGATTGGACAGGTCCGATAGCTACAGACCTGTCCCTGCCCAAAAGCTTCCTGTGCCCAGGTACCTTCACCAAGACAGAAGCCCAGGTCCAATTGACAAGAGAGGAAGGAGTCCTCTCCTCATGGGTGGTCCAGGACAAGGGTGGTGACCACAGCTGGTGCCAGCACCAGACTCAGATCTTTGCCCAGTCCGAGTGCCTGGCAAAGTCTGCCCTGTAATCACCACAAAAGGCAAGACTAGCTCCTGAAAACATGACAGCATGCAAGTCAGAGTTCCCAAGGGTTGGTTTGGACATGTACAGCCAGGATAGGCCAGCCTAGCCCTGCAAGGAGGAGTGGAGTCGTTTCAGTTGCAATGGAAAAACACAATGCCTACAGGAAAGAGACACTCCACCAGGTCTGCAATACCCATTCCGTCCTCTGGACTGGCCAGCTTCCAGCAATTAGAGAGGCAGAGCGGGCCTGGAACACACTCTCCACCCCAGCCGCATCACCACACCCGGGTGCTGGCAGCCAGACAGTCTTCTCACCAGGCTCTGTGGGTTAGAGGCTGGCACACTCCAGCCATACTCTGACTAGACAACTGAAAGGGACACCACGTCCAGTCTAACATTGTCCCTTGGCTCCCATGACCTTCCTAAGTGACCTGCCCTCTAAGCATCAGTTCCTTCATCTGTAAAGCAGAGATGAGGCTGCAATGGCAGATAGTTTATTACAGAAGACATCCCAGGTGTGGTGTTTCTGTTTGCTGCTGGTGTAAGGAGTTGTTGCAGATGTCCAAAGTTGTTGTCGCACAGGGCTCCTGAGGTTGTGACCCTACACAGTCACCATGAAAGTCCAGGGCAGACCAAGAGAGGTATCCTCTCCTCCAGCAGCGGAGCCCCGGAACAAAACCTTGACCCAGCAGCTGCATCAGCCTCAGCCTTCCAGCCCACAAGGACCAGCTGCACTTGTGCTGGGGGCTAAGCTCTGTTGATGGAGCCAGGAAGGATGAAGTAAGGGTTCTGACCTGGAGCCTGGACTCAGAGGAGGACTCCGTGAATATGGCATCAGGAGAACTTGGCACTTCCAGCTCTGTGGCCTGTGTCCATGGAGGCTCTGAGCAGGGAGACTGCATACCTTTCCCATGGGCCAGCTCCCCTGCCTGTATGCCACTCTAGTATCCCTTCTCCTCACACCCCCACACCCGAGTTTATTGGTGCTTTTCTGTCACCCTGCCTAAAACATTATTCCCAGCTTTTCAGTGCCAGAGGCTTCTCATGACCACAAATGCTGCACCCTGGGCAGTCTTGCTTTGCCTTCTAGCAGCTATGGTGTCTAAACTACTTGTTTGGTGACTATGTTTTATATTTTAGAGGAAGAGAATTACTACCCATCCTTCCCCAGGAAAGCACAAGGATTCCCTGGGTTTGTAAATGTGTCTGTGCCCTTTCCTCCCTCCTTCCCCTCTCTGGATGCCCTCACACCCCCAGTCAGCATTTCGATGGTTTGCTGGACCTTTGTGGATTTCAGGCATACTTGTACAATGTGATGACACGTGTCCATTTTTTACACTGAAGGTGATCGAGTGTTCTGTTGCTTCTCGAAGCCCATTGTAGAACTGTGTGCCAGTAGGATTTGCTACAGCTCAATGCTGCAGCATTTTTAGAGGTGAAGGGGAGCATAAGGAAGTCACACAGGACTCTCAGGGCCTCACCAGGGTTGGGACAAGGGTGCTCTAGCCTTGGATTAATGCCCTCCTCATGCAAATAGGGCCACTTACTTGCGCTCATACGGAATCTAAACCTAGACCAAGAAGTTGTTGTCCTGATGGAACAAGGGAACACTGCATGGTTTAAAATCAGGAAGAATGTACATCAGGATTGTAACCTTTCTCCACATCTATTCAATCTGTATGCTGAGCAAATAATTTGCAAAGCTGGACTCTATGAAGAAGAATGTAGCATCAAGATTGGAGAAAGACTTATCAACAACCTGCGTTATCCAGATGGCACAATTTTAGTTGCTGAAAATGAAGTTGATATGAAATACTTGCTGCAGAAGATCAAGGACTACAGCCTTTGGCATGGATTACACCTTAACAGCAAGAAAACAAAGATCCTCACTACAGGATCAATAGTCAACATCATGAAAAATGGAGAAAGGATTAAAGCTGTAAATTATTTCATCTTGCTTGATCAACAATCAACATCCTTATTACCAGAAGTCAGGAAGTAAAGAGAAGTATTTCATTGGGCAAGTCTGCTGTCAGAGATCTCTTCAAAGTACTGAAGAGCAATGATGTCAGTCAGATGACTAAGGTGCCCTGATTCAAGCCATAGTCTTCTAAATCACCTGCTATGCATCAGAGAGTTAGATAATTGAGTAAAGATGACAGAAGTAGAATTGAAGCATTTGCATTTTGGCTCTGGAGAAAAGTACTGAATATCCTATGGACTGCCAAAAGAACAAACAGATAAATCTTCAAAAGGTTGTAGCCAGAGTGATTCTTGGAAGAAAAGATGGTAAAGTTTTGTCTTTCATGCTTTGTACCTATAACTAGGCAAGGCTATTCTTCGGAAATGGACATTGTGCTTGGAAAGATGGAGGACCAGTGAATCAGAGGAAGACCACCAACAAAATGGATTGACATGGTGACTTCGACACAGGATAGGGCAGAGTTCATGTTGGCTGTTCATAGGATCGCAATGAATCGTACTCTACTTGATGCCATTTAACAGCAACATGTAAGGAGACCTTGGTGAGACGTTCCTGTGAACACGTAGGAGCACACGGCTGGGCTGGAGAAATTCACTGCATGTCTCTTGAGTGGACACTGGCTTTCTGAAGGTTGCACCCATGCCCACTGCGCTGCAGAGCCACTCAGATCTCGATCCCCTCACTGGGCGGGCACTCCTTCACATTATCCTGTCTGCCTATGCAAGGTGATGGCAAAAAGGTTCTACTCTCAGGAAAGCAGCTCCAGCAGAGTGGCCCTGCTTCCCTGACACAGCTGCACTCCCGCATGGTACCAATGTCAACATCAGTTGCCACACGCCTCAACTTTCTGACAGTGACACCCCCCTCAGGTAGCATCTGAAGAACGAAGGAATGAGAGAGCCAGCCACGGGCCCTAGGAGTCCTTCTAGGGAGGAGCTGGACTCACACACACAACCGACAAGTGAAGTCTAGGGTGTCCTCTTGTTAGTCAGCTTAGTAGGTATTGAACTCTAATACAAATCACAGAAGTTGGCAAGTTTGTTTCAACTTCTTACCAAGGTTCTCTTCCTCGCAGGACAAGCCCTCTCCATGTTGAGAGATTCTCATTTAATCCCCCATGAACTTCTCATGGAGACTGACATGTTACCTCCATCTTACATAGGTGGAAACCAAGACATGGGGCCTCTGCCTACTTAGTGATGAAACCTGCTCATCCAGGCCCTCTGAGTGCAAAGTCTACACCAAGATTACCAGTCAGTGTGTGCTAAGAAAGAAGAGAGAGCTTCGTGTGCAGAAAGAGTACGCAGAGAATAGCAGAGAGCTAGGACAGAACACGACTTCTCTATCATGCTGACAGATGCTGGGCCCCAGAGCAACCCAAGGATGTTCCCTCCACACATGGATCTCACTGGGGACGGAGAGTGATGGAAATGTTTTATATCTTGATTGCAAGTGGTAGATACATGACTATATGGATTTTAAAAATTTGTTGATCTTCATACTTTAAAATGATGCATTTTACTGTAGTTAGACTTATGCTGAGTGAAATATATCAGTCACAAAAGAACAAATACTGCACAGTGCCACTGTTGTAAAAAGGGACTGACATAGGGGTTTGGGGGAGACTGAGAAAGATGGGATACATTATGTATACTGCATTGAAACAGATGAGAGAACTATTTAAAAGGTATATATGATTAGATATTATTGTCATGACAGGAGTCCAGAATGAAGGCTGCACAGTGGAGTGGACTTGGGAGGAGGGATTATATTAACAATGAAAGACTTTTTCTTTTACTTTTCAAAGAGAAGAACTAACTGGAGGGAGGGGTGAGCAGGGAGAAAAGTGAAACAATGAATGAATGGAAATCCAGAATCTCTGTAAATTTTCATTAAAATGAAGAAGGAAGAAGAAGAAGAAGAAGAAGAAGAAGAAGAAGAAGAAGAAGAAGAAGAAGAAGAAGAAGAAGAAATATTTTATTGTGTTTCTTGAAAGTTATGTTCCTATTAGCAATTTCTATATCATTTATTCAGTTACATTGACTATTGTTAATTTATCCCGTTACATTGTGGGGGGAACCTCACCAGCAGTAGTTTCTAGTTACATACGTTTCTAGTCACAGTACTATCTGAAAACAAACCCAGCCCCTTGCTGATGTGAGTCAGTAGTGGGCTGAGGGTGCACAGTGCCAGATTGTGCCAGCCTTGGGTCCCTTGGTCCATCTGTGCTTTGCTTCTCAGTAGGATTCTGGCCAGTGCTTTTGACGCTGCAGATAAAGCAGCTGGTACCAGGTAGCTGCACATCCTTCAGAAGAGGCTGGAAGTAAAGAGAAGCACGAGAAAAGGACTCATAGCTAGTTGAGTGCAACACACGGTTCACTCCCAGCGATTCCAAGGCCTCGGCCACGTGTCATATTAGATCATGCCACTCCAGTGTCTAAATCCTATATTAATAATGTATTTCTTATATGTTATATATATTATTCATGTTAAAACCACAATGAGATTTCACCTCAAACCAAAGAGAATGACTAAAATGGAACCCTAACAGTACAAATGGTGGTGATAGTGTGGAGCAATTGGAACTTTCATGCACTGCTTATCTCAGTACAAAATCATTCAACCACCTTGAAAAACTGACATTTTCTTTTGTAGTTAAACATTTATATAATTTATGAACCAGTAATTAGACTCTCAGGTAGCTACCCAGGAGAACTGAAAAATTTCCACAAAGACTTATACAAGAATGCTTAATGCAGCTTTATTCATAATAGCCCAAAACTGGAAACAACCCAAATGTCCATCGACAGGATAGAGAATATTCATAAAATGGAATAGTACTCCACAATAAAGAAATAAGTTACTGGCGCACACACAACAACATGGTTGAATTTCAAAAGCATTTTGCAGAGCAAAAGAAGTCAAAGACTAAAAGTGCAGAGTTCCAGCACAGGCAAAAATCGTTCTACAGTGACAGCAGATTAACAGTTAGTTGTCTGGGCCAGAGGTTTAGAGAGGAAGGGGCCAAGTGTAAGAGGCACAAGGAATTTTGGAGAGTGATGAAAATGTCCTATATCTGGATTGCAGGTGATTACATGACTATATGGATTTAAAAAATTTATTGTTCTGTATACTTTAAAATGGTGCATTTTACTGTAATTAGACTTCAGTAAAGATAATAATTTTATTTTTTAAAATTAAATATTTTATTGTGTTTTGAAAGTTTACAGAGAAAGTTAGGTTCCTCTTAACAATTTCTATACAATTTATTCAGTAACATTGACTATATTTTTTATAGTGTGTCAATGTTCTTATTTCCATTCTGGTTGTCCTTTAACAAACATATTAATATTTTTATCATTCATATGCATTGTGTTTCATGCATGTACATCGTGGGTTGTTTGCATTTTTTAATAAAATTTTTATTTTATACTGATTTACTTACTAAGTTTGTATATATTGTTTTTCACACAGATCTTTCCCATTACCTTTACCCACCCCTCCCCCCACCCATCAAATTGTGCCAACCTATGATTAACCTCCTCCCCCCAAGCCCGTTCTCACCCTTCTGCTCCCACCCTCCCCACTTTGGATCCTCATACATGTTCTACAATAATGGTCTTATACAGCAGTTGTCTTTATAGGACTGAGTTAGTTCACTTAGCATAATGTTCTCCAGACCCTCCCAAGTTAGGTAGTGATCTATAAAATCATTACTCCTGTGTGTTGTGTAGTATTCCATCATGTGAATGTAACATAATTTCTCAATCCATTGGCTTGTGTATTATACAGTCTTTCATTTAAATTCTATTTCATTCATTTATATTGTGGGGCTTTTCCTCCCTTACAATAATCTTACTAGTAACTACTTTCATCGACGTGTTTAAGGCAGTCACATCATGCCTCATGCCCTAATATTCCCCTTTTCATGCTTGGGAGGGTGGAGGGACGGCGCAGGAGTGGAAGGCCCTCTATGAGGTGGATTGATTCAGTGACTGGGATAATTGGGATGGGAGTGTCAGAGACAGTGCGATTGGCACAGGACAGAGCAGAGTTTAGGGCTGTTGTACATAGGGTCGCTATGAGTCGCAGGCAACTCGACGGCACAAAACAACAACAACATCAAACCATTACTCTGAAGGAACAAGCATGTCCCTTTTGCTGAAGGATCCCTTTTACTGTTTAACTTGGACCCTTTGAGCAGACAAGTCCAAAGCAGGCCATCAGGCTGCAACAATCAGCCCTAGCTCACAGCATGAATCATTTTCTCTTCATCTGGTTGGATTCTGGTCAATTCATCCTCAGACATCCATGGCTAGGTTCAAATGGGCCTCAGCCACAAATTCAGGAGCCCACACTTCTACCTGCATTCAATACCTGTTAGTCTCCTCACTCAGCCCTAAACCCCACAAGGGGCCAAGTCAAGTCAACCAGCTAGGGGTCCTCACAACTCTCAGCTCCTCAAGCCAACAACCTTCGCTGATCATCCAAGTAACTGTGCATGCTAGTGGGGCAGTGCTGACGGAACACGTCCAAGCTCAGCCTATTCCTCCATTGTCGTGATCCTCCGACTTTTACACCTGTGGATCCAGGTGATCACTATGAGTGAGCATAATAAAGATAATTTTTTAAAACCATCCATAATTTTACAAGAGTCCCGAAACAGAACAAATAGGCATCCTCTCAATGTACACCCCCCCCCTTCTTAACAAGGCCCCAAAATTCCCAACTGAAAGTCTGGCCTCTATTGATACCTGTCAGCTAAGACATCTTAGTGTCCCTAACCATATAGACTGATCCAGGAACGGATGGATAGACCAAATCAAAGCAATGAGGTATAGGATATTTGCTTTGGTCTTCAAATAAAGTGTTTCTAAGTTCTTCAGGAGCTTCTAAATGAAAAACAAGCAAACAAAAACTAGCTCGCTCTCTCTCAGCAAGGAAGAGTATGACCCCATTTGCTGCTTATAGGTATTTTGGTCCCCAGAGACAAGCCAGCTGGCCTTACCACCACCATGCAAGATGAAAAGCAGAAAAAAGGGAAAGATTCGTGGTCCTCATAATATTGCACCTCACCTCAGGTTTGCGGTCAGTAGAAATTATCATCTACAAATCGATAAATTATCTTTAGGCACCGTTGGATTCAAAAGCTCAAATGACATCTCCAAGACCTAGTGTAGGCTTCTTTCTCCAGTCTAATCCATGACAGCTTCATTTTTAACCTTATTGTGGTATGAAGTTCTGGGGCTTAGTAGTAAGTAGTTGTGCTGCCAACCCAAAGGCACACAGTTCAAACCCACCACGTCCTCCACAGAAGAAAGATAGGCAATCACCTCATGTGTGACTGAATGCCTCTGAAAACCCTGCTGGCAGATCCGTTCCAACTCAATGGTTGTTGTTGTTGTTGTTGTTGTTGTTGTTATGTGCCATCAAGTAGCTTGCGACTCATAGCGACCCTATGTACAACAGCCCTAAACTCCGCTCTGTCCTGTGCCAATCACACTGCCTCTGGCATACCCATTCCGATTACCCCAGTCACTGAATCAATCCACCTCATAGAGGGCCTTCCCCTCTTGCTCCATCCCTCCACCTTCCCAAGCATGATGTCCCTCTCCAAGGACCTGTCCCTCCTCACAACATGTCCAAAATATGTTAGACGGAGCCTCAGAATCCTTGCCTCCAAGGAGCAACCCGGTTTAACCCTCTCCAGGACAAATCTGTTTGTTTTCCTAGCAGTCCATGGTACCCTCAATACTCTTCTCCAGCACCACAGCTCAAAGGCATCAATTCTCTTTCTATCCTTCCTAGGCATTGTCCAACTCTCTGATGCATAACAAGTGATTGCAAAGACCATAGCCTGTATCAGATGCACCTTAGTCTCCAGAGTGACACCATTGCTCTTCAGTACTCTGGAGAGGTCTCTAACAGCAGACTTTCCCATTGCAATATGTTTTTTTTATTTCCTGGCTCCTGGCACCAAGAGTGTTGACCGTGGAGCCAAGCAGACTAAAGTAATGTGGTAAGAATATTGCTGCCATTAGCTCCAGGGTTTCAGTTCCCCAGGTTCAAAAGGAAAAAGGAAAAAAGTATCTCTCCTGCTTGAGCCTGAGGATTCAAAATGATGGAGCAAGCATGAGGCTTGTATGCCTATGACCAGTCGCCGTAGCCAAATCAAGTCTCACAATTGCTGCTATGAACAAGATGAAGCCCCATGGAGACCATATCATGTGATAATGAGAGATCTCCACAGCCATCTGAAACAGTCTACCTAGAACAAGGTACAGCGCAGGCCACGTCTGTACATTCAACGTCGGTGTTACCCACCAGCTCTGTGTGGAGTATACCCACATGGCTGGGGCTGCTGAAGAGTCATCCCAGTAAAACCCACGGTCTCTAATGGCAACTGGGCCCACAGCAACACTTAAAACTCTACCCTTCATCAACCCCACATCATCACCACACCACACTCTCCATGAGCCCCATCACTTCCCCAAACCTAATCCTTCATTGAACTATATGTTGGTGGTGGTGGCGGTATGCACCATTGAGTCAAATCCGACTCATAGCTGACCCTTCAGTGGGTTTTCAGAGGCAACAAATTACGTGGCAGAAGATTGTCCCTCTTTCTCCTAAGTAGCTGCTGACAGATTTAAACAGTATACCTTTGGGTTGACAATCCAATTCTTTACCACTAAGCTACCAGACACCTTCCCTAAACACCACTCTCCATCATTCTACATCCTCATTACATCCTTCCCCAGCCCTTCCATGTTCAGTCTAAGGTGGATTCTCCCCTCCACTTGCTCCTCCTCAAAACTTTTGCACTGGCTAATAGTGAAAGCTTCTCCAAGCCAGGGGCCTGGTTTGTTCCAGAACCATCCTCCCATCTGCCCAGGTAAGGGTTAAAGAGATTGGCTGTCACTGAGATGTTTACCCACCTCCAGACTCTGGATGAAGATAGAAATGGTATTTATGATTTCTACCCAACGTTTCTGGAAAGGATATAAGGTGCTCACAAGGATACACATATATAATGAGATTGCATAAATTAAATGTAGGAGCCAAAAAGAATGAAAAACAAGGAGAGGGACATAAAATTGAGCAAGGAACAAGGCTAATGTAAAAACATAGACCTCATGAGCTCTAAGCTTGCTCTGAGTAAGCCACAAATATGTCCCAGAGCTCTCAAGGAGGAAACCTGGAAATGCAAACTGATCTGCTAGGAGCTTCAGCATTGGTAACATTAAAATGCACACGCGATTATCCACCCAGGGTGGCAGGCGTGTCTCCCAAGGGACTACAGGAAAGGACAATGGGAGGATATCGAATGATCTGCATTCCCCCAAGCTGAGAGCTGAGAAGACAGGGGTGGTGGTGAGCAATGAGCAGGGACAGAGAAGACCTGTCTGTACTGCTCCCTGCACCAGGGCAGAGAGGGCACTCTGCAGCTGCCAGGACAGGGTGGAGGTTGTGTTCATGCACTGGGCTCCATATGAGCTCAGAAAACTCAGCCCAGGCAGCTTCTGGAATCCATTCAGCCTTTTCTGCTCCAGCCAGTGCCCTCAAAGAGTACCCCACTCTTTGGGGAGAGGCCTCCAGTAGCCATTCCAGGAGCCACGCCTGCCTGGAGGGATGATGAATCAGCCAGATCTCACAGGGGCTTTCAGGACCTAATAACGTTCCATCCACTGCTTTCTTGTTCTCCCAACTCTCTATTCCCCCGTGCCTCTATCCACAAGCATTTGCTGAGCACTAACTGTTAGTAATTAGGGAACTCTGGTGGCCTAGAGGCAAGAAGCTGCACTGCAATCCTGAAGGCACACAGTTCAAATCCCACCTGCTGTTTCACTGGAGATGGATGGGCAATCTCCTCCCGTGTGATTAACTGTCTCTGAAAACCTGCCAGAGGGTCAGCTATGGGTCAGTTCCGACTCAATGGTACACAAAAGAACAACAACAACAACTGGGCACCAGGGTGGAGGGTAGACAGGTTATAGGGGAAAGACGGCAATGTTTCCACTAAAGCTAACTGAAGTCATTCTAGTCTTTCAGGTCACAACAGAGTCAACTATATCTCTTGATTTAAGTCTCAGGAGGAGACTCTCAGGGGGTGGCATAGCTTGGGGACACGGGTAAAGAAGCTCAGGATTAGAAAAGCCAATAGCATGTAGCAGTGTTAGTCAACAGGCAAAGACCCCTCAGAGCCCTTCAGATCTCACATGACTAAGGGGCACATAGGAGGGACCAAAGCCCTAGAGACTGCAGGGACCTTGCAAGTGAGAAGACAGGACCTACAAGTCACTCGGCCTTACCGCATATGCACTTCAGTTCTCTCAGACCAAGAGGCCCTGGGCAGTCCTGTTATCAAGAAACAATTCTACTTTTATGGCATTTGCTTTATATTTCTTCATTCTTCCCCCATCAGTCGGTTGGCCATACTGCAGTAGTTTGAATGTTGCTATGATGCTGGAAGCTATACTTGCAATACTTTAAATACCAGAGGAGTCATTCATGGTAGAGAGGCTTCGGCAAAGGTTCCCAACTAAGGCAGACTAGGAATAAAAGCCTGGCAATTTACTTCCAAAAATCAGTTAATGAAAGGTCTGTAGATCTCAACAGCACATCATACTGGAAGGTCGATCATCATGTTGGAAAGTGAACTCCCTAGGCTGGAAAGAATTCAATGGATATGGTCGTCACAGCAATGGACTCAGGCACACCAGTGATCATGAAGGTCATGGAGATGCCACAAGGCCAGACAACACTCCATTCCATCATACATGGGGTCACCGTGGGTTAGAGCCAAGTCAAGGGAAACTAACATGGGATTTTGACTGATTACAAAAGTAATACCTTTTTACCACAGGAAGACAGAAATTTTTTAAATGAGAAGTGTAAACATAAAATTTAGCCACAATCCCACCACTTTCTTATTATGAGTAGTATTTGCAATTTTTGATGCTCTGTCTCATGTATTTCAGTCATGTTGCCTGGAGAGACCAGTCCTTGTAGAAGGACAACATGGTTGGAAGGTTGGAGGGACAGCGCCCGCAGGAAGACACTGGTAAGGTGGATTGACACAGTAACTGGTGTCATGCAGGTAGGAGTCTCAAAGAGAAAATGGCGTAGGACAGGACAGGGTTCAGGGCTATTGTGCATAGGGTCACCATGAGTCACAGTGACTCAATGGCACATAACAACAATGAACAAGTATTTTTCAAAACATACGTATTTTGGGAAACTTTAGACAGCAAAACCACCATGGATAAAGCCTAAGTAAACATAAACTAAAATGACAAATTGAAAATAGTGCAATTCATATCACTTACAAAAAGCTATTTCCTTAAAACTTAAAAGGATCTTTGAAATCAGAATTTAAGCACATGACAGAGTAAGAATGAAGCACTTTGCAGTAGCTAACAGTAACATGTATGTTGGTGTGGAAAGGGTAAGTGGTCTTTGAGACATCCAGGGGGAACATGAAAAATATTGATCTTAAAAGTTAAGAAAAGGGGCAGTGGTTTTTAGGTGGACCATTAAAATAAGGCTATCGCAGAAGTCAGCACAGAAGCACTTGTCAGAAAATAGTTCACAGCAGAGGGAACACACCCAGTGGGGGTGGGCTCCAAGATACTCGTCAAGGTTCAGTCCTACCTGTCGTTTACCCAGTGATCTGATTCATAATCAGTCATTTTACTATACAAGCAAAGTCTTCACACTCCTGGATACATGGGTTGGATTCATAATTTTGAAGAAAGAATATAAAAAGGTGCCCGACTTTATTCATAAAGCCTTAAGCTCAACCTTATTCATAAGTGAAAAACTTTTTCAAAGATCAAAAAAAGTTTGAAAACTCACTGTATTAGCAAAGGATTGATGAAACCTGTTGCCGATAAAGTGTAAATTGTGCATCCTTCCTGGAGGGTACTTCAGTGATTTCATCCACAGCTTCCAGGGTGCAATGTTTTATTTCTGCTTGAAAGATCTTATCCTATGGCTGTCACCACAGGTGTGCAAATTCATTTGTGCAAAAGCTTATTCGTAGTAGTAGCAAAAGACTAAACACAAGCTAAACATCCATTGAGAGATAAAGAATTCTTCTATATATGGAGATAGAACATAGTCAGAAAATGGAAGCACTGCATCATGTTCTAATATACAATCACTGTAAGACACGCCTGTAAGTGGAAAGGAGGCTGCAGAGTGGAGTGTACAACACACTGCCACCACGTGTATGCAAGCTGCCAGGGAGAGGAAATAGCAGACAGGCATTTGAGTGAATACTCATAAAGTTTATTATATAAAACATCCTTGAAAGGCTACAGAAGAAACTGATAATATTGAGTGGAGGGGATGAGCTTAAAAGACATGGTTAGAAATATTTTTCACTCTGCATACCCTGTCATCATTAAAAAGACAGGAAAGAAATAAAGAAAAGACCAAAATGGATGTCAGAAAAGACTCCACAATTTGCTCTAGAATTCAGAGAGGGTAAGTGAGTGGAAGAAAAGATGAATAAGAGAGCAGCGCAGCAGATTTCAGAGTCATTCCAGAAGACAAAGTAGAGTATTACAGTGAAATATGCAAAGGCCTGGAATTAGAAACCCAAAGGAGAAGAACACGATCAGCAATTTTTCAGCTAAAAGAAGTAAAGAAAAATTCAACACTCGAGTTAGCATATTGAAAGATTCTATGGGCAAAATACTGAATAAAAGGCAAGATCTTTGAACGATCACAGGCAGAAGATGGAAGTGATACAGAGTCGCTGTATCAAAATGAATTGATATATACTCAACCAGTTCGTGAGGTAACATATAATCAAGGACGACTCATTCCGAAGGAGGAAATCCAAGTTGTATTGAAGGCATTGGTGAAAAACAAAGTTTCAGAAATTGGTGGAATACCAGTTTCAGAAATGTTTAAAAATTTAATGTATTGCTGATTGGATTAATTCTTTCTTTTCCTTTTAAAGAAATTTTATTTTCTTTTTTTAGTGATTTATTATTATTGTGCTAATGCGAAACCTATACTTGGACCAAGAGGCAGTAGTCAGAACAGAGCAGGGTAACACTGCATGGTTCAAAATTGGGAAGGGTGTACGCCAGGGATGCATCCTGTCTCCATACCTTTTCAACATGTATGCAGAGCAGATTATCCGAGAGGCTGGGCTCTATGAGGAGAATTGTGGCATCAGGATTGGTGGAAGATCTATTAACAATCTGCGTTATGCAGATGACACAACCCTGCTTGCTGAAACTGAGGAGGACCTCATGCACTTGCTGCGAAGGGTCAAGGACTGCAGCCTTCAGTATGGACTGAGGCTCAATGTCAAGAAGACAAAGATTCTCACCACTGGACCAATTGGCAACGTCAGGATGGATGGCGAAGAGACTGAGAGTGTTCACAGCTTCAGTTTGCTCGGCTCCACAGTCAACACTCTTGGCACCAGCAGTCAGGAAATCAAAAAGCGTATCACGATGGGAAAGTCTGCTGTTAGGGACCTCTCTAAAGTACTCAGGAGCAACAGTGTCTCTCTGGAGACTAAGGTGCCCCTGATATAGGCCACGGTATTTGCAATCACTTGTTATGATTCAGAGAGTTGGACGATGACTAGGGAGGACAGAGGGAGAGTGGATGCTTTTGAGCTGTGGTGCTGGAGAAGAGGACTGAATGTACCATGGACTGCCAGGAAAACAAACAGATTCATCTTGGAGAGGATTAAACCAAGCTATTCCTTGGAGGCAAGGATTCTGGGGCTTCGTCTGACATACTTTGGACATGTTGCCAGGAGGGACGGGTCCTTGGAGAGGGACATCATGCTTGGGAGGGTGGAGGGACAGCGCAGGAGGGGAAGACCCTCTATGAGATGGATTGATTCGGTGACTGGGGTAATCGGGATGGGTGTGTCAGAGGCAGTGCGGTTGGCACAGGATAGAGCAGGGTTTAGGGCTGTTGTGCATAGGGTTGCTATGAGTTGGAAACGACTCGACGGCACATAACAACAACAACAACATTATTATTATTATTATTATTAATTTTAATGAAAATTTACAGAGACTTTGGATTTCCATCCATTCACTGTTGCACGTTTCTTCCTGCCCACCTCTCCCCACAGTTCACTCTTCTCTTTGAAAAGTAAAAGAAAAATTCTTTCATTGTTATACAATCCCTCCCCCCAGGTCCACTCCACTATGAAGCTTTCATTCTGGACTTCTGTCAGACAATAATATGTAATCACATATCCCCTTTAAACAGTTTTCTCCCTCATCTGTTTCAATTCAGTATACATTATTTATCCCATCTTTCTCAGTCTTCTCCCAACCCCAATGTCAGTCCCATTTTACAACAGTGGCACTATGCAGTATTTGTCCTTTTGTGACTGAGATATTTCACTCAGCACGATGGCCTCCAGGGTCACCTATTTTGAATAATATTTTATTAGTTCCTTGTTTTTCCAATGCAGCATAGTATTCCATTGTGTGAATATACCAAAGCTTCTCTATCCATTCGTTTGTTGATGAGCATTAGGTTGTTTCCAACTCTTTGCTATTGTGAACAAAACCAAAATAAACATGGGTAAGCATATATCTGCTTGGGTGGCAGTTATGGTTTCTTTGGGGTAAATTCTCAGTAGTGTAATTGCTGGGTGAAATGGTATTTCTATTTCCAACTTTTAAGAAAGCACCATAACGCCCTCCATAGTACACTCCCACCAAGGGTTCCAGTTTCTCCACAACCTAGCCAGCATTTGTTGTTTGCTGCTCTGTTAAATGTTGCTATTCTTACTGGGGTGAGATGATATCTCATAGTTGTTTTGATTTGCATCTCTCTTAGAGCTAGGGATTTTTTAACATTTCTTCATGTGTTTGTTTGGCCATCTGAATGTCTTCTTTGGTGAAGTGTCTGTTCATATCCTGTGCTCATTTTTCAATTGGATTGTTTATCTTTACCTTGTTGTGGCTATTTTAATGAAGGTTTACAGAGAAGTTAGCTTTTCATTCATTCATTATTGCACATTTTACTCCCTTTCCTTCCCTTCCTCTCCTCCAGTTCACCTTTTTTTTTAATATTCATTCATTGTTGCACAATTACCTACCTCCCCACCCCCAGTCCTCTTTGCAATGATATACCTCTTATTCTGGGCTGTTGTTGTACTTAGAACACCTAATCATACATTCCTTTTCCACAGTTCTTTCTTTCATCTGTTACAATGCAAAGGTCATTATCTATCCACTCTTATCCTATTCTCCTCCCAATCCCTCATGTCAGACCTGTTCCATTGTCATTCATTTACACCAAAAAATTTGGAAGACCTGGTCAACTAACTAGAAAAGACCCATATTTGTGTCCTTTTGAATGAAAAGTGACCCAACCTCTATGGAAACTATAAACCAATATTATTAATATCACCTAAAAATAGCTAGAGAAGTACGTCAACCAGAAACTGTCAGAAATGTGAGCTGAAATCAGATACGACCATGGAACAAAGGATGTCATTACTGATGTCATATGGATCTTGGCTAAAAGCAGAGAATGCCAGGAAGATGTTTATTTGTGTTTTATTGACTATGGAAAGGCATTTGACCATGTGGATCATAACAAACTATAGGTAACATTGTGAAGAAGAGAAATTTCAGAACATTTCATTGTCATCTAGATAATTTTAAAGACCAGAAACTTCTGTCTCACATTCTGTAGACTGAAGTCCAAATCCAGACCACCATATTCACTCTAAGGGAAGATTCCCACCCCCCCTCCCCTGTCTCTTATCTACTGGTAATCTTGGGCATTGTTTTTAAATTGTGGTTTTAATGAAAATTTACAGTAAGGTTGGGTTTTCATTCATTCCTTGATGCACATTTTTCTTCTCCCTCCTCCTACCCCTCATTGTAATTCACTTCTTGTTCGAGATTGTTAATCGCACATATGGTGTCTAATTACACATTCCTTTCAGGCAGCCCTTTCTTTCCTCTGTTCCAGTCCTGCTCTCCCCTATGCCATGTCAATCCTATTTGATAACAGCAGTCTTATGCAATCTTTATCCTGTTTTGATTGAGATAATTCACTTAGCATAATGTCTTCCAGACTCAGCATATTGTATAAAGTTTTACAAGTTAAGGGAACTCTGGTGGCCTAGTGGCAAGAAGCTGCACTGCAGTCCCAGAGGTAAATGGTTCAAATCCACCAGATGCTCTGCTGGAGAAAGAGGGACAATCTCCTCCTGTACCAGTCAGATCCGATTTGATGGTACACACACAAAAAAAGTAATAAAATAAAATTTTAAAAAGAAGTTTTACAAGTTCATTGTTCTTTGTCAATGCTGCGTAATAGTCAATTGTGTCAATGTACCACAATTGTTCTACTCATTGTTGACACTTAGGCTACTTCCATCTCTTCACTGTTGTAAATAATGCTACAAAAACATGGATGTATATACATCTGTTTGCAGCATGCCTCTGATTTCTTCTTTTCTTTTAATATTTTAATAGTGATTTTAATGAAAATTTACAGAAAAATTAGCTTTTCATTCATTCATAGTTCCATGTTTCCCTCCCTTTCCCTTCCTCCTCCTCTCCCAGTTCACTTTCTTTTTAAAAAATATTCCTTTATCCTTGCACAATTTCTTCCTCTCCTCATTCCCCTGCCCCTTCCCCAGTCCTCTTTGCAATGTACTTCTTATTCTAGACGTTTGTCTTAAATACAATGCCTAATGAGGTATTCCTTTTAACAGTTCTCTCCCTCATCTATTCCAATACAGTGTTTATTATCTATTCATTCTTCTGATTCCTTTAGGGTATATTCCCAGTAATTGGATAGCTGGGTCATTTCTATTTCCAATTTTTTTGAGAAAGTACCAAACTGCCTTCCAGTATCATTTTACATTCCCATCAGTATTAAGAGTTCCAATCTCTCCACCTCCTCACCAGCATTTGTTGTTTGCTGCTTGTTGAACTTCACTACTGATGCTTGGGTGAGATGGTATCTTACTGTTGTTTTCATATGCTTCTCTCTGATAGCTAGAGAATTCGAAAGTTTCTTCATGTGTTTATTGGCCATCTGAATTTCTTCTTTGGTAAAATGTCTATTCATATCTTGTGCCCATTTTGTGATTGAGTTGTTTGCCTTTTTGTTATTGTTGTTGAGGTGCTGGAGTATTCTATAAATTTTAGGTATGAGTCTCTTTTCAGGTATGTCATTGCCAATTTTTTCCAGTCTGTGTGTTTCATTTTTACCCTGATGAAGTCTTTGATGTGCATAAGGTTTTGATTCTTCAAAGGTCTCATTCATTTATGTTATTCTCTTCTCATTGTAGGGTTTCTGTTATGCTTGGAAGTCTGTCAGTGCTGTAGATTAGGGCTTCTAGTGTTTTTCCTAGTTTTTCTATGAGGAATTTTATACTTTTTGTTTGTTTGCTTTACTCTCAGGTCCCTGATGCATTTGAGTTGGGTTTTGTATATGTTGTGAGATGTGGATCTTGCTTCAGTTTACTGTGGATGGTTTTCTAATTTTGTCAGCACCATTTGTTAAGGAGGCTGTTGTTTCCCCACTTAACTAATTCCGTCTTCTTGTCAAAGATCAGTTGACTATAGGTGGTGGTTGTTGTTGTTGTTATGTGCCATCCAGTCGCTTGCGACTCATAGCGACCCTATGTACAAACAGCCCTAAACTCTGCTCTATCATGTGTCAATTGCACTGTCTCTGACACACCCATTCCAATTACCCCAGTCACTGAATGAATCCACCTCATAGAGGGTCTTCCCCTCTTGCACCATCCCTCCACCTTCCCAAGCATGATGTCCCTCTCAGAGGACCTGTCCCTCCTTACAACATGTCCAAGTGTGTTAGATGGAGCCTCAGAATCTTTGCCTCCAAGGAGCAGCTTGGTTTAACCCTCTCCAGGATGAATCTGTTTGTTTTCCTGGCGGTCCATGGTACCCTCAATACTCTTCTCCAGCACCACAGCTCAAAGGTATCAATTCTTCTATCTTCCCTCATCATTGTCCAACTCTCTGATGCATAACAAGTGATTGCAAAGACCATAGCCTGTATCAGACACACCTTAGTCTCCAGACTGACAGCATTGCTCTTCAGTACCCTGGAGAGGTCCCTAACAGCAGACTTTCCCATGGCAATACGTTTTTTGATTTCCTGGCTACTGGTGCCCGGAGTGTTGACTGTGGAGCCAAGCAGACTAAAGTTGTTAACAATCTCAATCTCTTCACCATCCATCCTGATGCTGCCAGTTGATCCAGTGGTGAGAATCTTTGCCTTTTTTACATTGAGCCTCAGTCCATACTGAAGGCTGCAATCCTTGACTCTCTGCAGCAAGCATTTCAGGTCCTCCTCAGTTTCAGCAAGCAAGGTTGTGTCATCTGCATAATGCAGATTGTTAATAGATCTTCCACCAATCCTGACCCCACACTTCTACTCATAGAGCCCAGCCTCTTGGATAATCTGTTCTGCATACAGGTTGAAAAAGTATGGAGATAGGATACATCCCTGGCGTACACCTTTCCCAATTGTGAGCCATACAGTGTTTCCTTGCTCTGTTCTGACGATTGCCTCTTCGTCCAAATATAGGTTTCGCGTTAGAACAATCAAGTGTTCTGGGATTCCCATTCTTCTCAGAGTCAGCCACAGTTTGTTACGATCCACACAGCCAAACGCCTTTGCTGATGTGCTGTTCCAGTCGTTTTTGGATAATCTTCAATAGAATCTTGCTTGCATTTGAAATCAATGATATTGTTCTGTAGTTTTCACACTCTGTTGGGTCACCCTTCTTTGGGATGGAAACAAATATAGATCTCTTCCAGTCAGTTGGCCAAGTGGTTGTTCTCCAGATTTCTTAGCACAACTTGGTGAGCACGTCCAAGGCAGCGTTTGTTAGCTGAAATACGTCGATTGGTATACCATCTACTCCTGAGCCTTATTTTTTGCTATTTTCTTCAAAGCAGCTTGAACTTCTTCCTTCATCACCATAGGCTCTTGCTCAAATGTTATTTCATTAAATTCTTCTGTATCTGCCAATTTCTTTCTATACAGTGACTCAGTATACTTTCATCTTCTTTTAATACTTCCTGGATCGTTTAATATTCTGCCTAAAGCATCCTTGATTGTAGCAACTCAAGGTTTGAATTTGTTCTTCAGTTCCTTGAGCTTAAGAAATGCTGAACTAATTCTGCCCTTTTGATTTTCTGACTCTAGCTCCTTGCACATTTCATTGTAATATTTCGCTTTGTCATCCCGTGCTGCCTTTTGGAATCTTCTGTTCAGCTCTTTATTTTTATTGAATATTTGCAGGCATAAACAGTATCATGTTACTACTGTTCTTGTTTCACTCCTGGTTACTAATTGGAGTAAGTTTTTTTCATGTGTTTCTTGCCCGTTCTCAGTTTTAACACAAATCATTGTGTGTGTATACATGTCTAAGCCCAATACCTTCCTTGCTCAGCCTTGAGGCCCTTTCTTATTTTTTAACAACCTCCAAAATCCTATCCATTCTTCAAGGCCAAGGTCAAGTGACCTGCCCTAGCCTTCTCTTCATGCGGTAATTTGCAACTTCCCACTGCTCTTGGCTTCAGACACTTGCCTCTTGCATCCTGGATGGAAGTTACTGTCTGAATGCCATGTTCCCACTGTCTGCACCAGCTGTTCACTTCACCCTTCTGGTCCTAGACTTGTCTGCTGTCCCCACCTAATGACTTCAAGTCAACAAACTTTTACTGGGCACTATCACTCGGCTTAGGCAGCAGAGATACCAGAATGAATCTGTGACCCTCGCACTTGCCCAAAAGCCCCTGGGGGACTGTGAGCACCTTAGACAGACATCTCACTCCATTTTGTCCTGGAATTTCTGGCCCAAGGCTGAGACTGACCCCTGTCCTTCCACCCTCACCCAGCTGCTGGGGAAACAGCTTCTTCAGGAACAAGGACCTTCTTCTAGACAGCAAGACAAGAAGGAACTCCCTCCTGACAGGCAGCCCTTTGCTGTGAGAAGTGAAGCCTGCTGGGGAGGGTGGTGGAGCCACTGGTGATGAAAACCAGGAAAGGAAGATAGTAACAGAGAGACTCACATGAGCAGTAGCTACAGACACACGGATGGTAATGTTAGGGCTTAAGCACGAATCCTGGGAGTCTGTCTGTCAGTCTTTAATGGTTTCTACTTGAGGTGATCAATAATCTTAGAAATAAATAGCAGTGATAGGTGACCACATAGTGAATGGAAGTCATACCATTGAACTGTACACTTAAAATGACAATTTCAATGGGAAATATATATGTGTATCTCTCATTAAAGTTGAAATAGTTCATTAAAGTTGTCATTTTAACCGTGTGTGTGTGTGTGTGTGTGTGTGTGTGTGTGTGTGTGTGAATAAAGAATGTTTAGGAGGATGAAAGAGATAAATCCCAGCACTGCTTGGCTGAGTTCAGAATCTTTCTGGCACCGACTCTATCAATTCATGTTTTCTGGTCACTTGTGCAATGTAGCAGCTTTCACACGTGTGAAGGGAAGCATGGTCCCAGAGAGGATGGAAGCCCCAGCAGCACACAAAAGCTGAGGCTGGGGTTCTCCATGGTTCTCTGGAGGTAGGTCATGAGCACAAGTGCTCAGGGGGCCCCATGGAAGGATCCAGAAGGAGCCGAGGGCTGTCCTGGGCCCTCACAGTGTACTTCTTTTCAGTCATACTGAGGTCCATGTCACTTTGAAGCTCACTCTCCACAGCTCCTCAGGGAAGCAAACCCTTAAGCTGGGCTCTCAAGAACACGCCTTCCCTGCACTTAGCCAGGCCAGACAGCCCCAAGGGACGGTACAGGCTTGGCCCCTCTGGCCTCTGACTCCACCCCCATGCCTGGTGTACCCCAGACTCTCTGGTGTTATCTACAAAGTGGCTCTACAGCCAGGTCACCTTGGCTTCCAGCACTAGAGGAAATGGCAAATTTCTTTTCCTCCTGTTAAAAACATAATCCATACTCGTATGGATCTCCAGGGATAGCAGTGCGCTGCACACACATTATGGAAGCGTTGCCTGGGCTCATTTCGGGTGTCTCCAGGGTTGGCTCGGTGCCTACTCTTCTTAATCCCTTCAGAGACTAAGAGACATTTCAAGCCAAGGTTCAGGAGCAGGGATGTGTCTGAGAAGAAAATTATACCTCTCTATCAATTGCTGCTGTCTTGGCTTCTTTTTTCATATGTATATATAAGTTTATTTTCTATGCAGATTCACACACACACACACACACACTTTCCTTTCTTGCCATTATGCTTCATACGATCGTTCTGATACATTGTGTTTTATAAAATTAATTACCATTGGACTATGCCCACCATTACCTTGCCTTTTCAGGCCCCCTTTGGTTCTTACCCATTTCCTTTACAACCCTTCCTTCAACCTGTCAAATTGGACACCCTGTAATTTCTCTCCTACCTATTATCACCTCTCTGCTCCCACCCCTTGCCTCCTTGGGTCCCCATACACATTTTACTAGTTATCCTTCTATTTTTATAATAATACTCTTGCAGTATTTGTTCTTATGTGACTGAGTTAGTTCACTAAGCATAATGCTCTCTAGTCTCTCCAAAGTTATGTAGTATTTTACAAAGTCCTGCTTAGTATTCCATAGTGTGAATGTACCACAATTTCTCAATCCATTTGGTTGTGGTTAAACATGTGGTTTCTTTCAATGTTCTTGTGGTAGTGAATACCGCCGCTCTGAACATTGATGTACAAATCTCCGTTTGTGTCTCAGTTCTAATATCCTTGGGGTATATTCCTAGCAGTGAAATGGCTGGGTCATATGGAGTTTCTTTGTTCAGCTTTTTGAGGAAACTCCAAATTGCCTTTCAGAGCAGTTGTATGATTTTACAATCCCACCAACAGTGTATGGGAGTTCCTACCTCTCCACATCCTCTCCAACATTTATTGCTTGCTGTCTTATTAAACTCTGCCACTGATACTGGGATGAGATGATATCTCATTGTCTCTCTTATTGCCAGTGATTTTAAACATTTCTTCATGTGTTTGTGGACCATTTGAATATCTTCTTCTGTGAAAAGCCTTTCCATGTTTTTAACCATTTTGTAATTGTGTTATCAGACTTTTTCTTGTGGAGATTCTATAGATTTTACAAACTTTTGTTATGAAACTCTTTTCTGAGATGGTACTGCCAAATGGGGGTTTTTTTCCCTAGTCAGTAAGTTTTCTTTCACCCTACTGAAAAAAAAGGTTTTGATGCCCACCGGCATTTAATCTTTAGAAGGTTCCATTCATCAATTTTATCCTTTACAGATTGTACATTTCTGGCTTTGTCAGTCTCTTTATACCATAGGCTAGGTCGGAAATAGCAAAAAATAAGGCCCCAGGAATAGATGGTATACCAATTGAAGTATTTCAGATAACAGATGTTGCCCTGGATGTGCTCACCAA
>NW_006399971.1:1636972-1653961 GCF_000299155.1 Elephantulus edwardii
CGGCACATAACAACAACAACAGCAACAGGCCTTCTAAGCTTGATCTCATTTTGTCTCTTATGATCTCAATAGTTTTGGGCTTTACCCTTAGGTCTCTGGTCCATTTTGAGGTTTTATTTGTGTATGGTGTGAAATATGGATCCTGTTTCAGCTTTCTTCAGGTAGCAGTTCAGTTTTACCAGCAACATTTGTTGAAGAGGTTGTCATTTCCTCTTTTGATAGGTTTCATTTCCTTGTCGAATATCAGCAGACCTTAGATAGAGAGGTCAATTTCTGTATTCTCTGTTCCATTCCATTGTGCCTGCCATTGTACAGTACCATGCTGTTTTGGTAATTAAGCTGTGTAGTACTTTAAAAGAGAAATTGCACTGAGGAAACTCTGCTGTCAGAGACCTCTCCAAAGTACTGAGGAGCAATGATGTCAGTCTAGAGACTAAGGTGTGCCTGATACAGACCATGGTCTTCACAATCACTTGTTATGCATCAGAGAGCTGAACAATGATTATGAATGACGGAAGGAGAATTGATGCCTTTGAGCTGTGGTGCTGGAGAAGAGTATTGAATATACCATGGACTGCTAGGAGAACAAATAAGTTTATCCTGGAGACGGTGAAGCCAGGCTGCTCCTTGGAGGCAAGGATTCCGAAGCTTCATCTGAAATACTTTGGACATGTTACAAGAAGGGACCAGTCCTTGGAGAGGGCCATCATGCTTGGTAGGGTGGAGGGACAGCACAGAAGAGGAAGACCATCGATGAGATGAATTAATTCAATTACTGGGGTAATGAGGATAGGAGTGTCAGAGACAATAAGAGTGGCAGAGGATAAAGCAGGATTTAGGGCTGCTGTGAATAGGGTCACTATAAGTCACAGGTGACTCAACGGCACATAACAACAACAACAGGATGTTTTGCGGTCAGGGAGTACTGTGCCTCCCACTTCATTCTTGTTTTTTAGAAGTGCTTTGCTTATTCGGAATGAGCTGTTATTTCTTAATTCAGGCAATGGAAACAAGCTTCCCTCTCGCAGCCAACCAGTCCTGATGCCTGTTCCCCCTGGACACTGAGACCTGATCAGGGTCAAGATAGTTCCGTCCTCCAGGAAGGATGTGCTATGTGCTTTGGGATACCTGTTGAGAAGGAGGGTTTTCCCACATTAGGAGGACCGCTAATCAGGTTATGACAAGGGTGGGGACTCCAGGAAAAGGTTCAGTGGATGCTGAGTTATGGAGGAAGAGCAAATGCAGCAACTTGCAGGCTCTGTGTGGTTGGGATAAAGAGAGACATTAAAGAAAGCTCTGGTAGGATAAACTGAGACCAGACCACAGAAGGACAAGGATGTCAAATCATTCAACTTTAATTTTATCTTGAGAATTGTGGGGAGACCCTCCAGAACACGAGTTAGGAAGTAGCCCTACAGATTCACATTTGAGAAAAATGATGTTGACTGTACCTGCACAGGGGGTCAGAGGGGTACCCAGCAGGAAGGAGCCTCCCATAATTCAGGAAGAAGGTAGAGAGGCCAGATGCAGGCAAGCACTGTAAAGATGAGAGGAGGGATTAAGGTGAGAGAGACATTGGAGAAATGGAGTTGTGAGGGTGAAGCAACAGAACAAGGAGCAGGCAGGAGCACAAGATGAGCCTGGTGGGTGGTAAGTTAGTGGAGATGAGGCCCACAGAGGAGCAGAGGCTAAGAGGTGACCAGGGGTGGAAGAAAAGGTAGCGTATTCAGTGCATATCTCTAGAAGGAAGCAACAGTCAGAGATGAAAGTTATTCATGCTCAGAATCAGGCGATATAGTGGGTTCCTGGGACACAGACCTGACCCCAGCCAAGATCTCAGCTCCTTCTCACTCAGAGAGACAAACACCAATCTGTCACCGAGGACAAAGAACAGTGGCTCTAGAGGCCAGCCAGGGAGGCAACTAACCTGGAGGTAAAGGAAGTGGGGTTACAGGGAGATGGAGGACAGAGGACAGCAGGGCAGAGGCTTCTCAGGGAAGAGTGTGGGTGCAGCCACAGTACCCAAAGAAAACTAGGGTGAGTGAGGGAGAGAAACGAGAGATCAGAGCTAGGGGTGAGTTGATGTCATCTTCCTTATTTAATTCTGCCCACAAAATCACCTGAAAGGACTGGAAGCACGCTAACTCAAGTCACTAAATGGCGGGTCCCCTAGCAACCTTATGCCCTCCCGGGCCTGAGACTGGCAACACTTGACTCTTGCTTATAACAAATGCGAGTGGTTTTCAGGCTCAGGAAGGACACGGGGACATGCTGGGCCCATGGAACCCTCTAGGGACCAAGAGCACCTCCAGGAAAGCAGGGTGCAGGGCATCCCCATGGCTTTTCTCAGGCCCCAAGATATCATGAATGGGTTCTCAAGGCTTGGACTTTGGGGCCCAGGAGCTGAGAAGGAAAGGCGAGGTCTGAGAAAGGCCCTCAGAGCACAGGAACATCCACCTAGTGCACTGTTTTCTATTGTTCCTTCTCTATCATCTTGGCAGAAATGCAAACTTGACAGCATCCTTTGTTGGTGAAATTAAATAGAAAGAAATACCACCCCAGTGGTAGCCCAATGATAAGAAGTTGTGCTACAATCCCAAAGGCATGCAGTTCAAATCCATCAGCTGCTTTGTGGGGTAAGGATGGGCAGTCTCCTCCTGTGAGATTAGCTGCCTCTGAAAATCCACTGGAGGGTCAGCCATGAATCAACTCCAGCTCAATGGCACATAACAACAACACCACCATCAAACTTAAAGTGCACTTACCTAGTATTTTCACTTCTGGAACTTTATCCTTCAGGGTCAAGGTTATTTTGAGAGCAAAAGAAAAAACTATGCAAGTGACATCACAAAACCAAACCAGTTGCTGTCAAGTCAATTCCAACTCATGGTGACTCCTGTAGGTCAAAGTAGAACTGTGCTCCATGGAGTGCTCAGTGCATGATTTCAGAAATAGGTCACCAGGTCTTTCTTCCAAGGCCCCACTGAGTGAACTCAAATCTCCAACTTTTCAGCTAACAGCCAAGTGCATTAACCATTGGACCACCCAGGGCTTCATAAGTGGCAGGGAACATGGAGGGAGAGGTGTAATAGCAATGAATCTTCAAACACTGGATTTCTTCCCTTTACTCATCCAGGTTCATCATCCACCTCTTACCACCCTAGGAACTTTGAGTTCTAAAATGCTATTATGTGAACTCTGACACACCCCCTGCCCCAGGATTCTGGCCTCAGGTCAGGTTCAGCATGTTGACGAAGGTAGGGGAGTGTGAGAGAGAGAAAGTTGGGGATATTTATTCCCTCTCTGCAGAGCACTTTGGCCAGCTGCACTTTTGACCAAAAGTCACCACTCCTGCCAGATGGTTCTGTTCACCCACTTCTCCCTCTTTCCCCTCACCCCTCAGCCCTAGGGCAATAAAGGCAAAGGCACACCACCTGACTCCCCTACATCTACTCACACCTCTGTAAAACTCACACCCAAAGCTCATTGCTGTTGAGTAGGAACCAAAGCATAGCTGACCCTCCTGCAGGGTTTCAGGAGCTATAAATCACATAGAAGGAGGTTTCCCATCTTCTCCCACGAAGCTGCAACTCCCTATGAGCTAGGGTCCGCTTGCTATACCTCTGTAAAGAGTCCTTTTATTGATGCTCCTCAAATTGCTCAACTTGAGTGCACCATCTGTTTTCTGTCAGGCCCTTGACTAATGCAGCAGTTTTGCTTCTTTTTTTATTTTTTTATTTTTTAAAGGACAAGGACACGCTCAAGGTAGCAACAATCTGGAAAGATTTCCAGGGTATGGCATTACATGAAAATATATGATAGTCACCTTTTCCAGAGGACAGTTGGCGGAAAACCGGCTGTAAAGCTGCATTGCCTGTATTGGCATAAAGAAGGTCCACAAGGAAGCTGGAAGGTGGTTGTCAGTAAGGACAGAGTGGATGAGCAGGAGGGAAGGACAGGGGAGGCTCTCCCTCTGTACACCGTGTGGGAAAGGCCCGATCCCACTCAGCTTCACAGTGACCTGAACGCCGGCCTGCAGTGTGTGTCCATTCCTTCATGGCAGCTGACTATACCTCATGCTGGGTGTCACCGGAGCCATCAGCCCTGTGCCCTCAGTGCAGAGAAATCACATCACTCATGAGAGGAGCAGAGAAGAGTGTGCGTGCAAGTATCCAAACAGGGGCAGAGCAGAGCAAAGCAATGGAAGCTGGCTGATTCCCATTCCCAGGATAGTAAGCATTTTCATAAACTCTAATTCATTAGATCTTCATTTCAAAAGGAAAAAAAATTACTTTCTGTCTCTGGGCCTCTGTGGGACCGTGAGAGAAAGAACACTCAGAATAGCCCCCGTGCCACAGACACACATTTGTACGTGTCTGTTTCTTATGCTCTGCTCCTCCTGCTGCCCTTTCATCAGAACAGCCAGTGGAATCCACTCAAGTGTGTGAGCACTCTTCCCAGGACCCCTGCCATTCACAGGGCCTGTGGCAATGATGGAGGCGAGTCTGGACTCTCAGGCGGCCTTCAAATCCATCTCTGCTTCCTGCCAGGGGCCATGACAGGGGGGATGGGGTACTCAACACTCTGATCCCTCATAAATCATCTGTGAATAGAAAGCAGAGAGCAGTGCAGCCCAGAAGAGGTGTAGGTGGGGCGCATCATTATGCAGAGGAGAACGGGAGATAACGTAGTTTCAGGGTTCGGCCCTGTAGGACTTGAGCTGTCTTTGTGAGAAACGCATTGTGAAGCCGTGGCCTACTCTTGCTTCCATCCCTTGCCCTCACCTTGATCTACAGAAATACTTACTGAAAGGAACAGTCTTGTGCCATTGAGTACTTTACAGCCTTTCATTTACTAAAGGCTAGAACCCAAAACCATGTAACAGCAGTCAAGAAATCAAAAGACTTGTTTCATTGGAAAAATCTGCTGCCAAGGACCTCTCCAAAGTACCACACACTAAAGATGTCAGTGTAAAGTCTAAAGTGACCGTGATCCAAGCCATGGTTGTATTAATTCCTCCCTGTGCATCTCAAAGTCATAGAATAAAGAAGGATGGCAGAAGAAGAATTGAGGCCTTTGAGTTGTGGTAGTGGAGAAGAGTGCTGAACATCCATGGACTCCGAAAGAACAAACAAACGTGTCTTGTAGGAGCGGGGCCCAAGGTGGTCCTTAGACAGGTCTGGTGAAACTTCATCTCACAGACTTTGGGCATGATGTTAGGAGGAGCAGTTCTTAAAAAAAATACATCACACTGGGAAAAGGTGGAAGGTCAAAGAGATGAAAATCCTCTACAGGATGGGTAGACTATAACAATGTGCTCAAGTGTCTATCAGATATCTTGACGATGGCACAGGACAGAGCGAAGTTCAGTTGTATTGTTCATAAGGTCTCCATGAGTTGTAGTTGACTTTGTATCACCTAACAACAACAAAAAAGAATGGGGCAACACTGAAATATTTCAAGAAGCACCATATGATCAAGAGCTAATTGTGAGGAAGGAAGAAGTTCAAGCTGCACTGAACACATTGGCAAAAAAAAATCCCAAACCAGATTCCTGGAATTAATGGGGTACCAATTGGCGTATTTCAAATAACAGGTGCCCACCAGTCCTGTGCCAGAAAATTTGGAAGACAGCTACATGGCAGACTGACTGGAAGAGATCCATGTTTGTCCCCGTTACAAAGAAAGATAATCCAATCGAATGTGGAAATTATCGAACAATATCATTAATATCACATGCAAGCAAAATATTACTAAAGATCATCCCAAAACAGCTAGAAGACTACGATGACGAGAGAGAGAGAGCGAAATTTCAAAAAATTTTTTAAAAAAAAGAAAAAAAATACTACGTTGACAGAGAACAGTCAAAAGTTCAGTATGGGTTTAGAAGAGGTCATGTCATCAGGGATATCATTGCTGATGACAAATGGATTCTGGCTGAAAGCAGAGAAAACACAAAGGCATTTGACTATGTGGATCATAACGGATTATGACTAACAATGAAAATGGGAATCCCAAGACATTTAGTTGTGTTCATGCAAAACCTATGCATAGATCAAGAGGCAGTTTTACCAACAGGACAAAGGAACACTACATGTTTAAAATCAGGAAAGATGTGCATCAGAATGGTATTCTCTCTCCATATCTATTCAATCTGTATACTGAGAAAATCATTCAAGAAATTGGACTCTATAAAGAATGTGACGTCAGGATCCAATGAAGAGTCAGCAACAGCCTGCATTATGCAGAAGACACAACCTTGTTTGCAGAAAGGAAGGAGAACTTGAAGCACTTGCTACAGAAGATCAAAGACTACAGCCTTCAGTATGGATTACATCTCAACATTAAGAAGACAAAAATTCTTAACACTGGGCCAATACGAGATATCATGATTGTTGTTGTGTACCCTCAAGTCAGAACTGACCCATACTTGACCCCCCAGCAGGTTTCCAGAGGCAGTTAATTCTACAGGAGATTTCCATCCTTCTCCGACAGAGCAGCTGGTGGATTCTAACTGCATGCCTTTGGAATTGTGCAGCTTCTTGTCTCTAGGCCACCAGAACTCCCTAACATCATGATAGATGGAGAACAGATTGAAACTGTCAATGAATCCATTTTATTTGCATCCACAATCAACACCCTTGCTACCTGCAGTCAGGAGATCAGAAGATATATTGTACTGGGAGTGTCTGCAGTCAGGAATCGCTCCAAATTCCTTAGGAGCAGTGAAATCAGTTTCAAGACTAAGGAGCATTTGATTCAAGCCGTAGCCTTTTCAATCATTTCCTATGCCTTTGTAGGCTGGACAATGAATAAGGACAACAGAGGAAGAATTGATGTCTTTGATTTATGGTGTTGGAGAAGAGTACTGACTATCCCACAGATTGCCACAAGAACAAACATATATGTCTTAAAGAAAGTGCAACCAGAAGAATACTCCTTGGAGGCAAAGATAGCAAAGTGTCACCTCACACACTTTGCTCATGTTGTTAGGAGAGGAATATCATGCATGGAGGCAATGAAAGAGAGGACCAGCTGTATCGACACAGTGATTGCTGCAATGGACTTGAGAGTGTGTGTGTGTGTGTGTGTGTGTGTGTGTGTCAGAGGTGATGAGGATGACACAGGGAGGACAGGATCCAGATCTGCTGCTCATAGGATCATTATGGGTACTCGACAGGGTAACACCTAACAACAACAGCATCAGTACTGAAGTAAATGTTGCCATCCCATTTCGCAGGTGAAAAAGAATAGGCTCAACAAGCCCCCTATCTGCCCGGCTGTCTGCTGTAGGAGGTTCATACAAAGGCTCAGACTTGACTGTGCAACTCCTGACTGGGCCCAAGAAACCTGCCTGTCATCCCAGCTCAGGACCATGGAACCAGTTCCTAGACTCTGCCTGTCCTTACAAGATACCCCACCAGGGTCCTACCCACAGGCAGAGTAGGACCCCTGCATATCTGAGGTGGGGTGCCCAGGGTGCCAGAGTCACACGACTAGCTCCAGACTCACACCTAAGCAGGATCACCCTGCTGACACCAAGCTGACACTCCCATGTGCAGGCTGGACTGGGGCTCCCTATTCCTGCTGTCCCCTGTGCCATGCCAGTCAGCAAAGTCCCTGTAATGCAGAGATGTCTCTGTTCCTGGGAGCTTTTGGTCTCAGAGTAATGTGCAGAATGAGGCCTCCAGAAAAGAGGGGCTCCTGGATGAAGAGAACCCACAGTTCACTGCCCTCACATCCTCTGGGCCAAACCCACATGGAAATGAAGTAATGGGTTTCTTGTATGTTTATTGTTTTCAGCTTAATTCTTTTCTTCTTCTTATGGCAAGGAATTTGAAGCTACTCCCATCTTCTTTGTGTGAACAAGTGCTGCAAAAAGTAATTTAAGTTACCATTAGAGTACATGTGACAAGAATGGTCAAAGCACCCCAGCCACACAGCCAGTCCCCTGGGTCCCTACATGGGAAGTACTATCCACTCTACTTCTCACACAGCAGCTCCCCCAGGTCCCTGAGTACCATCTGCTGCTCTGGTGTGCACAGCCACCTCTGGATGCTCAGCTCACCCAGTGAGCATCACCCACTGTCCACCAATGAAGAAAGAAGGTTCTCTGCTCAGGAAGCCATCTGTTATCTATCCATGCAACCTCTCTCCTAAGTCCCAAAGCATCACCAAAATACCGGGGCAGGGTGTGTCCTTGAATCTCCGTACAAGGGGTATTGTCCACTACCCTGTCCCATAATCCTGTGCATGGAGCATTTTCCACTGTTTATTCATCAACAAGATGTTTATTTACCTTTCCTAAGGAATATCACCTATTATCACTGTCATTTGTCTCCCAGGTTGGCAGGCATGTCCATGGTCATTGCCTCTTCAGAACCATTTCAGGGCAAGGCTGAGAGGCCACCTGTTTTCTTTAATTCTCACCTTCAAAGCCAAAAACTCAGTGACTATATGCTGTGGTCTTCTGAAATTTGTACCCTATATAAAGGAAACTTGGGCTTCAGAAATTTCCCCATGTTCATGAACTCTATGTCACTGGCCACAAAGATTCTGATATTCTCCATCTGCTGAGAAATTCCCCTGTATTGGCCCAGCTGTGAAATGGGACTGTTAGACTGCCCCTATCTTGTGGTGCTTTAGTCCTGATTGTGCCAAGGTCCTTGAAGAAGGGATACCACTGAGGAGGGGGGCCACTAGGTTGGATCTGGACATGAAACTGCTGACGACAGGATCTAAGAGCAGGCAGGTTACAAAGGACCCTGTATGGCCTGAGAAGGATAGGAAGGCAGGATAGGAATTAGCGTCACCAGTGACCACCCAGACTTTAGGGCTGAGTCAGGCTTCTCCCTGACCCTGCAGAGGAAAAGATGTCTGACTTGTACCCTGAAGACCCAACTCACTCTTAGGACTAAGTCAGAAAGCACCCAGCCCTTGAAAGCATATGCACCCAATGGTAAACCCCTGTCTTCGTTCAAAATAAACCAGCCAGTGCATGCTCCATGCTCGCGGTCCAGGGTGACCTGGCCGAGGCTGGCCTGCGGCCGCTTCCTTCTGGGGCAACATGCTGGTTTTGAGCACAAAGGAAAAGTTCATAATCTGTTTAGCTATTTAATATTCTCAAACACTTAGGATGTTGAAGTCCTGCTACTCTAAAATACAACTTTATTTTAAAAACAAAGTCTTTGAAAATGCTGTCAGATTAATAAGATTGGAATAAAGTGAGTCTTAATTGTGTGTCATGAAAGAGAAAAGATAGCAGAGGGAATAAGACAGACTCTGTATGGTTAGATTCAGGCCAATTCACATCATGCAAAACCATCAGTAGATGTTCGTGTGTTGCTTTGATACTGAATCAGGTTTCAGTAGAGATCCCAGAGTAAGACAGACTAGGAAGAAAGGCCTGGATATTAAAACCCTGTGAAACCCTGACTGGTCTGTGTCTTGTTCCACTGCACGTGGATCCTCCACAATATGGAGATGAGCTTGGCAGCAGCTAACAACAACCACAAGCTTTGTTCTTGGTCCTGGAAGGTGAAATTCCCCACACAGACAAATAGGTTGCTGGCTCACAGAGCATGGGCAGTTTGAGTTTAAATTTTAAGTAGCCCAACTGTCTACCAGAGTAGCTGGGGTAATAATCTATGTCCTCCACTGGTTAGGGATCTGGCTGTGAGTAGCAGAAACTCAGAACAGACAAGAGAGTTGGGTCTGTCTCACATTAAAGTCCAGCTCTGTGCCCCAGTTCCCCACAAGGGCCTCGTCTCCTCCTGGCTGGAAGCTCCATCATGCCTGCCCTCTGTTCCCACAGTCACATTATTGGTGCTTTGGTTTCAGCCATCACACCTAAAATCCAAGCATTAGGGAAGAGGAACAAAGAAGAGGCAAAGAGAGTACACAAGGCTATCCTTTAAGGAAGATTCCAGAAAATTATCATTCTACATTTCTCTTTATAGTTTATTGTCCCCCAGCCTAGTGACAAAACCACCCCTTCTCCTCTACCTGCAAAGGAGACGGAAACACAGCCTTTCTTCAGCAGATCACGTGTCCAGCTAAAAGAGTCTCATCACTGTGGAAGAAAAGGACTCGGGCGGTACGGCTATCACACACCCTCACCAGCAGTTATTAAACTTCATCACTCGTGTGAACCTGAAATAGTATCTCACTGTTTTCATTTGCTTCCCCCCAGTCACTAGTGGAGTTGGCCATCATTTCATTTTTATGTGCTATTTATAGTTTTCCATTTTAGCATTGCGTGAATCTTCCCTTCTTGGAATTGCCAATTTTTCTTTTAGATTGGCTTCTCTTTTACTGTTGATTTGTAGAGTTGCTTACATATTCTAATGTTAATCTTTTGTTTTTTAATAGGTTATAGAAAATTTTCTCCAGCTTGGCATGTTTCTTTCTTGGTTTTGACAATTTTTATTATTAAGATTTCATTTTTATATTATGAATTGTATTAATCCTTTATTTTCTTTTTTAGGGGGAGATTTGGGGGAAGAAAGATGCCTGTGATGTGTGAAAGAGAGAACTTCCTGTACTTCAAGATAACAATCAAATTCTTTCCTATATTTCCACTAACAATTTTATTCTTTCGTTTATGTTTAAATCTTTTACACATTTTTTATTTGTCTTTTTAAAGTGAAGACACAGGTATCTAACTTTTTTTCTGAGAAGATGCTACTCCAGTCTTGACCAGTTTTCTCCTGCTCCGTTGAGGCCCTGGCCCTGTTTTACTTTGTATTATGACTGATTCTCAAGAGGCCACATTTCCCAAACCAACAGGTGTTAGGGGCAGGAGGAAAAGAAATCCACAGTGTTTCTGCCCCTCCCACTCTGCCCTAGGAGACATCTCTAGTATGAATCAGGTCTCCTCCATAGCTCTGAGAAAGTGCACTGTCTCTAGCTTCTGGGAGCTCATCCCTCTCTTTTACTCCTTCAGCCTAGTTGGCTGCCGGCCCCTGTAAGTTTTGGTATCTATCAGTTGTGTAATCATTCCCTGGAGTTAATTCTTTTATTTAAAAAATCAATTTGTCTCCTCTGAAATTTCTGGTTTTCATAGGGTCATTATGAATCATAGCCAACTTGATGGCACCCAACAACAACCAATAGCCAATTGACTGAGGTCAAACTATCCATTAACTATTTCATTAAGAATTAAAATTGTTATTATTAAAATAAACATAAATTAATTAAATAGGTCTATTTATTTCTAAGTGGAAAAAAAAAAGTTTTTCACTGTAATTAGAAAAGCCACCTTTTATATGGCACTAAATACCTATGAGGGAGCTCTTGTGGCCCAGTGGTAAAGAGCTATTCTGCCATCCCAAAGGCATATAGTTCAAATCCACCAGCTGCTCTGTGGGAGAGAGATGGGCAGTCTCCTCCTGTGCAATTAAATGCCCTTTGGAAACCCACTGGAGGGTCAGTTATGGGTCAATTCCAAGTCAACAGTGCACAACAACAAATACCCTTAAGCACATGGATCCGTCTCTAGGCTTTCTTCTATCCTTCTGCTTTGTTATTGCAACAACACTACTACACTGTTTCAAGTGCTAAGATTCTAGAGGCATCACCAAAATTAACAAGCTCACTGCTATGAAGTCAATTTTGACAGTGGCCACCTTCCACTGAGTTTTCATGGCTGTCAGTTTTTACAGGAGGAAACTGCCTCATCTTTCTCCTGCAGAACAGCTGGTGGATTCAAACCACTAGCCTTTTGCTTAGCTCAAGATACAGCAAACTTATGCCACTACGGTCCTTAAGATATCTAGCAGAAGCTTATTGTTAATCTCTTTCAATAATATTTTCCTCTTTTTATCTGTGCTGTCATTTATATAAATTTTGGAATCAGTTTGACAAATATGATGAAAAATGTTTCTCACTGGAATTTTTATTAAGATTTCATTGAATTTGTATTAATTTGAAGGAAATGCAGTCTTCACAATATTGAATTGTTCCATTCTTTAATGTGATATTCTCCACCATTTTATCCAGATTTTCTTTTATGTTCTTCTGTAAAGCTTTATGGTTTTCAACATTTAGATTCTCTCATTTTTTATTTGTTTTATTCCAAGGCATTTTCTAGACTTTATGGCTATTGTAATCAACATTTTGCTCTTGTTATGCTTTTAATTAGCTACCACTGTTGTTAGGGATGCTATTGATTTTTTTATGGTGATCTTATATCTTGCCACTTGCTGAACTCTTTAATTAACTCTAGCAATTTAACAGACAAATGAATCTCTGGGATTTTGCAGGTAGAGGATCATTTCTATCTACAAATAATGACAGGGTTTTTTTTCCCTTATCCTTTCAATTTTAGCTTTTTTTGTTGTCAAGACTCTAGCATTTAGTTAGAAGCAATGACAGAGAACTTGAACTTATCTTGTTCCTGACTTTTAATAGGGACAAGTCCAATATTTCACCATTAAGTATGATATTTGCTTTAGGTTTCTGACATACACCTTTCAACAAGATAAGGACATTTTCTATTTATTCCTAAGAGTTTGGAGGGTTCCCCCCACCCCACTCCTTTCCTTTAAATCAGCATCAAAGAAATTCTGCTTTCAGTAATGTTGAATATGCAATTTATACCAATCCTCCCACTGAAGAAAAATTGAAAAAATTTTCAAACCTGGTAGAATGAATCAGAATGCTAGAAAGATATAACTGGGCTGTCAGGATCTGGGAAGTGCTGGATACCCAGAAGATTCTGAGTTCAGTATGTAGCACTTGTGATAGGCAAAATTCCAAGATGGTTCTGAGAGCCTTGTCCCCTTGTATACATACACTTTCATCTACTTCTTAATCAAATATTATTCCAGATGCTTTTATGAAAAGATTTTACATGTATAAGGTCTTAAGTCAGTTGACTTTGAAACAGATTCTCTTTGGTGGTCCTGACCTAAACTGACAAATCTTTAAAAGGCACAGGCTTTTTCCTGGCAAAGGAGACTTGAAGCATGAAAGAGATTTTGCACAAAGGTTCTTTGTAGCAGAGTGTCATTACCACCAAGTCAGAACTGACATGCAGGCTTTTGGAGACTGTAAATCTTTCTCTTGTAGAGCTGCTAGTGGATTCGAACTTCCAGAGAGGTGCCATCTTTGGATTAGCAGAGCAACTGCCTACAGACTATATCGCCAGAGCTCCCTTTGAAGATTGAGGGGACAAGAAACGCAGCCTTGAGGAGCTATCAGTCTGCAGAGAAACCAGACTCTTAGACCTACAAGCAAAGAGAACCAAAATCTTCCCACAACATAAGTGTGCCTGGAAGAATTTGACCCTAAGCTCCAAACGAGAAGATAACCCTGCCAACACCTTGATTTCAGCTTTTATAAGACCTTGAGCAAAGAATCCATTCATGCAGTGAGCTGGAAAGCAGGTGTTTTAAGCTACTAAATTTGTGGTAATTTGTTATGCAACACAGAAAACTAATACAGGCAGCTTTTCCTCAGGGACATTTGCTTCTTCCAGAAGAGACAACTCGGAGCCTGAGTGGTACTTTGACAGCTTTGCTGGAGCACAGGAAAGGGAGGCCAGGGCCTGCTGCATTGAACAAGGTTGAAAATAAATCCTTCGTCGAGCCAAGAGAAAAATCTCGATGTAAATTAGACAATATGTTGAAGCTGGTGGTGATGAAAATTCCACATATCAAAATTTGTGAGATTGCAAACAAAGTCATGCATACTTGGAAATGAGGTTTTAAATGCACAAATCAGGGAAAGGTTTCATTGAAGGGCACTGAAAGAGTTAAGCACTCAACTGTTATACAGGTTGGTGGTTCAGATCCACTCAGAGACACTTCAGAAGACAAGCCTGGTCATCTGCTTCCCCAAAGATCACAGTTTTGGAAGCCCTAAGGAGCAACTCTAGTCTATGTGCATAGGTTGAAATCAACTTGACGTCCACTGACAAAAACATAGCATGAAAGATGGAAGCAGAGCGATGAGGAAGGGTGGAAGGTATTAATCATAGGGTTATACACTTGGGGGGTGGGATGTGAAGGAAATGGGAAAGATCCAGTGTGAAAAACAGTGTATTTTAACTTTATAAATATATCAGTATAAAATTTAATTAAAAAAATAAATAATACCAAAATATATTTTTTAAAAATGTATCAACGAAGTAGTAAGAGAAGGAAAGAAATTATCAAAATAAGAACAAAAATTAACTCCTAAGTTGGAATCCCTTAATAAAGAGAATTAAAGAGCTCTGATGGGTTGTATTACTGACCAAAAGACCCACCGATTGTGTTTCTGGAGAAAGATGGGCAGTGTCATCTCCAAAATATTTACAGCCTCAGAAGCCTGCTCAGGGGTCAGTGTGAGTAGGAATCGATTCAGTGGCAGCAGAATAAGTAGAATTAATGGTAAAAAGTTGTTTGGGGTTGGGGGGAAGGAGGAAGGCACAATAAAATTTCTAAACCCTACTGAGCTTGAACAAGGAAAAATAAAGAAGTGACAAATAAACACCATCAGAAATAGAAATGAAGATGTCACTATAGATGTTATAGACATTTGAGAAAAAAACAACCTAAAAACAGAGTCAACCATACAGTTACAATATGACTCAGCAATTCTATTCCTAGTTATTTGCCCAACAGAATTGAAAATATATGTCCCTACAAAAATGTGTACATAGTGTATCATAACAACATTATAAATAACAGTCAAACATAGAAACAGCTCCAATGTCCAGGAACCACTGAATGAATTTTTTAAATATAGTATGTCAGTTGTGGTGCTGGAGAAGAGTGTTGAATATACCATAGACTGCTAGGAGAACAAACAGGCTCTTTCTAGAGATGGTGAAATCATGCTGCTCCCTGGACGCAAGGATTTTGAAACTCCATTTCACATACTTTGGGTATGTGGCCCAGAGGGACAAGTGCCTGGAGAAGGATATTATGCTGGAAAGGTGTAAGGACAGTGCAAGAGAGAAAGATTCTGGATGAGAAAGTTTGACACCGTGACTGGGGTCCTGGGGGTAAGTGTGTTGAAGACAGTGAGACTGGCTCAGGATCGAGTTCACAGCTTTTGTATAAAGGGTCACTGTGAGTTGCAGGTGACTCGGTGGCACCTGACAACAACAACAACATGCTCATAAAATGTAATATTATTTGCCATAAAAATGAGTGAAGCATTGAGACATGCCATCTTATGGATGGATCTTGAAAATGCTGTGCTCAGTGAAAGAATCCAGAAATAAACATATTGCATAATTCAAATTTTCAAAATATCTATAATAAGCAAATCTAGAGAAACACAAACTAAGTTAGTGGTTTGTGGATAATGTGACCCACTTCTCTTTAGTTAATTACAATTCATGGCAACCCTCCATGAGTTTCCAAAGCTGTATCTTTTCATGGGAATAGACCGCCTCATCTTTCTCCAATGGAACAATTAGTGTGTTCGAACTGCTCACCTTAGGGTTAACAGTCCAACACAAAAGCACAAGTTCCCAAAAATTAATGAAATGTCTATTAAGATGTTTCGACAAATGGATGTAGTGCTGGACATGCTCACTTGTCAGTGCTCAAGTATTTCAGGAGGGTGCATATGGTTCAGAACCAATGGTACTTAAGGAAGAATTTCAAGCTGCACTGAACAAGCACTGCCTAAAATGATGGCCAGTAATTAATAAAATATCAATTGAGGTTTTTCGACAGATTCAGCCCTGAATGAGCTCACTCATCTATGCCAAGACATTTGGAAGATAGCTACCTGGCCAACTGAATGGAAGAGATTCATACTTGTTCCCATTCCAAAATTAAAAGTAACTCAGCAGAATGCCGAAATTACCAAACTCACATCATAGGCTAGTAAGATTTTGCAGAAGATTATTTTTAAAATGACTGGAGCAGTATATCCACAGGGAAGTGTCAGAAATTCAAGCTAGATAAAGAAGAGGACATGGAATCAGATGTATCTTTGTTGACATTAGATAGATTGTTGGCACATAAAACCAGAAAGATGTTTATCTGAGTTCTATTTACCATGTAAAGACATTTGACCACATGTGGTAGTGTTGTTGTTAGGTATCATTGAGTCAAGAACGATTCACTGTGCCACTACAAACAAAAGATCTGAAAACTTAGTTCTGTCTTACGCCTACCTCACTCTTCCTAACATGCAAGAGAACGTTGCAGCAGTCACTGTGTCACTCCACCTGATTGAGGGTCTTCCTCTCCTTTGCCAGCCCACCATCTTTCCCAATATCATGCCCCTCTCCAAGGAAGAGCACCTTCTCACAATATGTCCAAAGTAAGTGAGGCACAGCCTCATCATTCTTGCCTCCAAAAAACACTTCAACTGCACCATTTACAATATATCTGTTAATTCTCTTGGCCATTCATGGGATGTTCAGTGTTCTTCTCCAACACCACAGCTCAAAGGCATCAATTCTTTTTCTGTCATACCTATTCATTGTCCAGATCTCATATAAATAGCTAGTAATCAAAAAGACTATGGCCTGAATCAGACGCACCTTAGTCCTCAAACTGACATCACTACTCCTCAATAATCTGGAAAGGTCCTTAACTGCAGATTTTCCCAGTGCAATGCATCTCCTTATTTCCTGACAGCTTGTATCAAGGGTATTAGTTGTGGATCCAAGCAATATGAAGCTTTCAATCTCCTCCCCATCCATCATGACACTGTCTATTGGTCCAGTGGTAAGAATCTTTGAGGTTTTTTTATTTTTATATTGAGACACAATCCATACTGCAGGCTACATTCCTTGATATTCTGCCACAAGGGCTTCAAGTCCTCATTTTTCAGCAAGCAACATTGTGTCATCTACATAACATAAGTTATGATGAGTATCCCTCTAATCTTGAAGCCACATTCCTCTCTTCATAGAGTCCAGCTTCTCAGATAATTTGTTCAGCCTACATAATGAAATAACATATGAGCAAGAGCCTATGGTGATGAAGGAAGAAGTTCAAGCTGCTTTGAAGGAAACAGCAAAAAATAAGGCCCCAG
>NW_006399971.1:1655466-1668355 GCF_000299155.1 Elephantulus edwardii
ACAGCTGTCTTCAAATTTCCTGGCATAGTTGGTGAGTGCATCCAAAGCTCCATCTGGTTGAAACAAGTCAATTGGTATCCCATTGATTTCTTGGGCCTTGTTTTTTGCCATTGCCTTCCATGCAGTTCCCACTTCCTTTTTCATTTCCATTGGCTCCTGTGTTCATATGGTACTTCTGAAATTTTTCACCGTCAATCAATCCTTTCTAGCACAGTGACTCTATGTATTCCCTCCATCTTCTTTTGATGCTTTCTGTGTCGCTCATACCATCTTTCAACATTGTGACATGAGGCTTAATTTTTTTTCAGTTCTTTCAGCTTGAGAAATGCAGAGCGAGTTCTTCCCTTTTTATTCTCCAATTCCAACTCTCTGCACATTCCGTTATAATAAACTGTTTTGTCCTCTTGAGCCTCCCTTTGAAATCATCTGATCAGCTCTTTCACACAATTTGTTTTCCTTTAGATTTGGCTTCTCGACATTCTAGTGCAATCTCTCTCCTCTGACATCCATTTAGATTTTTTTTTCCTTCCCCCTCTGTTTTTGTCATGATGTTTTCTCTTTCTTCGAGAATGATATCTTTGATAACATCTCACAACTCATCTGGTCTTCTATCGTTGGTGTTCAATGCCTCAAACATACTCTTAAGATGATCATGAAATTCCAAGTGAATTGATTCAAGATCATGTGCCATCTACTTCCTAAATAAAAGCTTTCTGAAAACCCTATGAACACTAAACAAAGAAGATAGTAGTGTAGTGGTAGAGACTAGACTGTAAGTCAGACGATAAAAGGAAAATCAATAACAAACATTGTTTAACAATTGATAATGGAATATTCACAGCTTGAATATTGGAAAATTGGAAATTGTTAAAAATGAAATGCAATTCTTGAATATTGGCATAGTAGGCATTAGTGAGATGCAATGGACCAGCTATGGCCACTTTGAATCAGATAATCATATGATATACTATGCAGGGAATGAAATACAGAAAAAGACTGATGTTGGATTCATAGTCAAAAAAGTCAATATCAAGTTCTATCCTGAAATAAAATATTGTGAGTGATAGGATAATATCCACACGCATACAAGGAAGAACAGCTAACACGACTATTATTCAAGTATATGCTCCTACATTTAGTGCCATAGAGGAAGAAATTGAGAACTTTTGTCAAATTTTGCAGTTTGAAGTTGACCAAACATGCAATCAGGATGCATTAATGATAATTGATTGGAATGCAAAAGTAGGAAATAGTAAAGAAAGAACAGTAGTTGGAAAATATAGGCTTGGTGATAAAAATGAGGCTGGAAATAGAATGATTGGATTTTGTATTTACAATGATTTATTCATTGCAAATACTTTTTCTATAAGACAACTTTATATATGGATTTCTCTCAAAGGGCTGCATAGGAATTAGATTGACTACATTTGTGGTAGAAATCATTGGAGAAGCTCAATATTAGCATTCAAAACTAGACCAGGACAGACTGTGGGTCAGATCATCAATTACTCTTACGCAAGTACAAATTGAGGCCAAAAAAAATTAAAATAAGTCCACAGGAACCAAGATATGCTCTTCGGCAATGCACTTTATAACAAATTATTGATAACATTGTAAAGAACAGGAATTCCAGAACACTTAATTGTACTCATTCAGAACTTTCACAAAAACTGAGAAGCAGTCATTTGAACAGAACAAGGGGATTGAATGTGACTTAAAATCGGGAAAGGTGTGTGTCAGGATTGGATTCTTTCACAATACTTATTCAAGCTGTGTGTTAAATAAATAATATGAGAAATTTGACTATATGAAGAAGAATATGAATCATAATTAGAGGCAGACTCACCAGCAATTTATAATATGCAGATGACCCACTCTCATTGGCTGTGAACAAAGAAGTCTTGAAGCACCTCTACATTAAAAAAAAAAATCTGACAGCTGGTTTGGTAAATAACATCAGGATAAAAAGAAAATATAGAAGTTGTTTCCTTTTTCTTACATCCACAATCACCACCTAAAGACTCAACAAATAAGAAACTTAGTGATGTATTTCACTGGGCCAATCTGCTGCAAATGGACTCTTTAAAGGTAATTAAGAGCAAGGATGTCGGACGAAGCCCCAGAATCCTTGCCTCCAAGGAGTAGCCTGGTTTAACCCTCTCTAGGATGAATCTGTTTATTTTCCTGGCAGTCCGTGGTACATTCAATACTCTTCTCCAGCATCACAGCTCTAAGGCGTCAATTCTCCTTCTATCCTCCCTAGTCACTGTCCAACTCTCTCATGCATAACAAGTGATTGCAAAAACCATGGCCTGTATCAGGAGCACCTTAGTCTCCAGACAAACACCGTTGCTCTTGAGTACTTTAGGGACATCATGCTGGGTAGAGTAGAGGGACAGCGCAGGAGGGGAAGACCCTCTATGAGGTGGATTGATTCAGTGACTGGGGTAATCGGGATGGGTGTGTCAGCGGCAGTTCGATTGGCACAGGATAGAGCAGAGTTTAGGGCTGTTGTACATAGGGTCGCTATGAGTCGCAAACGACTCGACTCGACGGCACATAACAACAACAACAACAAGAGCAAGGATATATGACCTTGAAGAGGACCTTACTTTCAATCACTTCATATGCATGTGAAAGTTGGACCATGAATATGGAAGACGAAAGAAAAATACTTTGAATTGTAGTTCAGGCTAATAATATTGCACATGCCATGAACTGCCAAAAGGACAAACAAGTCTTGGGAAAGTGCAGCCAGAATATTCCTTAGACATGAGAATGGCAAGACTTCCTCTCACATATTTTGGACATGTTATCAGGAGACACCAGTCTCCAGAGAAAGACAATATGCTTAATAAAGTGGAGGGAAAAGCAGAAGGCCCTCAAGGAAATGGATTGACATAGTGCCTGCCGCAGGAAGCTCAAACACAGATTGTGAAGACGGCACAGAATAAGACAATGTTTCATTCTGTTGTATAGAGCACCCACTCAGAGTGAAGAGTTGACTGATGGCACCTAATTGACAATGTGAAGAGAAAGGAATAGGAACGACTGCTAATGTGTACGGGGTTTATTTGTAGAGTGACGAAAATGTTCTGAAATTTCTAAATTGTGTTGATGATTGCACAACGTATTGGGTATACTAAAAACCACTTAACTTGCACACTTGAAAATGGTGAACTTTATATTATACTAATTTTATCTCAGAGACATTTTTTTTAAAAAATTAAAAAGTAAGGGAACATATGATCTAGTTTATGTTAATGCATCTGTAGACACAGGAACCAGCTCTTCTCTACAGCTCACAGATCAACACCTTCAGCCTCATTTCTCCCAGTATTAAGACAGAGGAAAGTTTGTGCTCACATTATCTCAGTCATCAGCCAGCCCAGACCCAACAAGAATCTTTGCTTCAATTACAAACCTCAAAAAAAGACAATCTGCTTGGCATAGCCAGAGTTGATCGTCCAATTAAATGTGGTTGAAGAGATCAGACAATGTGGCATAAACTAAATGACCAAGACTGGTCTTAGATTTTGCCTCACTGTTGGCTCATCTTGACCCATGATCACTGTGTCTATTTGCTGTAGCTGTTAAAACAAATGACCACAACTTGCTGTTGTTGTTGCTAGTTTCCTAGCATCAACTCTGCCTCATGGTGACCATGTACAGTAGGACAAAACCTTACCCAGTCCTGCACCACCTTCACAGTCTCTGCTGTGCTTAAGTCTATTCAGCCCCTGTGTCAACCCCTCTCATTAAGGCCCTTCCTCTCTTTGGCTGACCCTCTACTTTTCTAAACATGGTATCTTTTTCCAAGGACTAGTCCCTACTGAAAACATACCCTAAGTATATGAGACAAAGTTTCACCCTTGCTTCTAAGGACCACTCTGGCTGCGCTTCCCAAAACAGACGTGTTTGTTGTTTTGATAGTTCACTGTATTATTTTCATTTTTTTACAATAGTCCATAAGATATTAAATACTCCTCTCCAACACCACATTTCAAAGGCAACAATTCTTCTGTCTTCATTTTTCATTGTCCAATTTTCAGGTGCATGTTAACCAATTAACAATGCCATGGATTAGATCAGGTGCAGCTTAATCTTTAAATTAGTACTGTTTTTTAGTGCTTTGGAGAAGCCTTGAATAGCAGATTTGCACTATAATCCTGAAGGCACATGCTTTGAATCCACCAGCTGCACCATGGGAGAAGGATTGGTAATCTCCTCCTGTGCAATTAACCACCACTGAAAACCCACTGGCAGCTATGGGTCAGTTCCAACTCCATGGTACACAACAACAACAAATAGGTCAGACATGCCACCCCAATCATTGAGTCCAATGTTCGTTGCAAATTGACTCACAGACTTTACTCACAGTTGTGGGATTTTTTTGGGAAATAGGTTGGAGATTGGGTGAGGCAAAAAATATCACACAATGCAAGTCGAGGTTTAGTCCAGCAATCCCAAGCCAGATTAACAGTAAGACACAATTCCTCAATTAGTGAAAGTCCAGGTTCAGTTCAGCAGCAAAAATAAACCTCTGATTTCCTCAGTTGTCCACCAGACTTTATCTCAGCTCAATCAGTTAGTTGCAAGTCAGTTTTTCCTTCAATCATCCAGCAAGCAAAAATTTTTAATTGTGGCTCTGTCTCCAGGGTTTCTCTGATTATACCTCCCTACAGTCTTTTCACAGCAGTGTCATAGGCTTTTCATCCATTCTCTACTGCAATCTTTCAGACTTGAAAGGGCTCTCTTACATTGGTTCCACAGTTGTCGATGATTTCCAAGCTCATATGTCCACAAGTAAAGTAGCTGGAGATTATACCCCAATGGGGATTAATGCAATAGATAGAAAAGCTAATTTTCAAGGTTTCTGACATAACAGACATTAATTGTGGATCCAAGCAAAACTAAAAACTTCAATCTTTTATCCATTTATCGTGCTATTGTTTATTGTTTCACTGGTAAGGATTTCTGTTTTCTTGACGTTGAGATGTAACCCATATTGAAGACTGTAGTCTTTTACCTTCTTCAGTAAGTGCTTCAAGTATTTTTCATGTTATGCAAGGAAGGTTATGTTGCATAACACAGGCTGTTGATGAGTCTTCCTCCAAACCTTATGCCACATTCTTCTTTATAAAATACAGCCTCTTCTAGGGTCACCCATTTTGTGTAATATTTCATGAGTTCCTTGCTTTTCAAGGTAGCATAGCACTCCATTGTGTGAATATACCACAGCTTCTCTATCCATTTGTTTATTAATGGGCACTTGTGTTGTTTCCAACTCCTTACTATTGTGAACAAAGCAGCAATAAACATGGGTGTGCATATATCTGCTTGGATGGAAGTTCTGGTTTCTTTAGGGTATATTCCCAGTAGTGGAATTGCTGGGTCAAATGGTATTTCTATTTGTAACTTTTTGAGAAAGCTCCATACTGCCTTCCATAGTGGTTGCACTATTTTACACTCCCACAAAAGTAAGTGAAATATCTCAGTCACAAAAGGTCAAAAGCTGTTTTAAAACAGGACTGACATAGGGGTTGGGGGGAAACTAGGAAGAGAGGGAATAAATAATGTACTGCATTGAAACAGACGAGGGAGAAAACGGTTTGGAGAGACTATATGACTAGGTATTATTTACATCACAGGAGTCCAGAATAAGAGCTCCATAGTAGAATGGACAGGGGGGAGAGGAAGATTGTGTAACAATAAAAGATTTTTTTTCCAAAGAGGTAAGAGAACTGGGGGGAAGGGTGGGCAGGGAGGAAAATGAGCAACAAAGAATGAATGGAAATCCAAGTTCTCTATAAACTTTGATTAATATCTCAATTTAAAGAAATACAGCCTCTTGAACAATTCGCTCAAGCATACAGATTGAATAGGTATGGATAAAGAATGCAATCCTGACACACCCATCCTTCCTGTTTTTAAACCCTGCAACAAACCCTTGTTCTATTTTGACAACTGCTTCTTGGTCTATATACAGGTTTCTATATGAGCACAAGTGAGTGTTCTGGAACTTTCTGCTTCACAATGTTATCAATAATTTGCTATCATCTACACAGTCAAATGCCTTTGTATAGTCAGTAAAACACAAACATCTTTCTAGTATTATCTGCTATCAACCAAGATCCATCTGATATCAGCAATGATATTCTTGTACCACAGCCTCTTTTGAATGTAGCTTGAATTCCCAGCAGTTCTCTGTTGATCTAATGTCCGAATCATTTTTCATAATCTTTAGCAAGATTTTACTTGCATATACTATTAATGATATTGTTCAGTAATCTCCATATTCTGTCAGGTCACTTTTTTAGAATGGGACAAATATCATTCTCCTCCATTTTATTGATCAGGTCACTGTTTTCTAAAATTTCTTGCCATAAGCTTGTGAGCATATCCAGGGATGCATTTGTTTGCTGAAACACTGGTAGTCCATCAATTCCTGAGGCCAAAACAGTGCAGCTTGAACTTGTTCCTTCATTACCAATGACTCTTGATCATGTGCTATTTCCTGAAACCATTCAGACAACCAATTCTTTTTGGTATAGTTATTCTATTTTTCGTTCATCTTTTTTATGACAATTTCCAATATTATTAGATTCATACTTTATACATTTAACATTCTGATTGGGGTTTTATTTTGTTTTGTTGGGTTTTTAAATTTTATTTATACTGGTTTACTTACAAAGTTCATATAAATTGTTTTTTACACTAGATCTTTCCCCTTTCCTTTACTCTTTCCTCTCCCTGTCCATCATGTTGTGTGACCCTATGATTAAGCTTTGGAAGCAGGAGTGGCATCCACTTCCTAAACAACATGCCTCTGAAAACTCTATGAACTTGGATAAATGTCAATAGTTGTAGAGGGGCTACAGGCCTTTTGTTCATAGGGTCGCTATGAGTCGTGCTCTACTAGAAGGCAATCAACAACAACAACATGATTAAGCATCCCCTCTCCCCTCCTTGGATCCTTGTACTCATTCTACAATAATGGCCTTAAATATATGGTCTTCTTTGTCTTTATGAGACTGAGTTAATTCACTTAGCATAATGCTGTCCAGTACCTCTCATCTTATATTGTATATGCTGGCTGAAAGAATAAAATAGCAGAAGACTATATATTTGTGTTTTGACTATGCAAAGACATTTGATTGCATGGATTATAATACATTGTGGCTCACATTGAGAAGAATAGGAATCGCAGAACACTAAATTGTGCTCATACAGAATCTCTACCTATATGTCTAAACCAAGAAGCCTTTGTGTGGACAGAGCAAGGGAACACTGCATGGTTTAAGATCAAGAAGAGTGTGTGTCAGCGTTGTGTTCTTTCTCCATACCTATTCAACCTATATGCTGAGCAAATAACTTGTGAAGCTGGATTCTCTGAAGATGAGTGTGGCATCAGGATTTGAGGAAGACTAATCATCATTATACTGATTACACAACTTCTGTTTGCTGAAAGTGAGGAAGGTATGAAATGCTTGCTGCAGAAGATCAAGGACTATGGCCTTCTGTATGGATAACATGTCAACATCAGGAAGACAAAAATCCTCACCACAGGCCCAACAGTCAACATTATGATAGATGGAGAAAGACTGGTACTGTCAATTATTTCATCTTGCTTGTAAACATCCTTGATACCCAGCAGTCAGGTAGTCAAGAGATAGATTGCATTGGGCAAGTCTACTGTCAGTGACTTCTCCAAATACTCAAAAGCAATGATGTCAGTTTGAAGACTAAGGTGCACCTGATTCAGGCCATCATCTTCTCATTCACCTGCTACACATTGGAGAGCTGCACAATTAATAAGGATGACAAAAGAATTAAAGCCTTTGAGTTGTGGTGCTGGAGAAGAGTACTGACTATCCCATCAAATGCCAAAAGAACAAACAGATATGCCCTGGAAAGGATGTGGCCAAAGTACTCCTTGGAGACAAGCATTACTAAGCTTTATCTTTCATACTTTAGGCATGTAGCAAGGCAAGGTTATTCATTGGAAAGGAACATTATAGTTGGAAAGATGAAGGGTCCGCAAAGGAAAAGAAGACTCCTCAACAAGGTGAAGTGACACTGTGACTTCAGCAATGAGCTCTAGTGTCTCAGAGATGATGAGGATGGCACAGATGGGGCAAGTTTCAGAATGGCTGTTCATAGGCTCACCATGAATCATACTTCACCCGATGGCACCTAACATCAACAACAAACAAATTCACTTTTAGTAATTATTTTTATTTTATATTGGTTTGCATACAAAATTCACATGCATTGTGTTTCACACATTCCTTCATCTGCATTGTGTTTCATAAGATCATTCCCATACATTGGGTCTTATAAAATTCACCACCATTGGTCTCTGCCCACTACTAACCTCTGCCTTTTCAAGTCCCCAGTGGATCTTTCCTAATTCCTTCACCCCCTTCCTTCTGCCCACAGAACTCTGAGATCTCATGATTTGTCCCACTCCCCATCCTCAGACCCCTCTTCCATATTATTCTAATGCTTCCTACATCTTTCATTATTTTGCCTATAGAAATCTTCATTATTGTAACTTGATGTTTAACTTTGTTTTTTCTCTATGTTGGGTGAAATCCATACTGAAGTCATTTAGCTTCAACAACAACCATAAGCTTAGTGGCTTAAAATAACACAAAAGTGTTGTTCTGCTCCCAAAGAGCCTGTCCCTGGCATCTCCCCATCACCACACTAAAGCAAACGTTGTCTTTTAATAACCTGAGATATGATCACTTCTCTTACAAAGACCAAAGATCTCCTCATATTAGATACCCACGGTCTTGTGATCTGAAGTTCCCTGTCTGTGCTGTCCTCCCTTAAACCTCTTCCCCCAAGTCGTCTATCTCCTGTATCCTCCCAACAGGTCTCACTCCTAGCTAAGGTAGCTTTTGCCCCATTCCATTGTCCATTCTTTCTAGCCCCTCCCTCCCAGTTCACCTGCTAAGCAGCTTTTAGATCAATCTCTAGAATTGACCAAGTTCTAGGATCGGAGCCTGGTGTGGGCATATTGGAGCTACCCTGGATCAGGAGAGAGAGGACTTACCTTTGGCATTTTCAATAAAGGAGGGCCTTTGTGGTCCTGAGACCATTCCTATGCAGCTTCTCAACTCCAACTATATAACTTTCTATCTAACTTTCTATCACCCGTCATCACCAGTGCTAATGTGATGCAAACCTCCAAATGCCCTTCTCTTAGATCTCCAGGTTCTTGAGGGACCCTTCATGCCATCTGGACTCTTTCCAAACCCCTGGACCTCGTCTACACAGTCTGAGCTCAAATGGGCTGTAGAACATGTGAGGAGTTCATCTGTTCTCAGAGAGGACTTGGTGACATGGTAACCCTGAACCAGAAGAAAGCTACCATAAGTTCCAGAAAGCACAGTAAATGTAGGGTGAGAGAGAGGACTTGGCAATAACAACCTCTGGATAATCATGGAAAACCAAGAAACAACATAAAGATAGGTGTACCAAATCCACGCCTTCTCCAGTCAGCAAGCGTAGGAACAGATGTGTAACTAGAGACAGCTGGACACTGAGGTTGGGAGGATAAGGGAAGAAAGGACAACATACCAGTCTCCCACCCAGCCAGCTCTCACTACCAGACTCAATGCAGAAGACATCTCCCAAAAGTGGCATTTTGTAGCCAGACTGTTATTGCGTCTTCTCCAGGGAAACCACACCCAGTGTGACCAAGGCATCCTTCAGGTCTCCTCAGCTTTACCCAGTTGGCCTGCTCAGTCTCAGAGTCCTCTAGTTTCCTGGAGCCATCATAGGACCCAGTATATGATAATTGTTCAATAATACTGAGATTTGTTGTTTGTTGACACATCTTGGGAGACAGTTAAACTAGAGAGCTCTTTGGAGGCAAGGATGGCGAAGCCGTTTCTTCTCACATACACTGGGCATGTTATGAGGAGAGGCTATTCCTTGGAAAGGGGTGTCATGCTTGGAAAGGTAGAGGGTCAGAGAAAAGAGGAAGAACCTCAAACCAGATGGATTGACACAATCCCTGCAGCAATGGGCTCTAGTGTGTCAGGAAGTGTGAGGATGGCACAGGATAGGACAAGGTTCAGATCTGTCTTTCAGAGAGTCACTATGAGCTGTATTCAACTCAAGACACTTAACAACAACACCACACTGGAATTGAAGGAAAGACGGATGGAAGGATGGATGGAGGGATGGATAGAGGGATAAAAGGAGGGATGAGAATGGATAAGAGGAAGACAAAATAAGAGATGGAAAGAAAGGAAGAAGGAAAGAAAGGGGGACATTAAATCATAGAGTTCAGTTCTCAAATTCCAAGAAAGAAGTTGGGTTCAGCTATTCCTCCTGTAACAACTAAGTAACACCTCCAAGTAACAACTAAGGATGGGGTTTTGAAATCAGACACAGCAGCATCTGGCTCCACTGCTATGTGGCTCTGGGACAATGACTTAACCTCTCAATGCCAATTTTCTTCTTTGTAAAATGAGGATGGTTTCATTATTCATCTTAAAGGTTGCTGAGCCAGTAAGACAATCCATGGAGATCCCCAGCAGTTGATACACACTCAAAAGCACTAGCTCTGCTCCTGTTCTTGTCCCCTTCTACTTCCTGAGCCTGCCTTCTTCACCCTTGGGAGTCACAAACAAGAGTGCAGCCTGGTGAGAGTTACAGCCCAGCAAATCGTGTGCTGCTGGTTGGGTGAAAAATCAGCTTGAGTCAGTATCTCACCTGCCCTGCAGGGAATAGATAAATAAATAGGTCCTGAGAGGACTCTAGATCAGCCTGTCGCCCCTGTATGGCCTGGAGCGGGGTCCTCTTAAAGGTATCCTGAGGAGGGATTAACCTCCAGCAGGAACTTGGTGGAAATCCCCAGTGAGCAACTCAGAAGAGTCCATGCTCTTTCCACCATTGAGCTGTGCCCTGGAGAGTGTGTGTGTGTGTGTGTGTGTGTGTGTGAGAGAGAGAGAGAGAGAGAAGAGTGTGTGTGTGTGTGTGTGTGTGTGTGTGTGTGTGTGTGTGTGAGAGAGAGAGAGAGAGAGAGAGAAGAGAGAGAAAGTTCCCACCCTACTGTTCCACCTTCCCACCACAGAACAGCTGCCATGGAGAAAAGCTGGAGCTTATTTCAGTCCCACGCAGCTGGAGTGGAGTGCAGAAATGGAAACTAACAAGACCCACAGAACGGGGCTGCAAAGCCTCTAATGCCAAACTCACATGGTTGGATCAGTCCCTACAAGTAGTAAGTAGGTAACTCCCCAAGGAGGGAGCACTGTGGCTGGAGGAGTTTCTCCTATGCACCCTGGGTTGTGAAGAGAGGCATCTTATGAGAGCAGAGCCCGAGTGCACAAGAATGAGTTGACTGAGACCAGGGTTCAGAGAGGTTCAAGTTGAACCCCAATTCTCTGCAGGGGTTCAGGACATGGAGTACAGGACCATGAGTGAAAACAGAGGAGTCTGGGAGATCAGAGGAAGGCTTGTCTCAGAAGGTGAAGTGATCCTGCCTAGCTGTCTCAAGCTGGCTTTCCAGACTCTGGCTGCACCGTGAGGGCTTTGTTCTACGGGAAAGTGGCCATTGAGGTGCTTGTCCTGGGCAAGCTCATCACCACCGCCACCCAGCCAGGCACCCCACATGGGGAGCAGCTCCTGCCAATGTGTGTTATTAAATTATTCCTGGGGAAATGAGGGAAAGGCATGAATAATTCAAAGCAGGGAATAAAGGAAAATCTAATCAACTCTGCCTGCTTGAACTTTGACACAACTACCCGAGCGTGCAAGTCAAACCTTCTGGGGAGTCTGAAATTAGAATCCTAGCCCTGGGATTATGCGCTCACAGACTTCTCCTAAGAAGCTCAATGGATGTGTGCTGTTAATTTCCTAATTGTCAATCAGGAGAGAGAAGTTCAGTGATGAACCCCAAAATCTTGGCAAGGTCTGCGACTACAACCTTCCAGCTCTCTTGGGTGGAGTCGAGAGGCCAGACCACTAATGAGGCCCAAGTTGGCTCTTAACAAACAACCAAATAGCTCGGAGGCTGAGGCACTATTTTGCCGGGTAATCCAGAGAACTTGCCTAATCATTTCCAGTCTTAGTTTTATTACCAATAAAATGAGGACAATATAATCTTGTTGGTGAGGATTTGGAGGAAAGGGAGCCTTCCTGTACTGCTGATCAGAAAATAAAATGATGTTACTTTCATGGGAAACAAGCTCCTTAAGAAGTTAAACAGAATTACCATGTTTTAGGTGCCATGGAGTCAGCTCCGACTCATGGCAACCCAAGATATGACAGAGCAAACCCTGCCCGATCCTGTGCTGTCTCCACAATCTCTGCTGTGTAAATCCATTGTTGTAGTCTCTGTGACAATCCATCTCACTCAGGGTTTTAGTCTTTTAAGAAGACCTGCTATTTTCCAAGCATGATATTCTTCTCCAGAGACTGGCCCCTCCTGAGAGCATTCCCAATGTATGTGAGACGAGGTCTCTCCATCCCTTCTCCTAACGAGTGCTCTGGCTGCACTGTCTCCAGGACAGACTTGTGTGCTCATTTGATAGTCCGTAGTATACTTCATATTCTTCATCAACACCACAGTTAAAGCCAGCAATTCTTCTTCCATATTCCTTATACATTGTCCAACTTTCACATGCACAAGAAGCAACTGAAACTACCACCATTTGAGCCAGGGGCATTTTAGTCTTTTTTTTTTAATTTAATTTCTTTACTTTTCATTTCAGTGAACATCTACAGAGATTTTGGAATTCCATTCATTCATTGTTGCACCCCTCTCCCCGCCCCCCATCCCCCCTTTGCTCCTCTCCTTCAAACGCAAAAGAAAAACTCCCTCATTGGTATGTAATCCCACACACACATCCCCCAATCCCCAAATATA
>NW_006399971.1:1668780-1709676 GCF_000299155.1 Elephantulus edwardii
CATTTATGGTCTCTTTAGGGTATATTCCCAGTAGTGGAATTGCTGGGTCAAATGGTATCTCTATTGCAACTTTTTGAGAAAGCGCCACATCACTTTCCACAGTGGTTGCACCATTTTACACTCCCACCAACAGTGAATAAGGGTTCCAGTCTTCTCCACAACCTCGCCAGCATTTGTTGCTTGCTGTTCTGTTAAATTTTGCTAGTCTTACTGGGGTGAGATGATATCTCATAGTTGTCTTGATTTGCATCTCTCTCAGAGCTAGGCATTTTGAACATTTCTTCATGTGCTTGTTGGCCATCTGAATGTCTTCCTTGGTGAAGTGTCTGTTCATATCCCATGCCCATTTTTCAAAAGTGACGTCCTAAATTTTTAGCATTTTAGAAGGGGTTCTTGACAGTAGATTTGCTCAATGCAATATGTCATTTGATTTCTTGGTTGTTACTTCCGAGTCTGTTGATTGTGGATCCAAGTAAAATGAGAGAGCTGACAACTTCAATCTTTTTTTCCCTTTACCATGATGCTGTTTATTGGTCCAAGAAAATTTTTGTTTTCTTGATATTAAGGTATAATCCATACTGAAAAGCTATTGTCTTTTTTTATTTTCTACTAGTTGATTCAAAAAATTTGAATACATTGTTTTCAAGAACAAGTATTTTTCAATTTCCCTCACCCACCCACTCATCCCACGCATTGTACAACCGCATAATTAATCCCTCCTCCCCCTGCACATCCATATCCCTCTGCTTCCACCCTTTCCCACCCCTCTTGGATCCTTATACTCATTCTACAATAATGATTTTATACAATATTTATCCTTGTAGGACTGAGTTCACTTAGCATAATGCTCTCCAGCCTTTCCAAAGTTAGGTAATAATTTACAAAATCATTGTTTTTACATGCTGCATAGTATTCCATTGTGTGAATGTACCATAATTTTTCAATCCATTCTTTTTTCCAACAACAAGCTATTGTCTTTTAGCTTCTTTGGTAATTGCTTTAAATACTCTTAACTCTCAACAAGCAAAGCTGATTCCACCCATGGCAAATTCAATAGCACTGTCAAGACTGAGAATGAGAAGCTGATCATCAATGAAAAAGCCATCACTCGCTTCCAGAAGCGAGACCCCACCAACATCAATGGGGTGATGCTGGTGTGGAGTATATCGTGGAGTCCACTGGTGTCTTTACAACCTTCGAGAAGGCTGGGGCTCACTTGAAGGGTGGTGCCAAACAGGTAATCATCTCTGCTCCTTCTGCTGACACCCCCAGCACCCTTGTTTGTGATGGTGTGAACCATGAGAACTATGGCAAGTCTCCCAAGATTGTAGGCAATGCCTCCTGCATCATGAACTGGTTGGCCTCCCAGCCAAGGTCATCTATGACAACTTAGGCATCATAGGAAGACTCATTACCACAGTCCATCACATCACATCCACCCAGAAGACGATGTGAATGATCCTTTGAAAAGCTGTAAAGTGATGGCTGTGGAGTTGCCCAGAACATTATCCCTGCATCTGCAAGCACTGCCAAGGCCATGGGCATGATCATCCCTGAGCTGAAAGGGAAACTTACTGGCATGGCTTTCCATGTTCCCACCCCCAACATGTTAGTTATAAATCTGATCTGCCGTCTGAAGAAAGCTGCCAAATATGATGACATCAAGAAGGTAGTAAAGCAGACATCAGAAGGGCCTCTAAAGGATATCCTGGGATACACTGAAAACTAGGTGTGTCCTGTGACATCCACGCTCCTGCCTTCAATCCTGGGCTGGCATTGCCCTGAACGACCCCTTTATAAAACTCATTTCCTGGTATGACAATGAATTTTGCTGCAGCAACAGGATGGTTCACATGGCCTCCAAAGAATAAAAGCCCCTTGGACCACCAGCCCCAGCAACAGCACTAGAATACAGAAAGACCCTCAGCTGCTGGGGAGTCCTTCCTTGCCCCAACTCAACCCACACATACACACTGAAAACCCCAAATCCTTGATACAGTTTCCATCTATTCCCCCACCACCTGAGAAAAGAGAAGGACTTATCCTATCTTATCATGTATCATCAAAAATTACTCTCTACTTAGGGGTGGACAAGACCTGGGAGGAACAAAGATGTCTTTCATGTCAGTTCAACAAATGTTTTTGTTATTGTTAGTTGCAATCAAAACAACCATCCATCCACTGCCGTGGTCACTGTGTTGATCCACCGCGTTGAGGATCTTCATCTCCTTCACTCTCTATGTCTCATACAAGTTAACTCACATATGGTATAAGCGCACCTTCCTCATTAGAGAGTTGTACATACATTTAAAACTTTAACAAGATGGAGGTTTATCTTTTTCCCACAAGTGTCCCTGCAGTTCCATTGTTTTTGAAATGGTTAAGGGATAGAGAAATAATGTGTCACCCAAACACACAAATGCTGACAAGGTATCAGTGGGTTTACTTGTTCACACAGCATCTCCAGGCTCCTGCCAACTCCCTCTCTGGAGGGTCATGAAGAAACCAGCGACTCATGAAGCTCCGGCCACCAAGAACCCCCCACCGGGCCTTTGGACTCTGATCTACTCCATCACTGTAACTCCATGCAACAGCCTCCATCTACACACCCGCTCCTCTCCCAGTGGTCTCAAGTCAGTTACTTGCACTCCCTTCATTGGAGGGTCACCCAGCACTCAGTGTTGCTGTAGGAGTTCAGAGATAGTCCCCGTCTCCAGCCAGATTGACCACAAAGAAGAGCCCAAGGAAAGGCTCACAGGACACTATGTCCCTCTTTCAAAGTCCTAGGGTCATGGTGACGTCTCCAACAGGCCACTCCCCATCTCCAGCCTCTGTTTCCTCTTCTATAACAGTGAGGGCAATGATGACACTTCCATTTGTTTTTAAGAATTTGAACTTTTTTTTAGCAGTTCATTGCACAAATGCCGACTATTCACCACTGCTACCCAAGATGCTTTTCTTAGCCCTAAGGTTGCAACTCTGAGTACAGCGTGCAGGCCTCACTTCCAGGAACTTTCCATCTGGACAATGGCAGTGAACAGGCCACACAAACTGTCTGTCAAAGCACCGTGCAGGGTACCTGGAAGACGCTCTTGGCTGTTGCAGCTGGTAAGGAGCACTGACTACTCTGGGGACAGTTTCTGGTCAAAGCATGGAGAAAGAAGGATGCTGCTTGGAATTTTGGTTTTTCTTGATTCTTCTGGGAATTCTGTGGGAGACTCTGGAAGGAAAAAAGTTTCCAGCACACTCTGACTTTGGAGAAAGTTGAGCAGCAAAGATGTCAGGGGAGTTAACAGTGAGCCTACTGCACCTGGGAACTGAGATGTGATAAATGGTGAGAATGAGGCAGAGGGAGAATGGAGCAGTGTGCGCACGGGGCCCACCCAGAGAGAAAAGCACGAAGCCAGGCACAGGGTAGACCTTGCTGGAGCCACCAGAACACATTAGAGAAAGGCTCACAGATTGAGTATTGAACCCTCAACTTGAGTGCCCAGGGGGGTCAGGCAAGGTCAGATTGAGTGAGGTCTGTGCATGGCTGGAAACCACTGGGCCATTCCTTCCAAAGGGCTGATCCCCCCTAGCCAGGATGTGGTCCTCTTAAAGGAGGCACAGAGCTTCGGGACTCTGAGATGGCATTATCACGTCACCATGGGGGTATGTCAAACAGAATAAGTCTCTCAGCCAGATACATCCCCGAAGACTGCCTCTTCTCATCAGGGACTGTGGAGGCCAGGTCCCTGCCTGCCCAACCCCTTAGTCTAGCCCAAGCTTTGCATTCTCTGGTCTCAGGCAGACCTATCCTCCCACTTGGATCCTGTGAGTCCCCTGAGTCCCATATCACAAAGTCTTGCCCTCCTCAGTTCCCAGCATACCCTGCAGGCTCAGCAAAGGGCAGCCATTCTTCTTTTTGACATTTTCCAGATATGTGGAGACTTATTCTGGAATTTAGGAGCGACCTTTATCTACTGTCTGGGAGGAAGCATCTGTCACCAGTGTGAAGGCCCGTGAGTCTTCCAGGCCCCCACTCCCCACCCCTCCACTCATGGAACCAGCCCTCGCAGACAACACTGTCTGGGGCAGCGCTGAGCTGGCCACCAGGGACCCACCAGAGCCTGCAGCTACCCTGGGAACACAGTGAGATGAGGCTGGGGTCATTCACTTTGTCCACCAACATATCTGTTCTGGCACACAAAGAGACCAAGGGAACAGAAAAGGGAGTCAGGAAAAAAGTGGGGGCAGAGGGCACTTCCCAGGGAAGCAGAGGCTTGAGCCAGGCCTGAAGAGGGAAGCCTGCCTGGAAGGCCAGCTAGTTCTCCTCTATATCTCCTCAGCATTCCGACCTAGAAGGAGCTGGGCTTCCCTTAAAGCTCCTGGCTATCTGACATTTGATCATACCTGGGGTGAAAGAAGCAAGAAATAAGCTGGGTCCTGAGGGGACTTAGACAATTTCAAAGAAAGAACTCCAAAGTGCAGAGGCCCATGGGACTCAGGACGGCCTCAGAGCGATACTGATCACAGAGGCCCCAGGTATGGGAACAGAGAGCCCCCACGCACCCTCCCTCTCAGGAATCAGCGCTAACCAGACACAGGAGACAGGGAGAGGGAATCAAGAAGTCTGTGAATCAGGACAGAGCGGGCTCCAGCATGAAAGTGAAGCCTGAACCCAGAGCAAAACCACAGAAAGCCCTAACCACTACACCTCCCAGAAGCCGGGTCATTTGAGGTGCACGGGCTGCCCCCAACTCCCTCCCCCAGCCCACCTCTGGGGTGTGCAGGCTCCTCCCAGAGCTTCTGGCCGAAACACAGCCTGTGCAGATCCTCAGTCCAGCCCGCCTTCATTCCTCAGTGTCAATAAACCCGGTGTCTCCAGGGCAATGACTTTTACTCAGTAAATACTAAGCAGCAAGAGACAGCACGCGTGAGCCTCCAGTCTGGAAGTGCAGCCAGTGCTCTGTCTATCGATCTGTCTCCCTCCTGAGCCGTGCTAATTCCACCAGCACCACAGAAGCCCAAGAGGCTGCAGGGTTGCGGGACCGTTCTCTGATACAAGCACCATCCATAGGTGTCAATGCTTTTGTTAGGTGCCTTTGAGTCAACTATGACTCATTTCACCTCTATGAACAGGAGATCTGAACCTTGCCCTATCCTGGGCCATCCTCACCATCTCTGGTATGCCAAAGCCCATTGGGACAGTCACTGTGACAGTCCATCTCGTTAGGAGTCTTCCTCTCTTTAGCTGACCTCTACCTTTCCCAGTATGATGTTTTTTTCCAAGGACTAGCCCCTCCTGACAACATGCTCAAAGAGTGTGAAATGAATTTTCACCACCCCTGTCTCTAAGGAGCACTCTGGTTGCACTCCCTCCAAAACAGAAGGAGAAAGCCACAGCTTCTTCAATCTCTAGGGGGCAGCCCAGCGTAGGGGAGAGAGGTGGGCCTTGCAGAAAGTGAACTCCTTAGAGCAACATAAGCTTCTGCAAACGTCCACACCAACATGCAGGAGGAGCTGTGACCAGCATTTAGTTCAGACAGAACGGGGAACCTGAGTCAGCAGAAAATTCCAGATGGTCATCCTGTTGGCTGACACTATTGAGCTCAGGATGCCTAAAGGCCCCCTTGCTCCTGAGTGATCATAAAGTAAAGCTGTGCTGTTCTCTTCCTTTGAGATCCCGGCCACCTTATTCCATGGGATTCTTCTCTCAGTCCTTTGAATTTGGTGAGCCCGACAGGCTTTCCTGGAGCCAAGAGTGGGCTAGTGTTTCAAGCTGGCCATCTGTGTATTTCGTTCCCTTCATTCAATATCCCCCTGCTCCTCCCCCTCTGCTTACGAGTGGCACAAGGCCCACACCCAGTCAATTCTTGGGTATTCTCAACCTGGAGAGAAACAAAGAAGTATTTGCCTCATTATGGGATTCTTCATGGGAATAAATTTTGGACATGTTAGCAAAAAGAAGGATCATAAGGTGTTCCCTTTTAAAATGCAGATGCTTATTTAAAAATGTACAAAGTCAAACCTGGCTTCATAGTGAGGATTAATTCTCGCTTTATCAGTTCTATATGAGAAACTAATGATGTTTCTAATCACATGACTCTGACTTTTTTTTCTGGTGAATAACTACAAAGCTCCTTTGGTGATGAAAGTAGACATCATTTCTAGTAATGTATAATACTACAACCTCTTCTTTAACTAAATTGAACAGTGCCAGGGCAGAACTACGACCCCCAGCCTCTAAGTTCTTCATCAGGTCTGACTGCTCTGGGGACTCAGCAAATGTCTGCTGGCTGGCTGGCTGACTGACCGGGTGCACGTGTGAATAGATGAATGGGCCGGGGGGGGGGGGGGTGAAGGGGTCACCAGCTAAATAGATGGGTGGGTAGATAGATGGGTTGGTGGATAGGTGAGTGGATGGATGGATGGGTAGGTGCATGGATAGAATAATGAACAGAGAAATAGGTGGGTTTCTTTTATGAGAAATTACATTTTTTAAGACAACGATACATAATTCCTTGATTTCACCCTCAGTAAATTTAACATAAAAGACTTCATTTCTTAGTTCTAATAGACTATGCCACGGGCAGAGCTATTGCCCTCGGATTCTATAATTAATATTTTTATGAAAATGTGGTAGAATCAGCAGCAGTGATGCTATTTGTAATGGATATTCCAAAACAAAGTTTTACTTAGAAGTTGTTTTCTAAAAACTATTGTAAGATGGTCAGAATCTTTAAAACTAGCTTTTATAATATAATTAAATATATGTAAAATCTTTTACAAATATGAAAAGAAATGTTTAAAGAAAAATAGCCTATTGCCCCAGTTCATTGACTCCTATACAGAACACATAACAACATAATTTAAGGAAGAAATTGTCAAAATATTTTTCTGTTCTGTTTTCTAAAAGAAAAAAAATTACTTTTTTTTTCTAATCAATTAAGTCAACACAGAGCAAAATCATCAGTGTGTCTACAACAATTCAGGAATCATAGACTTTCTTAATGAACATGATCCCCAGGGGAGCACTCAAAGACACACTTATCTACCTCTGCTTTGTTAGATTACAGAGGAGGAGAAAAGACGTGATGGCCAGAGGTTATGAAAGGCCTGGATGTGGATAGAGAAAACATGTGCTTCAGAATCTTCTATTCAATCAGCAAAATGTTACACTATGTGCTAAGTGCTATGCCAGGTGTTAGGTATGGGGAGCAGTAACTCCCTGAGCACCTATCCTGCCCCTTCTTCTCAGGGCTTCTTCTGGCCATGTGCCTTTTCATGGGATACGGTACCCATGGGTCAAGTGGAATGTCTCACTCAAATACCATTCCCATCCTCTCTAGGCCAAGATTTGGGACCCAGAGCCTACAGTTGCTTTTCCAAAAGCTCTTAAATTCACTTTCAAAACTCAATATAAACTTGTGCGGATCTATGCTAAAGGATAGACCTCAAAACCAGAGGCCACGGAGTGATCAAAAAACATTTGTTTGCAGGACGGTGATGGGCAGCTGACCATAGGACTTCTCTCTGTCTCACGCCAACGTAGAACTCTTAAGAATCCAAGAACTGGAAAGTTAAACCTGGCTTTCCAGGTACGCAGAAACATTTATCAAAATAAGAGTTAGAATGTATTTGTTTACCAAGTAATTAAAGCCCCCAAACCAGGCTGAATCAACTCTAGCTCAAGGCGACCTCATGTCTCACACACTAGAACTGCTCCAGGGCACTTTCTTGGCTCGAGTCCTTGGGAAGTAGCTTGCCAGGGACCTCTGAAGAGATTCTAACTATCAACTTGTAGATGAATAGACAGCATTTCTACCACCAAACCACCTATCAGTCTGTTAATTAGATTTATTACTTAAATATTCACATCATTAGTTTTCAAATATTTTGGTCTTTTGGGATTCTCATCCTAATTTCTGCCTTCAATCTGTTAGGCTGTGTTGTGTTGGTATAAAATACGTTTCTGCCTTCAGTCTGTTAAAATATGTTATTTTCTATAAAAAGAAACTCTGGACTCCCACAGAGATACAATTTCTAAAAGGAGGAATAATTTAATGGCTTTCTCAGGTACTATTTGATATTACACCAAGACTCAACAACTAGTAGTTTCCCAAAGATATTTTTGCCAAAACTTAAGCTAGGATGAGGTGACTGAGACACTCACTTTCAGGGTTGTTAAAACTCAGGACCCACACTTGCTCCTCCAGAAAATGGGAGCCCTCTTAACTTCTGTGCTCCCCAGGCACCTCCCTCCTCATTCTGTGGTGTCAATCTCGACCCTGTACTTCAGTCCCTTCACCTTTATACAAGCCCCAATGACTGTAATGTGGAATTTGAAACCAAAGTTATGAGCTTTCTCCATACCACTCTATTAAAGTCTATTGATAGATCTTTGAACAGCTGTGTAGGCCCACGAATAATTTTGTAATTATCAGTATTGGGATTTTATTTCATCCTACAGAAAGGCAGGAACATTCTTCTAAGTGGCACAGCTCTCCTCTGTAAATATGCTGTACAGAAGTGACCTGGGGTTGCTGTGATGCTGAACTCTGTGTCACTGGATTGTCAAATGTCATAACCATTACATCAGTGTTTGGTGGAACTCCCAGTTTAAGATAGGTTTGGAAACAGGAATGGTATCCACTTCCTAAACAAAATGCCTCTGGAAACTCTATGATCTTTGAGAAATGATAGTTATAGAAAGGCTTCAGGTCTTTTGTTCATAGGGTCACAATGAGTCATGCTCACCTCGACAGCAAACAACAACTGAAAGGGAGTATATTATGTGATTGTCTGGTTTAAAGTTGCCACTTCATCTCACTAATGCCTAGAATGTCAATGTTTATTGATTTGATTTCATTTTTAACAACTTCAAGTTTCCTTACTCTAATGTTAGATGGGCCAGAGCTCTGGTAGCCTAGCGGTAAGAATCTGAGTTGCAATCTCAAAGGCTTATGGTTCAAATCTGCCAGTTGATCCATGGGAGAAAGATGGGCAATCTTCTCCTATGCAATTTACTGCATCTGAAAACCTGCTAAGGGGTCAACTGTGGGTCTTTGCAATTACTTGCTATGCATCAGAGAGCTGGTCAATGACTAGGGATGATAGGAGAGTTGATGCCTTGGAGCTGTGGTGCTGGAGAAGAGTATTGAATATACCATGAACTTCTATGAGAATAAACAACTTCATTCTGGAGAGGGTGAAGCCAGGCTGCCCCTTGCAGGCAAGGATTCTGAAGCTTTGTCTGACATACTTTGGATATGTTGCAAGGTGGGATCAGTCCTTGGAGAGGGACGCCATGCTTGGGAGGGTGGAGGGACAGCACAGGAGAGGAAGACTCTCAATGAGATGGATTGATTCAGTCACTGTGGTAATGGGGATAAGTGTGTCAGAGACAATAAGACTGGCAAGGGATAGAGCAGGGTTTATGGCTGTTATACATATATATGGTCTCTATGAGTCATAGGCAACTCGATGGCACATAACAACAACAAAAAAATGTTAAATGGATCTTGGCTGAAAGCAGAGAGGAATATCTATCTGTGCTTCATTGACTATGGAAAGACATTTGACTGTGTGGATCACAACTCTGAAAAGAACGGGAAGCCCGGAACACTTGATTGCACTTATGCAAAACCTATACTTGGACCAGGAGGTAGTCATCAGAATAGAGCAAGGAAACACAACATGGTTCAAAATCGGAAAGGGTATACACCAAGGATGTGTCCTATCTCCATATCTTTTCAATCTACATGCAGAACAGGTGATATGGGACATTGGACTCTCTCAGGAGGAATGTGGCATTAGGACTGGAGGAAGACTCATCAACAACCTGTGTTATGCTGATGACACATCCTTGCTTGCTGAAACTAAGGGTGATCTGAAGCACTTGCTGTAGAAGGTCAATGACTGCAGCCTTCCATATGAATTGAAGCTCAACATCAAGAAGACAAAGATTCTCACTACTGGGCCAATTGGCATCATCATGATAGTGAAGAGATTAAGATTGTTAACAGCTTCTGTTTGCTTGGCTCCACAATCAACACTCTTGGTACCAGCAGCCAAGAAATCAAAAGATTAATTGCATTGGGAAAATCTGCTGTCAGAGACCTCTCCAGAGTACTGAAAAGCAACAATGTCAGTCTAGGCACTAAGATGTACCTGATCCAGCATGGTCTTTGCAATTATTTGCTATGCATCAGAAAGCTGGACAATGACTAGGGATGCCAGAAAAAGAACTGATGCCTTTGAGCTATGATGCTGGAAAGAGTATTAAATATACCATGGAACTCTAGGACAACAAACTGGTTCGTCCCACAGTGGGTGAAACCAAGCTGCTCCTAAGAGGCAAGGATTCTGGAGCTCTGTCTGATATATACAGTTAGGGTATGTTGCAGGGAGGGACCAGGCCTGGAAGAAAGACATCATGCTTGGGAGAGTGGAGGTATGGTGCAAAAGAAGAAGACCCTTTATGAGATGGATTGACTCAGTGATGGGGTAATGGGGGTAGGTATATCAGACACAATAAGGTTGGCTCAAGATAGAGGAGGGTTCAGAGCTGTTGTACATAGGGTCGGTAGGAGTCGCAAGCAACTCGACAGCACAAAACAACAACAATACTACATATATCCTATGTCCCAGTTTGCCTCCCCTTCTCATTTTTATTTCTGTTCTTAGTTCTACCTCTAATACTACTGGTGTTTTTTTCTTGTCCATAGAGTTTTCATCTCACACATTTCTTTCATTTAGGCATGTTGTCTGAGAGGCTATTTTGGAAAAGTAGACCCTCAGTGAAGGAGAAGAAGATCTTCAACCAGATGAGTTGACAAAGTCACTGTTGCAATGACCTCAAGTATGTCTGAAATAATAAGGATGGCACAGGATAGGGCAGGGTTCAGCTCTGTTGTTCATATAGTCACTATGAGTCGTGATGAACTCGACAGCACCTAACGACAAGAGGCAACATACCCCAAGTATGTAAGGTGAAGCTTTGCCACCCTTGCCTCCAAAAAGCATTCTGGATGCCCTTTTTCCAAGACTTATATCTGTGTGTCCTTTTGTCTTTTTGTGTCTTAATTATTCCACCTACCACAATGCCTCACGGAGAGCTCTGGTGGGCTAGTAATAAGAAGTTGCTCCCTCAACCCTAAGGCATGCAGTTTGAATCTACCAGTTTTTTCTTAGGGGAAAGATGGCCAGTCTCCTTCCGTCTAATTGGAGGGTCACTTATGAGTCAGTCTGACTTGACAGCACATAACAACAACGTTTTCAAGACTCATCCATGTTGTAGTACGTATCACTGCATTTTTCTTTAGGACTAAGTAATATTCTGTTGTGTTTTGGTGGCCTAGTGGGAAAGAAGCTGTGTTGTACCCCAAAAGCACACAGCTGGAGGCCACCAGTTGTTCTGTGGGAGAAAGATGGGCAATCTCCTTCTGTGACATTAAACTGCCTCTGAAAACCCACTGGAGGGTCAGCTATGGGTCAGTTCCAACTCTATGGTACACAACAATAACAATATTCTCTTGGATGGATATACATTTTATTTACCCATTTATCTACTGATGAACACTTAGCTCATTTAGCAATTCATAATGCAACAATGAACATTTGCATGCATGTATCTGTTTGAGTTCCCACTTTCAAGTTTTTTGGCATATACTAGAAGAATTATTAGTTATGCGTTAATTCTACATTTGCCTTTTCAGGAATCCCAAATTGGTTTCCACAGGAGATGCAACACTTTACATTATCACCAGCAAGAGATGTAGTATCCAATTCCTCTAAATTATCACCAACACTTATTATTGTCTGTTTTGTTATGGTTTTCACACTAGCCATTCTAGCAGACGTGAAGTGATATCTCACTGTGATTTGATGTGTGTTTCCCTAAAAAGGAGCTCTGGTGGCCTAGTGGGTAAGGAACTGTGTTGCCAACCCAAAGGCGGGGGTTTCAAATATACCATCAGCTCCTTGAGAGAAAGAAGATGAGCAATCTCCTTCCACGCAATTGTTGTTGTTGTTGTTGTTGTTGTGTGCCATCGAGTAGCCTGCGACTCATAGTGACCCTATGTACAACAGCCCTAAGCTCTGCCCTATTGTGTGCCAATCTCATCATCTCCAACACACCTGCCCTCATTACCCCAGTCACTGAGTCAATCCATCTCATCGAGGGTCTTTCTCTCCTACACTGTCCCTCCACCCTCTCAAGAATGACGTTCCTCTCCAAGGACTTGTCCCTCCTTACAACATGTCCAAAGTATATCAGACGAAGCTTCAGAATCTTTGCCTCCAAGGAGCAGTCCGGCTTTGCCCTCTCCAGGACAAACCTGTTCGTTTTCCTAGCAGTCCATGGTATATTCAACACTCTTCTCCAACACCACAGCTCAAAGGCTTCAATTCTCCTTCTATCATCCCTAGTCATTGTCCAACTCTGCAATGCATAACAAGTGATTACAAAGACCATGTCTTGTATCAGGTGCACCTTAGTCTCCAGACTGACATCTTTGTACTTCAGCACTTTAGAGAGGTCTCTAACCACAGACTTTCCCATCCCAATACGTCTTTTCATTTCCTGGCTGCTGGTACCAAAAGTGTTGACTGTGGATCCACACAAACCAAAACTGGGGGTGGGGGGCGGGGAAACCAACTGTGAACAATCTCAATCTCTTCACCATCCATTTTGACACTGCCAATTGGCCCAGTCGTGAGAATCTTTGTTTTCTTGATATTGAGTCTCAATCAATACTGAAGACTACAGTCCCTGACCTTCCATAGCAAATGCTTCAGGTCCTCTTCAGTTTCAGCAAGCAGGATTGTGTCATCTGCTTAACACAGATTGTTGATGATTCTTCCTCCAATCCTGATGCCACATTTCTCCTCATAGAGCCCAGCCTCCCGGATAACCTATTCTGCATAAAGATTGAAGAGGCATGGAGACAGGATACAACCCTGGCATACACCCTTCCTAACTATGAACCATGCAGTGTTTTCTTGCTGTGTTCTGACAACTACCTCCTGGTCCAAGTATAGGTTTCGTATTAGCACAATCAAGAGTTCTGGAATTCCCATTCTTCTCAGAGTTAGCCACAGTTTGTTGTGATCCACACAGTCAAATGCCTTTGCATAATCAATAAAACAAAGATAGACATTCTTCTGGTACTCCTTACTTTCAGCCAAGATCCATCTAACATTAGCTACAATATCCCTGGTACTACGGCCCCGTCTAAATCCAGCCTGTCTTCTGGTAGTTCTCTGTTGATGGGCTGTTCCAGTCGTTTTTGGATAATCTTCAGCAAAATCTCGCTTGCATGTGATATTAATGATATTGTTCGATAATTTCCACACTCAGTTGGATCACCTTTCTTTGGAATGAGAACAAATATAGATCTCTTCCAGTCAGTTGGCCAAGTGGTTATTCTCTAGATTTCTTGGCACAACTTGGTGAGCACATCTAGGGCAGCATCTGTTAGTTGAAATTGTCAATTGATATACCATCTCTTCCTGGAGCCTTATTTTTTGCTATTTCCTTCAAAGCAGCCTGAACTTCTTCCTTCATCACCATAGGCTCTTGCTCATATGTTGTCTTTGAAAACCTGCTGGAGGGTCAGCTATGAGTCAGTTCTGATTTGATGGCAATGAGTTTGAGTTTCAGTTTTGGTTTGGTTTGGTTTTAATTTTATTGTAATTTATTTACAAAGACTGAATATACTGTTTTTCACAAAAGATCCTTCCCATTTCCTTCACCCCACCCACTCATCAAATTGTGCAATACAATGATTAACACCATATCTCCTCACCCGTCCTCACCCCTCTATTTCCAAGCTCCTGCACACACACACACCACATAGGCTCATACTCATTCTTCAATAATGATTTTATATCCTTTTGGGACTGAGTTATTTCACTCAGCATAATGCTCTCTGGTCCCTCCCAAGTTAGGCAGTAATTTACAAAATCATTGCTCATGTGTGCTGCATAGTATTCCATTGTGTGAATGTATCAAAATTTTTCAATCCATTCATTTTCGGTTGGACATCTGGACTGTTTCCATGTTCTTGTGATGGCGAATAATGCTGCTAGGAACACTGATGTACAAATTTCCATTTGAGCCTCGGTTCTCATTTTCTTGGGGTATATTCCAAACGACGGGATAGCTGGGTCAAATGGAATTTCTATTTGAATGACTAATAAAATGAAACTCTGGTGACCTAGTTAATAGAAAGTCATGCTGCTGATTCAAAGATGCTGCCTCTCTTCCAGGGGAGAAGAAGGATAAACTTCTTCCATATGCTTTCTTCTTCTTGTTGTTGTTGTTGTTGTTGTTGTTATATTCCATTTAGTCAGAACTAACTCATAGCTGAATCTCCAGCATGTTTTGAGTGACAATAAATCACATAGGAGAAGATTGTTCATCTTTCTCCCACAGAGCAGGTGGTGGATTCAAACCACATGCCTTTGAGTTGGCAGCATAGTTCCTTATCTATTAGGCCACAAAAAACCAACTGAAGGGTCAACTATTAGTCTTTTCCAACAAAGAGAGAGAATGACTAATGACAAAAGAGTTACATAGTTCTTAAGTGCTAAAGGTTAGTGGTTTGAACCTTCCAGTTACACCTCAGAAAAAATATAGGACTGTGTATTTCCATAAAAATTGTTGTTGTTGTTGTTGTTGTTGTTGTTGTTGCTGTTGTTGTTGTTGTTGTTGTTGTTAGGTGGTGTTAAGTCAAGTACAACTCATAGCGACCCTATGAACAAAAGATCTGAATGCTGTTCTATCCTGCACCATCCTCATACTTCCTGACACACAAGAGCCCATTGCAGCAGTCACTATATCAATCCACCTGGTCAAGGGTCTTCCTCTCCTTCACCAACCCTCATCATGGGTCCCAACATCATGTCCTTCTTCATGGAACAGCTCCTCCTAGGAACAATTAGAACCTTGCAAACCCTGAAGTGGCTGTTCTGTTCTGTCCTGTCAGACTTGCTGTGAGTGAAAATCAACTCAACAGCTACTGGTTAGTGACTCATGGTGCTGGACATCTTTTTCCAGTGCTTATTGACCATTTGTATATCTTGTTGGAAAAAACCTTTTTCCGAGCCCTTGCCCATTTTCTTTTTTTAAATTCCATTGTTAGTCTCTTGTTGAGTTGTAAGACTTCTTTACATAGTCTGGATATTAAGTCTTTAACATATATATGGATATATATGCAAATATTTTCTTTTATTCTGTAGACTATCTTTCACTTTCTTTATTATATTCTTTGACGTACAAAAGTTTGGAGGTTTTTACATTTTACTTGATTACTGTGAACCTTTGCTAGTTGTGACCATTTCTGCTTGTTTTTCAGCATTTCTGTGGGAATGTGGGCTGTTGGTGCTTCTTATCCTACCATTTTGCTGACATCACTCCAATCCATCTCTTCTGTCGTGTGCAGGAAGAGAAGTCATTTTAGATCCCAGAGGGAGACAGTACCTCATCCCTCAAGCCTGCTCACTACAAAACAACCCTGAGAAATGAATGGCCTGGATGAAAAGAACATCATAATCTTGCATTCCCCAAATACCCAGAAAGACATAAGACATGTGGAAGTGTGGGAGACCCATGGAAGACTGAATGACTCTCCAGCAGAAACATAATCCATTAGTCATTTGGAAAATATGGGTTCTCTGGGTTATCCTGATTTTCCAGATGTTGACACATTTCTTTAAAACCATATTCATTACCTAAAAAATAAAAGAAAAAAAGAAAAGAAAGTATTCACTAACCTCAACATCAACCTCATGAGAAAAAACTAACAAGTAACTACTAAGTTCGCACTGGTACATAGTTTTCCAAAATTCTAATTTTTGTTGGAAAGTCTAAATTTCATCAACTGTTTTCTGTTTGTTTTCCCCTTTAAGGGATAGACTCATTTTGTTTATTTTCAATGGATTGGCTGCTAAACATCCAAGTCTGAATGACCACAGGGGACCTGTTAATCTTTCAGACAAAAACTTCCATGGGAAAAATATTTTTTCCATGGAAAAAAGTGGTTAGTTCAGCAGACAACTCAAACCATTGCACAAATGCTTTTTCTTGAGACAAGAGTGCTACCTCTGAACACAACACAAATGCTTTAGAAATAATTCCCATTTAATCAGTCAGCATACAAAAAAAAGACATGCATTCAACAACAGTCAGATTTCCTAAAATTGGTCATTTTTGGTGTATCATCAGGGATATTCTTTAGTGGAAGTTACCTTTTTTAAAGCTAGAGTGTATAGTGGTAAAGAATATAAAACCAAAAGTCAAACCATGCACCTTTGGGTCAGTCCTGACCTGTGGCTCCCCAGGGTGTCAGAGCAGGACTGTGCATTTCTAGAGGGTTTAATACAGCTGGTTTGCTTTCAGAAGTAACTCCTCAGACCTTTCCTTGGGGTGGTGCCTGATTAAGCTCAAAATACCAGCCTTGGTAGCTGGCTAAGAAACCAGTCATTTGTGCCACCCAAGGACGCTACGACAGTGACTCTCTACAGCACTCTCTACAGTGATTGTTACTACATCTTGGGACCACTCCTTGATTTGAACTAAGGTAACAGGGCCTTTTACCCATCATTGTTATATGTCATTAGTGCAAATGTCAATATAGAGAAAAGGGCAAATAATGACTTGGCATTAATATGAAAATAGTTTTGACTCCACAGACCTTCTGAAAGGGTCATGGAAGTCCCCAGGGGCTCACAGACCACACTTGAAGAACTGCTGCTTCATACACTTGACACTTGGACCCCGTTAGTATCCTTGCCCCTGGCCCCATAAATGTTAAGGCAAGACCTTTTATAGATAAAAATATTTACAAGAACAAGAGATTGTTGTTGCTCATCAGAGGTGTTCAAAGCCTCACATGTCTCTGGGAACAAAGCAGGAAAGGGTGGAGGGTCAGGCAGGCACCATGACAGAAATGTGGGCTCAGTCCATGCAAGACTGTGGGCAGCTCTCCTCCCCGCAGTCAATAGTGGTCATGGAGAAATTCAGATCCATCTTAGTCAGACCTTCTAGCTAGTCAAGAAAAACCAGAAACCCATATTTTAATAGGAATCGTCCAAGTCTAAAAACTCAAGCTCCTCACCTTCGAATCGGAACTGGCTTAGAGCTCACCCTTCAGTAGGTTTCTGAAGCCTGTAAATCACACCGGAAGAAATTGCTCACCTTTCTTCTGAGAACTCAGTGGTGACGCCTAACTGCCATAGAGGCACCACCTTTGGATTAGCAGTGCAACTCTCTACAGACGATGCCACCAAGGAGGCAACTAATTCGTTTTTTTAAAGAAATAAAAGAAGAAAGAAAAGGGAAAGCAATGTGCCATCAAGGCAAAGCAAGAAGCTAGGCTTAGAGCATAGACTTCCAGTTTGCCACTTCCGGTCTAAAGGGAGAGTCACACATGCTAATAAAATGGAGCTGTGAAGCACCTTAGAAACACAGAAAAGGGACATGATGATTACAACTGTCCCTTTTGTGTACCCTATCCAGATACTGCAAACTATACCTGAATCTATATCCAATTGTTTCATGTAACTTATTTGGCAACCTTACATGGTGGTGGTGGTGGTGGTGGTGGTGGTGGTTGTGTGCCATTAAGTTGGAATCCACCCATAGCTGACCCTCCAGCAGGTTTTCAGAGCCTGTTAATCTCAAAAAGAGATTGCCCATCCTTCTCCCATGGAACAGCTATTGGATTTGAACTAGGTGCCTTTGGGATTGCAGGGCAGCTTCTTGCCACTAGACCACAGAGCTCCCTCCTCACAATGTTGCTGATTGCTTTCCAGTGGATCACAACTCATATTGACGCTATGCTCAAAAGACCTGAAGCCCCTCTACAACTATCAACATTTATCAAAGTTCATAGAGTTTCCGGAGGCATGTTGTTTAGGAAGCGGATGCCACTCCTGCTTCCAAACCTGTCATAGAACATTATCATTTGAAACCTGCATTGCATAGCAACCCTATGTACAGCAGCTCCAAACCTTACGAGGTTGTTGTTGTTGTTTGTTGTTATGTGCCGTTGAGTCGTTTGCGACTCATAGCGACCCTATGCACAACAGCCCTAAACCCTGCTCTATCCTGCGCCAACCGCTCTGCCTCTGACACACCCATCCCGATTACCCCAGTCACTGAATCAACCCATCTCATAGAGGGTCTTCCCCTCCTGCACTGTCCTTCCACCCTCCCAAGCATGATGTCCCTCTCCAAGGACCCGTCTCTCCTGGCAACATGTCCAAAGTATGTCAGACGAAGCCCCAGAATCCTTGCCTCCAAGGAGTAGCTTGGTTTAATCCTCTCCAAGATGAATCTGTTTGTTTTCCTGGTGGTCCATGGTACATTCAGTACTCTTCTCCAGCACCACAGCTCAAAGGCATCAACTCTCCTTCTGTCCTCCCTAGTCATTGTCCAACTCTCTGATGCATAACAAGCGATTGCAAAGACCATGGCCTGTATCAGGCGCACCTTAGTCTCCAGAGAGACACCGTTGCCCCTGAGTATTTTAGAGAGGTCCCTAACAGCAGACTTTCCCATCGCGATACACTTTTTGATTTCCTGACTGCTGGTGCCAAGAGTGTTGACTGTGGAGCCGAGCAAACTGAATCTGTGAACAATCTCAATCTCTTCGCCATCCATCCTGACACTGCCAATTGGTCCAGTGGTGAGAATCTTTGTCTTCTTGACATTGAGCCTCAGTCCATACTGAAGGCTGCAGTCCTTGACCCTTCGCAGCAAGTGCATGAGGTCCTCCTCAGCTTCAGCAAGCAGGGTTGTGTCATCTGCATAACGCAGATTGTTAATAGATCTTCCACCAATCCTGGTGCCACAATTCTCCTCATAGAGCCCAGCCTTTCGGATAATCTGCTCTGCATACACGTTGAAAAGGTATGGAGATGGATGCATCCCTGGCGTACACCCTTCCTAATTTTGAACCATGTAGAAGCTATTATTATCTTCACTTTATTGATGCGGAAACTGATACTTAAGATGGATCGATAACTAGCCCAGAATCACATAAACTCAGTGGTGCTCTCCCCCTCACTTCCACTTGCCCAGCCACTATGCGTTTCTGATTGTTGTTGTTGTTGTTGTTGTTAGGTGCCATTGAGTATGGGTGACTATGAACAACAGGTCTGAACCTTGCCCTCTTCTGTACCAGCCTCACCTCTCTGATATACTTGAACCCATTATTAAAGTCAATGTGTCAAGCTATCTCCCTGAGATCTTCCTCTTTTTTGCTGCCTCTTCACCTTTCCAAATATGGTGTCCTTTTCCAAGGATTGGATTCTCTTAATATGCCCAAAATATGTGAGACAAAGCTTCATCATCTTCACCTCTAAGAAGCATCCTGGTTGCACTTTCTCCAAGATACACTTGTTTGTTCTCTTGGGTCCTCTTCTCCAACTCAAAGGCATTGATTCTTCTGCCATCCTGTTTATTGCCCAACTTTCAGATGCATAGCAAGTTATTGAAAAAATCATGACTTTAATTAGGTGCACCTTAGTCTTTGAACTTATATCATTGCTCCTTAGAACTTTGGAGAGGTCCTTGACAGCAGATTTCCCCAATGCACCACATCTTCTTTTTTTTTTTGTTCTTTTTTTTTTCTATAATTATATTTTATTAATTTTCATAGACATTTACAGAGATTTTGGGCTTCCACTCATTCATTGTTGCACTATTCTCTCTACCCTCCTCCCAGTTTGTTCTTGGCCAAATGCCACAGTGCTTGTCAAAGCCAGTTCTGATTAATCTTCTTTGTCAGTGTATCCTTTGCCATTCCCTATCACTCCTCCCTGAGAGAGACTTCACCCTGAGTCATAAGGAAAAGGGGACGGTGTATTCTCTTAGCTATTTCCTGCTGAAAAGGGACGCTGTGGGTTTCAGGGTGAAGATCTTCTCTCACTACTCTAAAGGGCCCCTTTGGCAGTAGGAAACACATAGACTATTATGGAGATTGATTTTGGAATTCAGATGCACTCTTATTGATTGTGCTTGGCTGTACATGTACATATCCTTCAAGATGTATCATGGGAGTGTTGCAACCTAGAAGACACAAATTTGACTAACAAGTTATAAGTACATGAGTCCAAAAATTATGGAAAAGTAAAAGAAAAGATTCTTTCATTGTTTTACAAACCCTCCCCCAGGCCTCCTCCACCATGCAGCCCTCGCTCTAGTCTCCTGGCACCACATCTTCTAATCTCTTGACTTCTGGTATCAAGAATGTTGATTTTGGCCATGTAGTTTTCAGCCTCAGGGCCTTTGCACATGCTGGTCCCTTCTGCTGTAATGTTCTTCCTACCTCACCTAAACATTCAGGTATCAATTTAAGAACACCTTCTCAAAAGTCCTTGCCCTAACTGTTACAATTAGATGCAACCAAGTTGACCCCTAATTCATGACAATCCCATACACAATAGGACAAAGCATTCCCCAGTCCTGTGCTATCCACATGTTAGGTTACTAATTGGATCAATGTAATCCATAGTGTTCCCACTGGTTGATTTTCAGCAATAGATCACTGGGCATTACTTCCTGGTTTGTCTTAGTCTTGAAACTCTACTGAAACCTATTCAGCATCACAGACACATGCAAGCCTCCACTGACACACAGGCGAGAGGTGGCCTGGCACCTAGAACAGCACCTGTGCCATCTGTGAAGTGGACGGAGAGCAGCTGCCACCAGGGGCCAGGCTCTGGGTGCTGGTCACATGGGAGAGAGGAATACAAAACACACACAGTCATAACTTATAAGATACTTGCAATTTATCTCATGCTTGTAAAAACTCTACTGCCAATGCAATATGAAACCTCCAGAAAAATAGATCCAAAGAGAGAAAAATTAGTTGAGATGTGAAATCTGCACAATCTGACACCTAACAAAGGTAGTGCTTGTGTTTTAGATTCTGCTGGCAGCCTTTTCCCAAGCACAGACAGGTCAGCCAGGGTCAGCTCGCACCTGTCCTTATGCAAAAATTTTACCTCTTCACTCTGTGTTCACAAATACTAGTTGCCAGACATATTGCTAACATACAAAATAGACTGGCAACCCAATTTAACAAGAGAAAAATGGGCAAACGGCTTGAATTTACAAAGGAAGATGTCCAGATGGCAAATAAACATATAAAAAGGTGCTCAATCTCATTACGAACAGAAAAATGCAAAGTGAAAGCATGCTGAAATACTACTATACCCCTGCAGAATGGTTAAAATCAAAGACGAGCCAGACCACATATTGATATCCATCAGCATAGAGCAATTGGAATACTCGGGTGAGTTAATAAATGGGTACTACCACTGTGGAAACAGCTTGAAAATACATACTGAAATCTGTTCAGCATCACAGCAACACACAAACCTCCATGACAGAAGAGTGATGCCTTCACATTAAGTGCATTGGGCTGGAATCAAACCCTGGTCTCCTGCATAAAAGCAGGAAATTCTACCACTGAACCACCACTTCCCCCATATGGAGCAATGCTACAGATTTTTGTGGTGCAATGAGTTCATTTTATACGGCCTTTCTGACCTTGACTTTGTCATTCTTCCCAGAATGATTGGTCAGGTCATAATCTTACAAATGATTGTCTGCTAACCAGCCACATAGCCCAAAACCAAACTCACTGCATTAAAGTCAATCCCCCAACTCACAGCACTCCTGTAGAACAGAACAGCACTGCCCCAGAGGGATTCTCAGACTGGAAATATTTATGGAAGTAGACAGCCACTTCTTTTTCCTGCATAGTGACTGGTAAGTTCAAACCCCTGACTTTTTGGTTCACAGATGAGCCCTATACCCACTGCACCACCAGGGCTTCTTTCTAGCCACTGAAGCCTCTTATAACGCAGCCAGTAGGATTGAGCAGTTTCACCTAGAGGATTTGCTGGTTTATGGTCCCGCTGAGAACGTCATGTCCTGAGATTAACAGGAAGTTTCTCTACATGAGGAACCAATCTCAGAGGTCTAGAGGATAATTTCATGGTCATCAAGAGCACAGAGGAGAGCACTTCCTTTGGACCTAAAGTTCCTACACTGAGAATCTCCTGTTGTTGTTGTTGTTGTTGACGATGTTGTTGCTGTTGTACACCATCAAGTCAGAACTGACCCATAAATGGGTCATAAATCCCTCCAGTAGCTTTTCAGAGGCAGTAAATCTCATGAGAGGAGATAGCTCATCCTTCTGCCTCAGAGCAGCTGATGGATTTGAACCAAGTGTCTTTGGGATTGCAGTGCAGCTTCTTACCACTAGACTCAAATAAAAAACCTTTAACACAGTAAGTATAATATAGTCAAGGATGTCACACAGAAGACCAAGAGAGATGACTTTGGTGGACCGACTAGCCCACAGGCAGAAGCTGAGCGCTCCAGGGCAGAAAGTCACTAACAGAGCTGTGTATCCCCCACAGTCATTCATTCCAGAAGCTCACACAATTCTGTCCAGAAATTGTTCTGTATCAGTATCTGTGTCTCAGAACAGGTGAGGCCCAACACAGAGTAGACCATAAGGCCCCACCCAGACCCATCAGCTGAGCAGAGCATGGTGCAAGCCCGAGGCAACAGTGACATTAACACATCTGACCACAGCTTGCCTACTGAGTGACACAAGAATGGACACGACTAATTTAGAGCAGGACAAACTAGAATTTCCTCTTTGAGATATAAGCTGGTCCCTCTCTTACAAACTGAGTTACATTAGGAAGGCAGGACCAGTTTCCTGAAAGTAATCTGTTCCTTTTGTATACCATGTACTTGCTATAAGTAACAATGGCTATCTTCACCAACCTCATATGCATGCCTTGTATGTCCAGTTAAATCATAATAGACAAACCCTTGGCGTGGTTGTCAGTACTAAGTAAAGTTCTCATTCCTAGCAATCTAGTTGCTCCTTGAGGTCTGAAGCACAGTCTGCGTGTGCAATGCTGACAAACAATTCTCTACACGTATGCAAAGATCTGAGCAATTTGCTTAAGTGCATTATGCTGTTTTTATGTAATACTTCCATTTTTAAAAGTACATTTTTAAAATGTAGAGTTAGTTCAGAAGAAATAAAACTGGACCCTTAAACTTTCAGAAGTCCTGCTCCAGTCCCTCATTCTTTTTCCAGATTCAGTCCTCTCACTTCCAAATTCCAGCCCCAGGAGTCCAGGCACAGCCACATCCTCTTCTGGCATCCAAAGCTAACACATCTAAGCCGCCTTCAGTATCTCTCCAAGAAGTCTTCCAGCTGCCAGCTAATAACTTAGCAAATGTTCCTTTGACTTACCATTTTCCTTGAGCCTTCCAATAAAAAAGCAAAGTAGATGAGAAAAACCAGAAGGATTCTGCCTGCTGCCTCTTTCCCTGTTCTACACATCTCCCCAAGCTTCCTTCCCTCTCGTGGGTTCCAGTTGTTGTTGTTGTTGCTGCTGCTGTGTATTGTCAAATTGGAAATGATCCCTAAGTGACCCTCTTGTTTTTGTTTTCAAAGACAGTAAATCTCACAGGAAGAGATTGCCTATTTTTCTCCCATGGAGCAACTGGTGGATTTGAACCACGTGCATTTGTGGTGGTAACCCACTAATCCACTAAGCCTTGGGTTCCATAACCCATTCCTTAAAACTGTCTGTCTAATTTTACCCAAGCATTAGAAATTTAGCACATTCTGGTGCCTTAGTAACCAAAACATCCAGCTGTTGACCAATAAGTTGGTGATTCAAACCCACCAGCTGTTCCAGGGGAGAGAGATGGAAGCAAAGATCCCAACCTTAGAAACCCTGTGAGGCAGTTCTATTCTTCCTGTAGGATTGCTTAGGATCAGCTCAGTGTGAGTGGGTTGGGTTGGTTTGTCTTGGTTTGGTTTGGTTTGGTTTGGTTTGGTTCGGTTCGGTTTGATTTGGTTTGGTTTCTTAGAAATGAGTGTGTTATAAAAAGAGACTGACATCAGGCTTGACTGTACTGAAACAGATGAGGGAGAGAACTGTTTAAAAGGGATGTGTGATTAGGTATTATTATCATGGCAGGAGTACAGAATGAAGACTGCACAGTGGATTGGACTTGGGGGGAGGGATTTCAGAACAATGAAAATGTTTTTCTTTCCTTTTTTTTCAAAGAGAAGAGTGAATTGAGGGGGAGGGGCGGGCAGGGAGAAAAGTGCAACAATGAATGAATGGAAATCCAAAATGTCTGTAAACTTTCATTAAAATTAATTTTAAAAAAAAAGAGATGAGTGAGTGTTTGGGTGATGCCAACAGTTAAGTATTCAATTGCCAACCAAAAGGTTGGTGTTCAGGTCCAACTAGAGTCACCTCAGAAGAAAGGCTTTGCAATCTACTGAAAAATTTAACCACAGAAAACTCTATGGTGCAGTTATATTTGGTGCACATAGGCTCACCATGAGTCAGAATCAGCTAGACTACAACTATTCATAGAAGTGGGATGCTTCACATCCTCCCCTTAACTTTTTATTGGGATTTGAGTGAAAGCTGGCAGAGCAAACTCACCTTCCATCCATCAATTCACATGGATCATGCTTCGTGACACTGATTATAATCCCTACATTAGAACAGCATCTTCCTACTTCCTTCCAGTGTTTCTTGTTTCTATTCATCATTTTCTCCCCTTCCCTTCACTCTTTCTGAGATTCATCCTGGGAAAATGCTACCCTTGCAATCATTTTTTTTTCAATCATTTTTTTAAGTGTGTTTTCTGATTATTTAATATCAGAAAAATATGTTAGCATCTCACTAAATATTTGTTAGTAGGGATTTCAGGGTGGGTATTTTTGTTGGTTTGTGGAATTTGGTGGGTTCGTGTTTTGTTTTGGGGGGAAGTTTGTGTGTTGTTGGTTTTTTTGGGGTTTTGGGTTGTTTTTGTTTTTCATTTCTGTAGCGTTAGAGAAGGGCATTGAACATGGACTGCCCAGAGAACAAACAGGTCTGTTCTAGAAAGAGTGAAACCAGGTTGCTTCATAGTGGCAAAGATTTCCAAAAACTGTCTCACTGACTTTGGACACATTGGCTAGTCCTTGGAGAAGGACATCATTCTAGGAAGGGAAGGGTAGAGAGAGGGTCAGCGTAGGAGAGGAAGACCCTGTATGAGATGGATTGACACAGCAACTGTGGAAATGAGGTTAGGTGTGTCAGAGATGGTGAAGCTGGCTCAGAATAGGGAAAGTTTCAGAACTGTTCACAGATTTATTACCAAGAGTCATAGTCAACTCAATGGCACATAACAACAATATATGAATTTTGTTTTATACCATTAACTGTAATTGTTGAGGCTAGAAGCACTCTACACACATTAAAAGAAGCTTCCCTTAGAAGCAAGTGATGAGATAAGATGGAGCCAAGAAAGCCACAGTTGACCAGTAAAGAGGCTGGGACACAGAGGGTGGACAGATACATTGTGTACAAGCACAGGGAACGGGAGATACAGCCCCTAGTGTTGGGCAGTCTGACCTGCTCAAGATGTCCTCCTGACCTGGCTCTCTCAACACCACCCTCGTCTGGCCTGAATTTCATCAAACGCCTGTGTGTTCCCAACCTCGCAGGCCTGTAACTCCTCACTCTTGTGTTGTAATAAGGCTAACATAGGTCCTACTTAGCCCAAGGTCATGATCAATACATTTATGAATTGCAGTAATGGGTGAGCAGACAAGTTGATAACTGAGAGACACATTTTCTGTATTAGCGCCCTCGCTATAGCCCAAGCTGAGTGGAGAGTTGGTCATAAAATTCCACAATGAGATGCCTCATTGCAGGATCTGCGTCCTTCCACCTGGAACAAGCTGAACCAGGTGGCTGACTGTGAGGTTCTTTCTGGCTTGATTTTTCAGTGTAATTATAAAATTCTTTCTTAGAGAGTGGCCAGGCCTGCCTGGCCAAGGACAGTCCACTCGGCCTCACAGATGGGTATGCAGGTGAGATGGCCAGAGCCTAGGTGCTAGCTTTGACTGCCCTGGAGCCTGTCCCAGTGCTGTGGCAGAGCCTACACGGGACAGCCCTTCCTCAATCCTAGAAGGGAACAACATAATTACAGCGGCTCCTGGCTGAGCAGAGCCCACAAGAGGAGGCCTGTGCTGCCAGATGGGCCTGCTCATTAGGACGAAAAACGTGGTATTTCTTATGCAAATGAGGGCAAATAAATCCATCCCAGAAAAGTGAACAACAAACACTCCTAGCACACAGACTGAGCAGAGCAGAGAAGGAATGAAGTGAAGAGGAGGCCCAGTGCTCTCAAGACACCCTCCCCCAGGGGCACTGCATTGACCCGCCCAGGCCCTTAATATCCATCTACAGGCAACTAGTATCAACAAGGAAACAAAACCTATCAAATGGAAAACTGCAACCTTTTCAACAAATGGTGCAGGCAAAACTGGACTTCTACCTGTAGAAAGCTGTAGGTAATTAGGTTAATTTCTGGGTCCTTGGTTCTGTACCACACTGTTTTGGTTGTCCTGGAGAGAGTGAAACCAAATTGCTCCTTGGAGGCAAGGATTTTGAAGCTCCATCTCATGTACTTTGGGCATGTTGCCAGGAGGGACCAGTCCTTGGAAAAGGATGTTGTGCTTGGAAAGGTGAAAGGACAGCATAAGAGAGGAAGACCCCAGATCAGATGGAGTGACACAGTAACTGGAGTAATGGGGACAAGTGTTTCAGAGACAGTGAGATTGGCTCAGGATAGCATAGAGTTCAGAGTTATAGGATCACTCATAGAGTCAGTATGCGTTGCAGTCAACTCAATGGCATATAACAATAACAACAACAATAGGTTTTGAGATCAGGGAGTGCTATGCCTCCCACTTCATTTTTGTTTTTCTGAAGTGCTTTGTTTATTCAGGATCTTTTTCTTTTCCAAATAAACTTGCCAATTGCCTTTTCTTCTCTTTGAAAAATGAATTGAGTATCTGTATTGGGATTGAGTTTAAAATGTAGATTGCTTTTAGTAGGATTGTTATTTTCACTATACTGAGTCTTCCTATCCATGAACAGGAAACATTTTTCCATTTACCTAATTCTCTTATTGTTTCTCACAGTAGTATTTTGTAGTTTTCTTTATAAAGATTTTGCATGTCTCTAGTTAGGTTTATCCCCAAGTATCTCCAATATTAACTCAGTAGCAATGGCAAAGTTTAACAGGACAGTAAACAATAAATATGCACTGAAGCTCAAACTCAAGGAAACAAAGATTCTCACCACTGGACTGATTGGCAGCATTATGATAAATGGTGAAGAGATTGAGGTTATTAACAGCTTTAGTTTGCTTGGCTCCACAATCAACACTCTTAGTAACAGCAGCCAGGAAATGAAGAAACAAAATGCATTGGGAAAGTCTGCAGTCAGGGACCTCTCCAGAGTACTAAAAAGCAATGATGTCCGTCTGAAAACTAAGGTGTCCCTGCTCCAGGCCATAGTCTTTACAATTACTTGCTATGCTTCAGAAAGCTGGACAAGGACTCAGGATGATAGAAGGAAAATTGATGCCTTTGAGTTGTGGTGCTAGAGAAGAGTGTTGAATATACCATGAACTGCCAAGAGAACAAACAGGTTTATTCTAGAGAAGATGAGACCAGAATGCTCCTTGGAGGCAAGGATTCTGAGGCTTCATCTGACATACTTTGGACATGTTGCAAAGAGGAACTAGCCCTTGAAGAGGGACATTATGCTTGGAAAGGTAGAGCAACAGCACAAGAGAGGAAGACCCTTGATTCAATGACTGGGATAATGAGGGTAGGTGTGTCAGAGACAATAGAGTTGGTACAGAATAGAGTAGATTTCAGCGCTGTTGTACATAGGATTGCTATGAGTTGCAAGCGACTCTATGGAACATAGAACAACAACAAAGTGCTAACATTCTAAAGAGCTAGGATATCATTTCAAAGACTGAGGTGCCTCTGGCCCAAGCCACAGTATCTTCAGTTGCTTCATACACTTAAGATGCCTTTGAATTTGGGTGTTGATGAAGACTATTGATTGTATCATGGAATGCCAAACAAATCCGTCTTTGGAGACACACAACTGGAGTGCTTAGAAGCACAGATGATGTGACTTCATCTCACATACTTTGGGCGTGTTATATGGGGGCCTCATTCTTGCCTCTGGTCTCTAAACAAGGTTCCAAGTATGACTGTCCATGTTTATCAGAGCTCTCCACCCATTTTCTTACCCTCTAAATTCATTTCCTGAGCCTGCCATAATAAAAGTAACATCACTTTAGGTATTTAAAAGCAGACGTGGATTGTCTCAGAGTTCTGCAGGACAGATGTCTGGAATCAAGGTGATGGAAATGCCATGCTCACACCATTGATGCCAGGAAATAGTCATTCCTTGCCTCTTCGGCTTTCACATTCACAGATTCCAGGTAAGGATGTGGACATATCTTTCTGGGCTTCAACCCATTTTGTTGTTAGTTAATAGATGACTGTCACATAGTCTCCAGTGCATAGTGACAACATAAACTAAAGGTCATCCAGCCCTGCATCACCTTCACAATCTCTGGCCTATTTACACTCATTATTTGTCGCAACCATTCTGTCAGTCCATCTCATTGAGGGTCTTCCTTCTTTCACCGGTCCTCTATTTAACTAAGCTTGACGTCCCTCTCCAGAGATCGGCCCTTTCTGATAATATGCCCAAAGGAAGTGAGATCACATCTCATCATCTTCCATAAAGAGCATTCTGGCTGTACTCCCCCAAAATAGGCTTTTGTTTTTCTTTCTTCTGGCAATTCAAAATATAAATCAATATTCTTTGTCAATGCTGTAGTTCAAATGTATCAGTTCTGCCCCTCCTTTTTTAATCATTGTCCATCTTCAAATATAAGGCAATTAAAAAGACCATGGCTTGGGTCAGGAGAACGTTAGCCCTCAAAGTATCTTCACAGTTTAGCACTTTAAAGATGCCCTTGACAGCAGATTTTCCCAATGCAACATGTCTTTTAATTTCTTTAATACTCTGCTTCCATGAAGGATTGATTGTGGATTCAAGTAAAATTAAATCCTTGACAACATCTTTCCTCTCTTTTCTCATGGTGCTTTTTGACCCAGTTATCAGGAATTATGTTTCCTCTATTTGAGGTGAAAGCCACCCTAGGAGGCTACAATATACATTAGGAAGTGCTTCGAGTCATCAAACAAAGTTTTGTTGTCTAAATATGTTGTTGTTGTTGTTGTTGTTGTTATGTGCCATCGAGTAGCTTGCAACTCATAGCGACACTATGTAAAACAGCCCTAAACTCTGCTCTGTCCTGTACCAGTCGCACCGTCTCTGATATAACCATCCCGATTACTCCAGTCACTGAATCAATCCACCTCATAGAGGGCCTTCCCCTTCTGCGTTGTCCCTCCACCCTACCAAGCATGACGTCCCTCTCCAAGGACCAGTCCCTCCTTACAACATGCCCAAAGTATGTCAGACGAAGCCCCAGAATCCTTGCCTCCAAGGAGCAGCCTGGTTTGACCCTTTCCAGGATGAATCTGTTCGTTTTCTTGGCAGTCCATGGTACATTCAATACTCTTCTCCAGCACCACAGCTCAAAGGCATCAATTCTCCTTCTGTGCTCCCCAGTCACTGTCCAACTCTCTGATGCATAACAAGTGATTGCAAAGACCATGGCCTGTATCAGACACACCTTAGTCTCCAAAGAGACACCATTGTTCTTCAGTACTTTGGAGAGGTCCCTAAAAGTTATTAATAAGGTTTTTCTCCAATCCTGGTCTGTCTTCTTCATTAGTCCAAATTCTCAGATTATGTGCTCGGTATAAAACTTTGCTATAACCCTTTGTCAATTTTAACCCACAAGATCTTGCTTGCTAAAAATTAAGAAGGCTTGAAGTAGTTACTGATGAAGAACAAACACCATAGCCTTCAGTGTGGGTGGTGGTGGTTGTTTTCGTTGTTGGGTGCCATCAAGTTGACTAGAACTCAAAGCAACCCTCTGAAAAACAGATCTGAACCTTGCCTTATTCCTGCACCATCGTCACCGTCTCTAATATATGCTAGCTCCTTACAGTCACTGTGTTAATGCGTCTTATTAAGGGTCTTCTCTTTCTCTGACCCGCCACCGTTTCCAGCATGATGTCTTTTTCCAAGGACTGGCCCCTCCTCACAACAAGCCCAAAGCATGTGAAATGAAATTTCACCATCTTTGCCTCCAAGGAGCACCGTGGTTGTACTTCCTCCAAGACAGACTGTTCAGTTCTTTTTGGAAGTCCATAATATTGTCCGTGCTTCTCTCCAAAAGCCTGACTCAACAGCATTGTGTCTTCTTCTGTTATCCTTATTCATTGTCCAGCTTTCAGATGTAGAGAAAATAATTGACAAGACCATTCCTTGGATCAGGATCACTTCATCTTTGCATTTACAACTCTTGCTCCTTAGCACTCTGGTGAGGTCCTTGACAGCAGATTTTCCCAAAACAAAACATCCTTTAATTTCTTGACTGTTGTTACCATAGATGTTGATTGTAAATCCAAATAGAATAAAACCTTTGCCATTTCAATCTTTTCTCCAGGTAAGGATTTTTGGGTTGTGGGGGGGGAGGTTATACTGGTTTATTTACAAAGCTCATATACATTGTTTTTCACAGTGGATCCGTCCCATTTCCTTCACTTTACCACACACACACACAACCCCCCGCCCCCCTCCTCCACCTATCAAATTGTGCAACTCTCTGACTAATTCCCCTCCCCCGCTCATCCTCACCTCTCTGCTCCTACTCTCCCCTCCCCCCTTGGATCCTCACACTAGTTCTAAAATAATAGTCTTATACAGTATTTATTCTTATGGGACTGACTTAGTTCACTTAGCCTAATGCCCTCCAGTCCCTCCCAAATTAGGTAGTAATTTATAAAATCATTGCTCCTGTGTGCTGTGTAGTATTCCATCATGTAAATGTGCCATAATTTCTCAATCCATTTCATTGTGGTTGGACATTTGGGCTGATTCCATGTTCTTGAAATGATGAATAACTCTGCTATGAACATTGACCTCTGTGTGTGCCTCCGTTTTCATTATCTTGGGGTTTATTTCAAGACGTATAATAGCTGGGTCATATGGAATTTCCATGTTTAGCTTCTGGAGAAAGCTCCAAACTGCTTACCAGAGTGGCTGTACCGTTTTACAATCTCACCAACAATGTATAAGAGGTCCTATCTCACCACATACTCTCCAACATTTACTACTTGCTGTCCTGTTAAACTTTCCCAACTGCTACTGAAGTGAGATGGTATCTCATTGTGGTTTTATACCACAGTTTCTCTATCCATTCGTTTTGTTTATGGGCACTTGGATTGTTTCCAATGCTTTGCTAATGTGAACAAAGCCACAATAAACATGGCTGTGCATATATCTGCTTGGGTGGCAGTTATGGTTTCTTTAGGGTAAATTCCCAGTAGTAGAATTGCTGGGTCAAATGGTATTTCTATTTCCATCTTTTTGAGAAAGATGATGTCTCATAGTTGTTTTGATTTGCATCTCTCTTAGGGATTTTGAACATTTCTTCATGTGTTTGTTGGCCATCTGAATATCTTCTTTGGTGAAGTGTCTGTTTATATCTGTGCCCATTTTTTAATTGGTTTGTTTACCTTTATCTTGTTGTGGTGCTCGTGTATTTTATAAATTCTAGATATAAGTCCCTTATCTGACATGTCATTACCAAATATATTTTTCCCAATCTGTGGTTTCCCTTTTGACCCTGTTGGAGAAGATTTTGAATGTGAATAGAAATAGTCATTCTTAAAAACTGTTATTTGCCCAAAAGTTGGTTTTCACAGCAACCCACAAGTGTCAGAATGAAAATGTGCTCCATAGGATTTCCAAGACTTTTGGATGTAGTGCCAACCAGGCTTAGTTCCTGAAGTGCCTCTGAGTAGGTTCAAACCTCCAACCTAATAGTAGTCAAGCATTTTAACTGCACCACCAGGGGACTCCTTTTAAAGATTAAGTTACATTAAATAAATTCTATTAAAAACCAAATTACTAAGTACTCCAAGTTCACCACTTCCTAAATAGTTTCTAGCACCATTTTACCATTGTTTTATGGTGAGTGTTCAGCTGGCATCGTCCTGGGGAAGTTGCTCTCACTGCCAGCTCAAAGACAGAGCCTCTCTGCCATTCAAATGGCGGGAGAACGCTGGACACTTTCCTCTCGTGGGATTTATAGCTTCAAACTCCACAGCATCAACTTTGTCCATTTTTTTCATACTCTTGAGGTTATTTGCATCTATTGTATCTGTATAGTCGAAAATACTGTGTGATTGCCTCCAACTCTCTTCCCAAATCCATTTTCAGTTAAGTGGCCTGCAACCAGCCTTGTAGCTTAAAACCAGCCAAGGGGAATATTTACAGAAATCAGCAAATGCTACCAATTAGAATTTGATTTATAGTTCTGTTGATTGCCTAGCTTAAGACAGTGATGGAAAAATATGAATCATGCAAATGAAGCTTAAAAGTGTGCTATCTGTAGCCCCCACATTATGAATAGCATAAAAAATTGAGAAAATATTCGTCCAATAGTTGAACCTTTTAATCTAGCTCAGCAAATTGACTCATAGATGAGTATCATTGAAGGATTTTCTGACATAGAAGTGCTGAAGATGAGAAGATATTTTATTTGTGTAATTTATTTTAATATAAGTTGTGTACTTGCTGTTAGGTGCCATTAAGTCAGCTTTGACTCAGGGCTGATCCTATGCCCAACAGAATGAAACTCTGCCCAGTCCTGCACTGTCCTGACAATATATATGCTCTGGTGGCCTAGAGGATAAGAAGTAGCACTGCCAATCCAAATGCAAGTGGTTCAAATCCACCAGCTGTTCTGAGGGAGAAAAATGGGCAACCACTTCCTCTGTCATTTACAACCTCTGAAAACCCACTGGAGGCTTATGTATGAGTTGGTTCCAACTAAATAAATTGTATGCACACACTTTTTTTAAAAAAACTTAATGCTCTTTTGTTGATATCAACTCCTATCTGACCCTTCTGTGGGTGAGTTTTCAGAGGCATGGAGGAGACTGTCTGTCATTCTCCCTCAGGGCGACTGTTACACTCAAACCACCAGAGACGCTTTACCTTTGGATTAGCAGTGCAGCTCCCTACACACAGGAGAAGACAATTTAACAGATCATGTCATGGATTTTATGACAATGACTGCAGTGGGAAAAGTAAAAGCTAGGATGAATCTATTTGTCAAGTCATGGTTGAATTAGGTTGGCTACAGACAGAGTTTTGCAAAAATCAATAGAAGCTTTCTGTGAGAATCAACTGGTTATATGGAATTTACAACAGAGAATATTGTCTATTGTATTATTTGTTGGAGGTTGGTTGTTTGCTGCATCTGGATGGTGGTCCTGATGGACACGTAAGGGAAGTTTTTAGAGTCGTGTTTGATGTGTATTACTGCTCTTTTAACCCCAAGAGCGGGTGTCCTTGAGCCTTTGCCTAGGGTGGAAGTCTGCTCAAAGGTGTGGCTTTGAATGAATATTCCTAAAATGATACAGCTATCTTTTGTCTATTTGCTGAACTGAACAACTTGGTGTTGCTGTGATGCTACACACTGTCCCACAGTCTTGTCAAATACCATAATGGTTACCCATTATGTACAATGTTTAGATGAGCTTCCAGATTTATTTATGCTAGGAAGCAGGAATAGCATCCACTTCTTAAACTAGATGCCTCTAAAAACTCTACAAACTCGTTTCTAAATGTACAGAAATGATGTTCATAGTAGAAGAGAGTTCAGGTCTTTTGTGCAAAACTTACTCAGTCGTATTCAGTTTAACAAAACTTAACGACTGCTAAATGAAACAAGTGTTGTTGTATCTGGAGAAACACTCGTGCACTTTGTACATCACTTTTTGTCAATGTGCTGTATGAAGTAACCTGGGGTTTGCTGTGATGCTGAACCTTGTGCCATTGGGGTATCAAATAACAGAATGGTTTTTCCAGTGTGGACAGTGTTTGGTGGAGCTCCCAGTCGTAAAACAGGTTTGAAAGCAGGAGGGGCATCCACTCCCTAAACCACATGCCTCTGGAAATTCTATGAACTTGGAGAAATGATGATAGTTACGGAAAGGCATTAGGTCTTTTGTTCATAGAGTTGCTATGAGTCACTCTAGACTTGATGGCAATCAACAACAACATTGTTACTTGTAAATGATGTACATCACATTCAGTAAAATTTGTAGGAACCTATGTGTGTGTGTGTGTGTGTGTGTGTGTGTGTGTGTTTATTGCATCATTCCTCACCTCCACCCCAGAATCAGTAGGTAAGCATTTACCAGCATGACTCTGTCCTCTTCCTACCCCATGTTCAATCCAGACGAAAAGCAATACAAGAAGATTGGGGACTAACAAGTGCTGGACCTCTGCAGGTAGGGAGGGGTTAGTGCAGAGGACGATTGAGTCCAGAAATAGTCTAAGTACATAAAGAAGGGAGTTAGTACATGAAAGAGGAAGAACTTAAAACAACTGAGCAAACACAGTTTGTTCAATAAAAACATTAAGACAACAGATAGGTTGTTAAGTTTGACATAAAAATAACAAACATTAATTCCAAGTACTAGCCTTACATATTTTACCAAAATAAAGCTGATACAAAATTAAATTAGTGACTGCCAAGATCTAAGAGTGAGAAGATATAGAATTATTGCTTTAAGGGCCCCTGAGATTCTCCTTGGGTCATGAGAAACTTGTGGACACGGTGGTGATGGTCGCACAACACAATGCACATAATCAAAGTCGCTGAATCTGACATGTAAAAATTACTTCAATTTTGTTATATATATTTTACTATAATAAAAATTATAAAGTCAAACAATTTTTTTAAAAAATTATAAAGTCCCGTAGGTATTATTGTCATGACAGTAGTCCAGAATGAAGGCTACACAGTGGAGTGGACTTGGGGAGAGGGATTACATAACCATGAAAACATTTTTCTTTTACTTTTCAAAGAGAAGAGCGAATTGGGGGGGCAGGGGTGGGAAGGGAGAAAAGTGCAGCAATGAATGAATGGAAATCCAAAGTCTCTGTAAACTTTCATTAAAATTAATAAAAAATTATAAAGTCCCAAAAGATCCATTTTTAAAAATTAAAGAATTAAAGTAGAGATGTTTCCATCCAAGATGATGACTTATATTTATCCCATATTCCTCACTCCTGAAATAGCTAAGAAATAGCAAAGGGCGGGGGAAACTATTTTCAAATTAATTAAATTCCCACAACACTATGGGCAAACAAGAAATGGTGCTCCTGGCGAGCTGCATATTCAGAGGAAAAGAAACGAGAGCAGAGGCAGATCCATGCTAAGGTGAGGGTTTCATTTCCCCACCAAACCTCTCAGTGCCACTTGTGGAAGAATTCCTGACACTCAAACAGCCACCAGCCCTGTCATCTGTACATGTTCCATCTGCCAAGGTCTCAGAGGTGACATTCAGCCTTCTACTGGGGGGTAGGGGAGAAGCTAACTGAACAAAATTTCCCATGCCCATTATAAATGATCCTCCATTTTCAAATATTTTAGAAAAATAAAGCAAACTCAGGAATTTCTGAAATTCAAAAGCTTAAATTTGGGTCCACCAACAAAAAAGGCAGTGATTTATAGTCCAGTCATACAGAGAAACGAAGTCCTGATACATGCTGCCACATAGATAAACCATAAAAATACTTAGTGAGTGAAATAAGACAGACACTATAAAAGGACAACTGTTGCATGATCTCAGTTTCATGAAATCTCTGGAACAGGCAAATGCATAGAAACCAAAATTTGTTAGTGGTTGCCAGGGACGGGTGGGAGGGGAAAATGAGGAGCTATTACTTATGGGCCACTGAGTTTCTGCTTAGGGTAATGAAAAGTGTCTGAAAATGGATAGTGTGTATGGTTGTACAACATGGTGAGCCAATTAATGTCACTGAATTATACACATGACTATGTAAAGCATTTTAAATGGCAAATGTTTTGTTATGTGTATATAATAACAATTTTTTAAAACCCTAAAATGGTGTTTTATGCCCTTGGAACACCAAACACACTTGCCATGATCTTTCTGTCCTAAAGAGCGACATCAACAATCAGAGTGACAGCTGCACAGACATCCCACAAGGGGACACTGGACTGAGGCAAAGCCCAAATCACCTTTGCCTTCCTCTCTCTCAAACGATTCTTAAGATTTTTGCAAGATGGGCTCTAAAGACCTTACCCAACAAGGACTGTGTTTACAGAGATGTAATCACTCTCTCAACAGCCTTGCTGAGGTCTGCCCACACCCTGCTGGTGCTCCAGCCGTCAGCCGTGTCCTTTGAGCCAGTTCCAGAAGTTGTGATGGATTTTCAGTTATCACTTCCACGGCCCCTCTTGTGCTGCCTGCAGAATACTGAGTCTGCCCCGTGGTATGGAGCAGAACACGCTGGTCTTGGCTGCACGGTTGGAGACATTCTTTGTATATTCTTGAGAAATGGGAAATCTTTGTAGAGGCCAAATCCTCTGTCCCAATTCTCTAGCAGAGTCTGGGAGCAGCCCTAGTGGGCAGTGAGCTAAATAACAAACACAGTCAGTTACTACAGAGGGAAATAATGAGTATAAAGAAATCATTCCATAGACAGTTCACCCCTCATGTTCAAACGTAAGCAATATTAAAGTACTGTGCGCATCTACTAACTATTAGCAAAAAATAAGACAGTTAAGTTGTTGTGTTCTGGGTTGTCAAGGCTACAGTGAAACTGGCCCAGTGGTGGAGGCACTGTAATTGGCACAGCCATTCAAAGCAAAGGTGTATGGTTATGGACAACAAGAAACACACAATAACCCTCTCAGGTCTGTTGTTGTTATGTGCCATTGAGTTGTCTGTGACTCATAGTGACACTATGCACAATAGCTCTGAACCCTGCCCTATCCTGAGACAATCTCACTGTCTCCAATACATCTACCCCCATTACCCCAGTAACTATGTCAATCCATCTTGTCCAGAGTCTTCTTCTCCTGCCCTGTCCCTCCTTCACCCATCCAAGCATAACATCCTTCTCCAAGGACAGGTCCCTCTTGGCAACATGGCCAAAGTATGTGAGACAGAGCTTCAAAATCCTTGTCTCTAGTGAGCAACTTGGTTTCCCCACCTGCAGGACAGACCTGTTTGTTCTCTTTATGGGCCATGGTATACTCAATACTCTTCTCCAGCCCCATAACTCAAACACACCAATTCTTCTTCTATCATCTTTAGTCATTGTCCAGCTCTCTGATGCATAGCAAGTAATTGGAATGACCATGGCCTGACTGACATTGTTGCTCCTCAGTACTCTGGAGAGGTCTCTGACAGCAGATTTACCTAATGCACTTCATCTTTGAATTTCCTGGCTGCTGGTACCAAGAGTGTTAATTGTGGGATCAAGCAAGCTGAAATTGTTAACAATCTCAATCTCTGTTTTGTTCCTGATCCCAATGGGAATGGGAGGTCCACTCTTTTACAATTAAGTTTGTTAAATATTGTTTTGTGAAAGGGTGTGGTATTTTGTCAAATGCTATTTCTCTGTATATTGAGATGATAATGTGACTTTTGTCCTTTATTTTATTGAAGAGCTTATGACATTTTCAGACACTAAAGAAATTTTACATTCCCAATCCTACTTGGTCATGTTTTATGCGATGTGTTTCTGTATTTAGTGTTTTAATATTTTCATGAGAATTCTTGCATCTGTGTTTATAAGGGACATTGGCCTCTAGTGAGTGTGTGTGTGTGTGTGTGTGTGTGTGTGTGTGTGTGATTTTTTTTTATCTAATTTGGTATCAGCATAATACTGACCTTAAAGAATAAGTTTAAAAATATTATCTCCAACTTCTTCTATTTTGGGAGAGTTTGTAAAAATTTGGTATTGTTTCTTACTTAAATATTTGGTTAAATGTACCATTGTAATCAACTGAACTTGTCACTCACTCACTCTCATTGAAGTCAAGTTGCAATTGACCCATAACTGATCCTTCATTGGGCTTCTAAGTTGTAAATTACATGGGATGACGTTGCTCATCTTTCTCCTATGGAACTCTTGGTCGATTTGAACTGCCAGAGTTGGGATTACAGCTCAACTACTCACCAGAGTTGCCTCCTTTTAGGTTCAGTTGGGGGGTTTTTAATTATTCATTAAATATCTCTTTTTTTTCTTTTCTATAGGTCTAGAAGATAGAAGGAGAATTGATGCCTTTGAGCTGTGGTGCTGGAGAAGAGTATTGAATATACCATGGACTACCAAGAAAACAAACAGATTCATCCTGGAGAGGGTTAAACCAGGCTGCTCCTTGGAGGCAAGGATTCTGAGGCTTCGTCTGACATACTTTGGACATGTTGTAAGGAGGGAGAGGTCCTTGGAGAGGGACATCATGCTTGGGAGGGTGGAGGGACGGTGCAGAAGGGGAAAACCCTCTATGAGGTGGATTGATTCAGTGACTGGGGTAATCGGGATGGGTGCGTCAGAGGCAGTGAAATTGGCAAAGGACAGAGCAGGGGGTTTAGGGCTATTGTACATAGGGTCGCTATGAGTCGCAAATGACTCGACGGCACATAACAACAACAACGACATAGGTCTAGTCAGATTTTCTATTTCTTCTAAAGTCAGATTTTTATTTTGCATCCTTCCAGGAATTTGCCCATTTCATCTAAGTTGTTTAATTTGTTTGCATAGAGCTAGTCATTGTATTTCCTTAAATTTTTTTTTCATTTTGTGAGATTGACAGTAATGCTCCCTCCTTTACCATTATTGTTGTTGTTATATTCTGTTATGTGTTATTGCTAACTGTGCAGGGAGTTTTCAGACACTACACATCACACAAAACAGCTGGTGGACTTGAACTGCGTGACTTGGGGTTGGCAGTGCAATTCCTTACCTCTAGGCATCAGAATTCCCTTCTTTTACCTCACTGGATGTTTAAAATCCAGCTAGGACTTTACCAGCTTATCACCATACCCAATACATAAGCACAAGGACACCTTTTTGTCATTTTTTTTGTGTGTTCACTATCTACCTCAATCAGACTGTAACCAGAACATCCTTAACACATTTTATTACCGTCTGCTGGTTTTCATGTCAGGAGGCTGTGAGCTCATCAAATGTCAAGACCTCCAATTCCCATGAGTTCCCAGCTGCCAGGATTGGTCTGGCTAGATTGTCACTGAACTTGATGAGTCTTTGCTGACATCAAAGAACGGATATCATGGCTTTCTCTCTGTTAGTGTGTAGGAAGAATAAAGCAGGAGTAGAAAAAGCAGGTATGAATAAAAGTGAAGTGGAAACCAGTAAGGCGGCACCTTTCCAAATGTAAGTGGCCTCTAAGCTTTCTTATAGGTTAACAAATTCTTTATAGACCATTCCAATTAATTGCTAAGGAAACACAATGTAAGGAAGGCCCTGGGGGCAACACTACACTATCAGTTATTCATAAAGTGCCTTTATGTAGCCCTCTTTCTTTCTCCAGAGGTATTTGGCATTGGTGACTTCACAGATAAAGTTTGAAAGTTAAAACCAGTTCCCACTAATGTAGCCCCAAGGTCCTTTGGACACTATCACCAGTCATCTGAGTTGGTAACATACACCCAGGGCTGAACAAAGCCCATCAGGGCTATTGCAACAGAGCTGGAGGTTTTATGAGATTTCTTTGCTAATTAAAATTCACTCTTCCAGACAGCAGTGATCTTTGGTGTCTTATGCACCCGAAAAATATATCCTGACATTTAAGCCACACTTATTGGGATAGTGCTAGCAGAAGTAATGAGCCACAAATTCCAATCAGAATGAAAATGCTGACTTTTATATTGAGGTTTGATTTGAAAGGTAAGGGCACCCAGATTCCTAAAGCTTGGCATTAATCTGTCAATACTCAGGGACCATTTCTTTCTCTGTCCTTATGATGGAGATGACATGGCTATCAACCCACTACTGAAGTTTGAGGTAATAATAATAATAATAATAATAAAGCACTTTTGCCCCAGACTAGTTTGGATGCTATTACCAGCCAGTTGGCATCTGCAAAGTTTATAGGTCAGAAATGCACTGGGCCACACTATGCATGAGGCTACGTGGACAAAGTCTCCAGTGAAACTACAGTCAGTACCCAAAGCCCATAGTGGCATCTAACCACCGCCACTGCCAGGGCCCCAGTGTTCTAAGCAGGCTGAAGATGCAGGAGAGAGGGTGGCCTGGAGTCAAATCTCTGCTGCCGAGCATCCTTATCCTAGCACCCTGGTCTTTCATCACTGATATATGAGGAAGTTTCCAGTGCCAAGTCCCCAGGAGAGGGTGCCCACAGCAGACTGGGAATGTCTATGGAGATCCATGCATGTCTGGCCAAGGGGCTTTAAAGGAGGTCTGAAATGAGATTTCCAAACACACTCTCTTTATACCTTTCGGCATGCTGCTCCTTTAGACCATGTTTTACCCCACCCTCTGTCCCTCGTCTGCTCTTCTCATGATGTCTTCTCTCACAGGTACCACACTACCCAAGGATGACCAACCACTCCACGTCTCTGATGCAGGCAGCTCTGATGGACTAGCTGCCCTGTCGTTATCCGTCCCCATGTGTAGAGGTTACCAATATTGCCATTTGAGGGGTAGAGCTGGAAACCAGAAAGTAAGGTCATATCAGACCCAGAGCAAAGGGTGAGACTGGAAGAAGGAAGTACAATCTGAGGTACACCGTATGACCTATGGCGTAAACTACTCTGATATTTTCAGACTAGACGGGCTGTTCAAGAAAAGACTAATTTTGTTCTTTGCTTGCTTCCTTTAGAAGATATCCAGGTAACTCAATTTTTTTTTCCATAATTACACATTTAATCTTCAAAACAGTCTCAAGAGGGCAACTCCTGTGTCACAGTTTAAGAAAAGAAGCTCAGAGAGGGTGAGTACCTTGTGACAGGACAC
>NW_006399971.1:1710406-1711177 GCF_000299155.1 Elephantulus edwardii
TTTTGTTTTGTTTTGTTGCAGGGAAAAGAATTTAAGGGTGAAGGGAGAACAAATGAGGACAGGAACAGGACAGGAGAAACTCCAAAGAGGAAAGATGCCCAACAGGGCACCCTGAGGGTTCCAGGCATAGTTTATCCAACTCAACACTTCCTACTCACTGTTATGAAAACCCACTATATCTCATCACCAAGGCTGGGGTTGTTTGTTTTAAGCAAAGCAATAGTATACAGCAACATTCATTACTGTTATTTATATAGTCCATGAACAGTTTAAACTGTCAAAAGGTAGAAGCAAACAAAACATCCATCAGCAGATGGGTGGATATAGAATACATGATGTATCCACGCAGTGGGATGCTGTTGTTGCTGCTGTTGTTAGGTGCCATCAAGTCAACTGTGACTCATATTGAAACTATAAAAAGCTGATATGAGCCTTACCTTACCCTGTGCCTTCATCTATTACACTGAAGCCCTTTGTTACAATCACTGTAAATTCATCTTATCAAGAATGTTGCCCCTTGATTGTGGGTCCAAGTAAAATGAAAGGGACTATTGTTCAGTTGTTGGGAGTTTTTTTTACATCCTGATACAAGCCACAACATAGATAAATCTTAGGCAGAGAAAACATCACACTGAGTGAAATGTTTGTCACAAATGAATAAACACTGTATTCACTTGCCTGAGTAAAATAAGTAAATGAAGAAATGCTGAGCGAGTTCGACCCTTTTGGTTTTCTGACTCCAACTCCTTGCACATTTCATTGTAATATTTT
>NW_006399971.1:1711910-1719606 GCF_000299155.1 Elephantulus edwardii
TAACTATGAAAGCAACCCCATTTTTCCTCACCTTTTCATCTCCGGAGTAGTATACCACATGATCATCTGATTCAAAATGCCCCATGCCTGTCCATCTTATCTCACCAATGCCTAGTATGTCAATATTTATGCGTTCCATTTCCTCCTTAACAATATCTAATTTTCCTTACACTGTTAAAACAACAAATGTTTCATTATATATTTTTACAGCAAAGCTATTTCTAATATTACTCTCTTGTCTACTCATACATACAAAAAAAAATTAAATTAAAAATGCATGTGGGCCCATTAACAACAGCAAAGTTCAACAGGCCAGCAAACAACAAATACTAGTGAGGTTTTAGAGTGATTAGAACTCTTTTGTTGTTGTTGTTGTTGTTTATTTGTTTTTGTTTTTCCATTTTTTTTTATTTTATACTGATTTACATACAAATTTCATAAAATTTATATACTTGTTTTTCACACTGGATCTTTCCCCTTTCCTTTACCCATCCCTCCCTCCACCTATCAAATTGTGTGACCCTATGGTTAAGCAACCCCCTCCTTGCATCCTTGTACTCATTCTACAATAATGGTCTTATATAATATTTGTCCTTATGAGATTGAGTTAGTTCACTTAGCATCATTATCTCCAGTCTTTCCCATGTTAGGTAGTAATTTACAAAATCATAGTTCCTGCGTGCTGCGTAGTATTCCATTGTGTAAATGTACCATAATTTCTCTATACATTCCATTGTGGTTGGACATTTGGGCTGTTTCCATACTCTTGCTATGGTGAATACCGCTGCTGTGAACATGGTGTACAAATCTTATTCACTGCTGGTGGTGCTGTAAAATGGTACAGCCCTATGGAAAGCAGTCTGACACTTTCTCGAAAAGTTGGAACCTAGAAATACCATTTGACCCAGCAATTCCACTCCTGGGAATACACTCTAAAGAAACAAGAGCCACAACTCAAACATATGTATGCACACCCATGTTTATTGCTTCGTTATTCACAATAACAAAGATATGGAAGCAACTCAAGTGCCTATCAACAAATGAATGGTATAAAAGCTGTGGTACATTCACACAATGAAATATTATGTAGCATTGGAAAAACAATGAACACGTAAAACATTACACATCATGGGGAAGCCTGGCTTATGCTGAATGAAATAGCTGAGTTACAGAAGGACAGACACTGTGTAACACCGCTGTTACAAAATAAGACATGCATGGGGTCCGGTGGTGGTAATTGAGAACAGAAGGGGAAACAAATGGCTAGATAATGAACACTACATTAGAACAGATGAGAGGAACAACTATCCAAAAGGAATATATGGTTATGCATTATATGTACAACAACAATCTAGAGCAAGGGTACATTGTGGGGTAGATGGGGGCAGGGGGAAGCCAGAAAGGGGTAAGAAAATGTTTAATGATTTAAAAAAATCCTTTTTTAAAAAAAATTATTTTTAAAAATGAAGAAATAAGAAAATGCATGGGGGAAGCATGAGGCAGAACTGTCCCAAGCTGGCTGTCAGTATCTATTAATACACTCCCACTTAGCACCAACAGCTGATGGTGCCACCTGTGGGGTCGGAGGTTCAGATATGGTTAGAGAAGACCCGTAAAGAATAGGGAGTTTCCAGCCCTCTAGGAAAGTTCCTTATATCCTTTAGTTCCTATGCTGTTTAACTCAAAAGGAAGCCCTCCGTTGAAGAGTGTGGATAGTCCTAGGTTGCAATACAAGTGGTAGATTCAATCTCTTCTCTCTTCAGGTTCTGAGTTTGACTTAGAACCACAGTCCCTGGAACTGTGACATTTATATAAGTCTCTTGGGAAACATTTGCTAGCTTTATTGCTAAACAACTCATATTTTGTTGTTGTTGTTGTTGCTTTGGTAAATTGATTTTTCCTCAGTGTTTTTAAGAGCCTAAGAGAGCAATAGATTTTTTTGCTTATTGACCATATATCAAGCAACTAGCTTAATTAGCTTATTAATTCTAATCATTTGTCTCTAAAATAGAGGGAGCTTCTATTTATATAGTCATAACATCTGAAAACTATTTCATTTTTCTTATCATTATAGTATCTATTTTTTTTTCTTTTCTGTACAGTTTTGGACCTCCAAGATAATATTGAATAAAAACAGCATGGTGAGTATCTTTGCCTTGCTTCTGATCAGACGAGAATTTTTCCTGACACTTCACTATCAAGTGTGACAGTTGCTGTATATTGTCAGTACAAACTTTTTCCTAATTCAATTTAAGAAGTCCTAGTGAAGGTAGCACTTATATCAAGAAGCTATTGTCCAAACAAAGCAAGGGAACACTACATGGTTTAAAATCAGAAAGAGTGTGCATCAGGAATGTCTTCTTCCACTACACCTATCCAATCGGTATGCTCAGCAAATAATTTTTGAAGCTGGACTCTATGAAGAGGAATGTGGTGTCAGAATTGGAAGAAGATTCATCAACAATCTGTGTTATGCACATGACATAGCCTTGCTTGCTGAAATTGAAGTGGACTGGGGACTTGAAGCATTTGCTGCAGAAAATCATTTGGTATGGATTACATCTCAACATCAAGAAAACAAAAACTCACCATAAGACCAAAAGTCAAAATCATGATAGATGGAGAAAAGACTGAAGCTGTCAATTATTTCATCGACATCAACATCATTGACACCAGCAGACAGGAGATCAGAAGATATATTAAGCAAGTCTGCTGTCAGGGATTTCTCCAAAACATTGAAGAACAATGATGTCAGTTTGAAAACAAAGGTGCGTCTGATTCCCACCATAGTCTTCTCAATCACCTGCTACACATCAGAGAGCTGGCCCATGAAAAACAGAAGAATTGATGCCTTTGTGTTGCGTTGATGGAGAAGAATACTGAATATTACGCGGATTTCCAAAAGAACAAACAGGTATGTCTTGGAGAATATACAGCCAGAGTGCTTTCAGGAGGCAAATATGGTGACGTTTCATCTCTCATGCATTGAACATGTAGCTAAGTGAGGCTATTCCTTGGAAAAGGGCATTATGCTTGGAAATACAGAGGGCCGTGAGGGAAAGGAAGATTTCCAACTTGAGATACTGACACAGTGACTTCAGCAATGGGCTTTAGTGTGATAAAGACGGCACAGGATAGGGCAGGGTTCAGGTCTATGGTTCATAAGGTCACTATAAATCATATTCAACCCAACGGCATCTAACAACAACAGCAGCAATAATAGTGCATCATGTGTTGTGCTGCTAAACAGGTCAGCATTTCAAATCCACTAGCTGCTCCTCAGAATAAAAGATGAAGCATCTCCTCCTGCCAAGATTTAGAAACTTAGAAACCCAAATGAGTCCCCAGGTGTCAGAACTGACTCCACAGTGGGTTGTTGGGGTTTTATTTAGTTTTGGGGTTTTTTTTTAAGGAGACACAGTGTTAAACACTCAGCTACTAATCCAAACAGTAGTGATTAAAATCCAAAGACAATTCTTCATGAGAAAATGTAGTTTGTTCTCATAAATATTTACAAGCTTGGAAACACTATTGAACAGTTCTACATTGTCCTACATGATTGGGATGAATTGGAATCAGTTTACTGACAAACAATATCCCTATTTAAAGAAGTCCTGGTGGCACGGTGGTTAAGCATTTCCCCATAAAGTAATAGGTCATCCACTCTGTATCTACTTCCACAACGATTACCACCTTGAAAACTCTATGAGGATATTTGATTCTGTGGGGTCAATATGAGTCACATTTGACTCAATGGCAATAAATTTCTTTAAATCTAAAATGATTCCTCTGAAGTCCTCTCTCATTCTTCCTTTGCAAAATTTCACTAAATAATAATTCAATTTCTTTAAATATCATCAAACTAGCTGTTCAGCTTTCTATTTATCCTTGGACAAATTTGTTTTATGAATTTTTTTCCTAGATGTTTCTTGAATGTTTGACTTTATGGGCATGAAGTAATCCACATTATTTTCTCCCTATTATATTAATCTTTATCGTATCTGTAGCATATTTTCTCTCCCTCTTGGAATTTTGTGCATGCACCTTATTTTTTCTTATCGTTTTATTGAGTTTAACTTCACCTACCATAAAACTCACCCATTTACGGTGAATAGTTCAATTATTTTTTATATCTTTGTAGAGTAGCATAACCATCAACATCATCTAATTTTAGAATCTTCCCAATATCCTCAAAAGAAAATCCAAACACAATGGTTATCATTCTCCATTCACACTTCCCTGGCCCTGGCCCTGGCCCTGTTAACTAACTGGGATAAGTTTCTATTAAGTTTATGTATTTACATGACTCATAATCAACTACACAATAATGAGTCTGTATTTACTAGAACAAAATCAAATTGACATACATTAAAAGCTTTGAAATATGTGTAAAAGTATTCAGCTATTTTTAAGGCCCACCTTATTCCCAAGTGGTCCCCACGCTGTTGTCTGTTGTTCCCAAGTCAGCTCAAACTCATGGAAGCTTCACATGCAACAAAATGAAATAGCACCTGGTCCTCTGTGTCTGCATGGTGTTGGGATGGTTGAGCCCACTGTTGCGGATATTGCATCACTCCATCTCATTGAAGGTTTCTTTCATTCTTATCGACTCTCTACTTTACAAATATTCTTCCCTGATTATATGTCCAAAGTAAACGCTTGCCATCATTGCTTCTAAGGAGCATTCTGGTTGTAGTTCTTGTTTTCTTCTGTACACTCATTTCTCATCTATCAGTATGGTTGGCTTCCAAAGATCAGGCCACTAAGTGAAAATCAGCTTTATGGAAAAATTAAGGATATCCACATAAGATCACAAAATGGAGAATGTACTACTTAGCCGCCAGATTACATCACTCTATAACTACCAGATTGAATCACTAGGAGAGACCAGTCCTTAGAAAAGGGCATCGTGCTTGGAAAAGAGGAAGGTCAGTGAAAGAAAGACGCTCAACAAGATGGATTGATACAGTGACTATAAGGATGGACTAACGTATGTCAGAGATGATGAGGACGGCACAGAGTAGGGCAAGGCTCAGATCTGTTACTCTTCGGGTCGCTGTGAGTCATGGCCAACTCTATAGCACCTAACAACAATAACAATATAAACATGGCCCAGTCAAGTGGACATGTAATCTTAATCATCACTAACAGACCTTGAACATTTGCTACTACCAGATATTATTAATGTGAAAACTAGTTGTACAGTATTTTTTTTATTATTGTCATAAATCTAAAATGTTGAATAATATCATTGATAAATGAGAATCAGGGATATTCTTTTATGGAAATATATTTATTCCTGTTTTATACTCTTCCTTACCAAAAAAGGTAGCATAATTATACACTATTCTGCATCTTCTTTTTTTTTTTTTTAACTCGGACATTCACTCTTTATTTATATTTCACACGCCAAACTTTTTTCACACGCTACACTGTTTCTTTAAAAAAACACACCAAAACACCAACTCCCCGCCCCAACACTACCGGAAAAGGAAATGCCTTCTCCCACGGCAGGGTAAGCGTTGGATTGCCGCATCTTCTTTTTTATACTCAGAACTCTGATGAAGTAGTGTTAAGAAGGTGTGCTGTAATCCCACAGGATTACATAGTTCAAATCCTCCAGCTGTTCTGGAGGCGGAAGATGGGCAATCTCCTCCCATGTGATTTCTTGTCTCTGAAAGTCCACTGGAGCGTCAGCTATGGGACAGTTCTGCATCTTCCTTTTTTAACTTACACCACAGTGGCATTTGACTGAATTGGAGAATAAAAAGGGAAGAACTCACTCAGAATTTCTCAAGTTCAAGCCTCAAATTGCAATATTGAGAGTCTATGGGCAAAAATTTTAATGATCCAGCAAGCATCACAAGAAGATGGAGGGAATACACGGAATCTCTGTATCAAAAATAATTGGCCAACACTGAAATATTTTAGGAAGTACCATAAGATCAACATCCAATGGTAATAAAGGAAGACATTCAGGCTACATTGAAGGCATTGGCAAAAAATAAGACCACAGGGATACCAATTGACATTGATGTAGCCCTGGACATGCATACCAGTCCGTGCCAGGAAATTTGGAAGACTAACTAGAAGAGATTTTTATTTGTCCCTATTCCCAAGAAAGGTGATCCAACACCTTTGAATGTGAAAATTATCAACCAATATAATTAATATCATATGCAAGCAAAATACTGCAAAAGATCATTCAAAAACAGCTAGAACAATACAGAGACAAAACTGTCAGAAGTTCAAGCTAGATTTAGAAGAGGCCATGGCACCAGAGATATCATTGCTGATGTCAGATGGGCACTGGCTGAACGTAAAGAATACCAGAACAATGTCTATTTGTAGTTTATGTACTACACAAAGGTATTTGTCTGTGTGGATTATAACAAATTATGACTAACACTGAGAAGAATGGGAATCCTAGAATACTTAATTTCTCATGTGAAACCCATACTTGGAAAAAGAAGTGGTTGTGCAAATAGAGCAAGAGAAAACTTATTGTTGTTGTCATGTGCCGTTGAATCACCCATGACTCATAGTGACCCTATGCATGCACAGTATCTCTGAATCCTGTCTGAATCCTGTCATATCCTGAGCCAATGTCACTGTCCTGACACACCTGCTCCTATTATCCCAGTCACTGTGTCAATCTATGTCATCCAATGTCTTCCTTCCATTTTCCCAACCATGATGTCATTCTCTAAAGACTGGTGCCTCCTGGCAACATGGCTAAAATATGTGAGACAGAGCTTCAAAATCCTTATCTCCAGAGAGCAACTTGGTTTTACCCTCTCCAGGACAGGCTTTGTTTTCTTGGCAGTCCATAGTATGTTCAATGTTCTTCTCCAGCACAATTCAAAGGCATCAATTCTTCTTCTGTCATCCTTAGTCATTGTCCAGCTCTCTGATGCCTAGCAAGTAATTGTGAAGACCATGGCCTGAGTCAGGGGCACCTTAGTCTCCAGACTGACATCCTTGTTCCTCAGCAGTCTGGAGAGGTTCCTTACAGCAATCTTTCCAAAACCAATTCATCTTTTGAACTATGTGGTTTAAAATTAAGAAGGTTGTCTGTCAGGATTGTATTCTCTATCAATTTAGTCTGTATGCTGAGTGAATTATTTGAGAAGCCAAGCTTTATGAAAAAAGAATACGCCATCAGGATTGGAGAAAGACTCCTTAATAACCTTCACTATGCAGATGACACAACCTTGCTTACTGAAAGTGAAGAAGACTTGAAGTACTTTCTGCAAAAGATCAAAGAATACAGCCTTCAATATGGATTACATCTCACTGTCAAGAAGACGAAAATTCTCACCACTGAACTGATAGGCAACATCATAATGTTGTTATGTGCCATCAAGTCACTTGCAACTCATAGCAACACTATGTACAACAGCCCTAAACTCTATCTTAAGCCAACCTCATTGTCTCTGATATACCTACCCCCATTAGCCTAGTCACTGAGTCAATATGTTTCATCCAGGGCTTTCCTCTCTGTGCTGTCACTCCCCCCTTCCAAGCATGATGTCCCTCTGCAAGGACTGATCCCTTCTTGCAACATGCCCAAAGAAGCTTCAAAATCCTTGCCTCCAAGGACCTGTCTAGTTTCACCGGCTATAGGACCAAACTGTTTCTTCTCCTAACAGTCCACAGTATGTTCAATATTCTTTTCCAGCACCACAACTCAAAA
>NW_006399971.1:1721021-1722135 GCF_000299155.1 Elephantulus edwardii
CTAGCAACATGCCCAAAGTATGTGAGGCACAGCCTCACCAGAAGCCTTGCCTCCCAGAAGCACTCTAGCTGCATCCTATCCAAGACATATTTGTTCTTTTGGCAGTCCATGAAATATTCAGTACTCTTGTCCAACACAACTCAAAGGCATTAATTCTTCTTCTGTCATCCTTATTCATTATGCAACTTTCACATGAATACAAAACAATTGAAAATACCATGGCTTAGATCTTTAGTCTTTAAAGGGGCATCATCACTCTTTAGCACTTTGGAGAGGTCCTTGACAACATATGTCCTCAATGAATCATGTCTCTCAATTTCTTGACTGCTATTACTGTTATTGCTGTTGTTGTTGACTGCTAGTTCTACATGTGTTAATTGTAGTTCCAAGTAAAATGAAATTGAAAACTTCAATATAATGTTGTTGTCATTGTTGTTAAGTGCATTGAATTGAGTATAACTCATAGCAACCCTATGAACAAAAGATCTGAACCCTGTTCACACTTTCTGACATACAAGAGACCAATGCAGCAGTTACAGTGTCAATCTACCTGGTTGAGAGTCTTTCTCTCCTTTGCTGAACCTTCACCCTTCATCATGTCATTCTCCACTGAATAGACCCCTCCTTGCAACATGCCCAAAGTATGTAAGGTGAAGACTCATTATCCTTGCTCCAAAGAGGACTCCAGCTGCACCCTCTCCAAGACATATCTTTGTTCTTTTGGCCATCCATAGGATGTTCAGTGCTCTTCTCCAACACCACTTTGAAAACTCTATGAACACTAGAGGAATGAGGATCATTGTTGTAGTATTGTAGTAGAGTCCAGATTAGAAGTCAATCTAATAGGGCTAAAGGCATTTGACTGTGTGGATCCTAACAAACTGTAGCTGACTCTGAGAAGAATGGGAATCCCAGAACACTTGATCGTGCTTATGCAAAACCTATACTTGGACCAGGAGGCAGTTGTTAGAACAGAGCTAGGAAATACTGCATGGTTCAAAATTGGGAAGGGCATATGCCAGGGATGTGTCCTGTCTCCATACCTTTTCAACCTGTATGCAGAACAGATTATCTGGGAGGCTGGGCTGTATGAGGAGAAGTGTGGCATCAGGAT
>NW_006399971.1:1722545-1723074 GCF_000299155.1 Elephantulus edwardii
AGAGAGGGTTAAACCACACTGCTCCATGGAGGCAAGGACTCTGAAGCTTTGTCTGACATACTTTGGACATGTTGTAAGGAGGAACCAGTCCTTGGAGAGGGACATCATGCTTGGGAGTGTGGAGGGACAGCTCAGGAGGGGAGGACCCTCTATGAGGTGGGTTGATTCAGTGACTGGGGTAATCAGGGTGGGTGTGTTGGAGACAGTGAGATTGGCACAGGACAGAGCAAGCTGTAAGGCTGTTGTACATAGGGTCGCTACGAGTCTCAAGCAACTCGACGGCACATAGCAACAATAACAATTGTATACTAAGTTGTAGACTATGTCTTTTTCAAGGAATTATCATCTTTTAAATTTTTCAAATGTGGGAGGCGCGGCTGCGCACGGTGCTGGGGGAGGCCGGGCCAGCGCACTTCCTGTTGAGGGACACCGCGGAGCCCGAGAGCCTGGCGCTGGCCGGAGCCGCCGCTGCCCCGGGCGGCGACGACGTGGACTGCAGGGTGGTGGCCGTGTCCTCCGCGCGCCTCTG
>NW_006399971.1:1723579-1724765 GCF_000299155.1 Elephantulus edwardii
CCAGCTTCGGATCCTGCTTCTGCAGAACGACCCCAGCCTTCTCCCCGAGCCGTTCCTGCTTCTGGTGCTGAGCCTGCCAAGGGCCCCGGGAAGCAAGGGGCACGAGGAGCCGTGGCTGCAGCGGCCAGTCGGCCTGTCTCTGCCCCTGCGGCCAAGGAGCCGGGCCCAGGAAAACCCCACAGGCTGTCGGTGAAGTAGATGACACAGCAGCTCGGGAGGCCTGAGAACGGGCTTTTGTTCAGTTTTACCTCACAGCCGTGCCTTCGTGAAATCATTTACTAATCTTGGTGCTAAAGAAACAAGCAGCTAAAGCACACAGCTGCTCAACACAAGATCAGTGGTTCGAACCCACCAGCCCGACCGGAGAGAAGAATGAGACTGTCGTTTTTGTGAAGAGGACAGCCTTGGGAGCCTGTGGGGCAGCTCTTTCTGGTCCTCGGGGTCACTGGAATCAGCAGTGGTTTGGGTCCTAGAACATGCAGAATTAGAGTCTGGTTGTGGGGGCAGGTGGGCAGTCGGGTGGCCGAGGATGAGCTGGACGCTGAATGAGCCGAGAGGGATGAGTCTGGGTGCCGACGGGCTTGGTCCAGGGCAAGGCCTCCAGGTGCCGGCATCCCCTGGTGGGCGGGGGGCTTCTCGGTGAGGGCCCCGTGGTACTGTGCTGCAGTCTCCCCTCCCTGCCCTGCCCGCCTGTCTTCACGACCGACTCGTGATCGGAGACGTGGACACCTGTGCCCTGTCCTCATGAATACTGTCCTCTGCTTACACATGGTCCACCACGTACAGTCAGGGCCAGTGTCCTCACGTGTCCACATGCCACGTTCAGGTTTTGGGTAAGGGACGGTGAATATCACACCTCTGAACGTTCTCACAACACTGAATGTCCAACTTAAACGCTTTGATTTAGTGCCTAGAGCTGAGACGGCCCCTCCTTCTCGGGGGTGTCTGTGCATCTTCCTGGGGTGGTGTTTCCATGTGTCTCTGCTCCATCCAGTTTCTACATGTCCGTGCATTTCAGCGACCCTACACTGTGGCGATGTGAGTGGCCGCTGGTCAGACCCTTCACTCCCGAGGTTATCAGCCGCCCTTTGTGCTTTGAAAACTAACTTCCATGACTCCGTCCTCACCCACCGTGGTGGAGCACACAAACCCTGGGCTCTCCCTACTGGGACTGCTTCAGCCTGCC
>NW_006399971.1:1725188-1726873 GCF_000299155.1 Elephantulus edwardii
GAACCACTGACCTTTTGCTTATCAGCCATTGTGCCTCCAGGTCTTCCTGGAAGCCTCCATCCCTCATGTGAACCACGTGACTTTGTCCTCTCTGCCCGTCCACCCACCCACGTGCCTTTATGAAGCACATTGAGATGTTTGACCCTTGGTCTTCACAGTTACCTCAGACACAGCTCCAGAAACCCCTTTGCTGTGACATTACAAGAAAAAAATTTTTTTTCAAATGTGTGTGTGTGGAGTTATTCATAGTAGTTGCTTTTTGTTCATTAGACATCTGCACGTTCACAGGGTCACTATGAGTCATGGTTGACTGGACAGCAATCAACAACAGCACTCAGTATAACTCCTATTTTATTCTTTATATTAACAATCTGTGTGTTCTATGATTTATTGTCAGTATTGCCATTTTTATCTGTTTTATTATTTCAAGAAATTATCTTCTGTATCATTAGTTTTTCTCTTTAATCTTTCTTTTTTTAATTCAAGCTTTTTTCATTTTTTTCCTTCTTGCTTATAATTTTCTTTTTCTAAAGTCTTGAGATGGTGGGCTTAGATTATTGATTTGTGACTTTTTTTTTTTCTTTTTTCTAATGTAAGCATTTCATGTTCCACCAATTTTGCTGTATTTTCAAAATGTTTCAATGTGTTTTTTTATTTCCCCTGAGACATTCTGGTTGAACTGAGGATTGTTTAGAAGTGTGTCATTTCATTCCCAACTGAGATTTTCCTCTTATTTTTCTTTTATTGATTTTCAGCTTGATTTCACTGTAGTTGGGAAACATATGCTATACCATCTCAATTTCTTATATTTGCTAAGATTTGTTTTATGATCCAAGATAGATCTATGTTGAGGCATACACTTTAGGTACTTGAAAGGAATGTATATTCTGCTGTTACTAGGTGAAGTGTTATGTAAACGTCAATTAGATCTTGTTTGTGGACACATGTTACTGTTGTTTCAAGCCATTTAGTCTATTTTCAACTCATAACAACTCGGTGTGTCAATGCTAAACTGCCCCACAGGGTTTTCTACGATGTAATCTTTAGGGAAGCAGATAACAGAATGGGTTTGAACCAAGAATCTTTTGGTTAACAGCTGAGTGCTTAGTGGTTGAGCCACCTTTCAGTTAACATCTGAGCACGCCTTCCTGTTTATGTATAGTTATCTTTTGTATTTTGACTGTGAACTCTAAGTCTTTAGCATCACAAAATGCTCTCTTCCCATCTCATTTATTACTGTTTTATGCAAATCCTCTCCTAAAAGTAAGGGGACACCTCTACTTTCTATTTGCATTTGGCTGATACCTTGCCTCTTATTTTTCAATTTTTCCAAACATCGTTTCAAGTTTGTCTTTTGTTCATAGCATAGAATTGGAGTTTACTTTGTGATACAGGATGAATGTCATTCTCATTATATAGGTGAGTTAACCATACTTACATTTATGATATGTTGTTGTTGTTTTGTTACATGCCATCAAGTTGCCTGCCACTCTTGGGATCCTATGTATAAGAGCCCTAAACCCTGCTCTATTCTGTGCCAACCTTATTATCTCTGACACACCTATTCCCATTACCCCAATCACTGAATCAATCCATCTCATCAAGGGTCTTCCTCTCTTGCGCTGTCCCTCCACCTTCCCAAACATGATGTCCCTCTCCAAGGACCAATCCCTCCTTGCAACATG
>NW_006399971.1:1727643-1736150 GCF_000299155.1 Elephantulus edwardii
TCTCAGAGTCAGCCACAGTTTATTCTGATTCACACAGTGAAAAGCCTTTGCATAGTCAATGAAACACAGATAGACATTCCTCTGGTATTCTCTGCTTTCTGCCAAAATCCATCTAACATTAGCTATAATATCCCTAGTACCACGGCCTCTTCTAAACCCAGCCTGCACTTCTGGAATTTCTCTGTTGACATGCTGCTCCAGTTGTTTTTGGATAATTTTCAGCAGAATCTTGCTTGCATGTAATATTAATAATATTGGTTGACAATCTCCCAATTATCGGGTCACCTTTCCTTGGAATGGGAACAAATATATTTAATATAAATTTGGCCATATAATGTTGTATTTTCTTTTATATATATCTTAAAGTATTTCAGCATATATTCTAATTTGTTTTTTCTCCTCTTCTCTCTTATTTTGTAATTTTATTAGACCAAAATTGTCAGAGCATATAACATTTAAATTCTATTCTGGTGTTCCTTATGCCCACCTTTTAGTCTTATCCAGTGCTCACAATCGTTGCTGAAGTTTCCTGGTCAGCTCTCATTTTGTTTAACCTCAACCATTAATAGATTTCTCAGCAAAGGCTCATGGGAGCAGTATTATCAATGTTTCTGAATATTTTTAACTTGACGGTAGCCTTCAAATATGGCTGCATAATCTTTGGCTCATACTTTCTTTTGTTGACAATTTCATAGATGTTTCTCCACTTCTAACTTTGAATGTGGGTGTTGAGAAGTGTGATACCAAGCTGATATTGTTTACCATAAGTAGTATCTTTGGTTGTGAAAAAGATTTTTTTTTCTGTATCTTTAAAGTCCAATAGTTGTCTAGGATATTTCAGCAATGACATTCTCTGTCAGTTTCTCTAGAATACGCTTTCTCAGTAAAAAGAAAGAAAGAAACAAAACAGAAAACTGTTGTTATCAACTTGATTCCAACACAAGGTGGCTCCCTGTGTTGCAGATTACAACTGCCCCAAGTGCTTTCTTGACAATAATCTCTATGGAAGCAGCATGGCAAGTCTTTCATCCACAATGCCTCTAAATTATCCAAACCACCAATATTTAGGTTAGTAGTCCAGTGCCATCCACTTTCATCACCCTGTGACCTTTACTCACTTTGAAGATTAACAACCACACTAAATTGATTTTAAGTAAATATCCGAGATTATCTAGGTCCCTCTGACTCAATCAAGTAAAATGTCTAAGAACAGAAGTTTCTCTCAGGAAGAAGACTTTCCTTCTGAGGACTACTGAGTAAGTGCCTGCCCTGCAGATTTTAGACCTAGCCAACTCTCATAATCATATACATCAGTTCTTTAGAATGAACATAAATATTTATTCATATATATATATTATATATATAATATATATATATCATATATATAATTTGCTTAAAAGTGTAAGGAACTATGGTGGCATAGTGGATAACATATTGAGCTGCTAGGCAAAACAATGGTAGTGTGACTCTACAAGCCACTTTGAGGGACAAAGATAGACAGTCTCCTCCTGCAAAGATTTACAGCCTCAGAAACCCAATAGAAGGTTGCAATGTCAGGCTTGACTTGGCAGCAATGGATTAGGTAAATGGAGATAGATAGATAGATAGATAGATAGATAGATAGATAGATAGATAGATAGATAGATAGAGATGATAGAGAGATATAAATTGTTTGTTTTTATGTGTTTAGCATTGCCATCCACACACATAATCCATCCATAATACTGTGTGTTTCTCTGAAAGAGTACCATTGACATGTTGTCAAGTGCTCACTCAAAGCACAAGAGAATGAAACACTGCCCAGTCGCTCAGACTGAATACCATCCAATCAGTGTTGTGCTCAGATTCATTGTTGTAACCACTGCCATTGTGTTAATCCAACTCACTGAGGGTCTCTCTTGTTTTCTGTCTCCTTTACCAAGCAGGACATCTTTCTCTGAAACTGGTTCCTCCTGGTAACATGCTGAAAGTATGTGAGATCAAGCTCTACTTCATCCTTGCTTCTAAAAACCATTCTGACTCCACTTCTTCCAAGCCAAGTTTATTTTGTTCTCTTGGTGGCCCAGGGTATAGTCAATTTTATTTTTAATTTCGCAAACACAATAACTCAATGACATCAATTCTTTGATCTTTCTTATTCACTGTCCAACTTTTATATACATATGAAGCAACTGAAAATATCATTGTTTCAGAGTCATGTACACCTTAGTCTTTAAAGTTACATCTTTGCTCTTAAGCACTTTAAAGAGGTTTTTAATAGCAGATTTTCCCTGTGCAATATATCGTATTATTTCCTGATTGCTGTTTCTATGGGCATTGACTGTGGATCCAAATAAAATGAAATCCTTAACAACTTCAACATTTTCTTCACTTATCATGATACTGTTTATTGGTCAAGTTGTGGAAATTTTTGTTTTATGTTGAGGTGTATTGTTTTATATATATCTCAGTAGCACTTCAAGTCTTTATTTTCTGCAAGCAAGATTGTGTCATCTGTGCATCACAGATTATTCATTTGGCTTCCTCCAATCCTAATATTGTGCTCTTCTTAATACAGTCCTGCTGCTTAGCTCCCTTCTCCAACATATAGATTGAATAGGTATGGTAATAGGATATAAAATGTATAGTGAAAAGATTCAACTGAGTTGTATTCTACATAATAAAGTTAATTCATCTCCTGTACCCCCTCATAGAACCACCTGCAAGGCCCTCTCACATGTTTCTCATTCCAGTGACCAACAATGAAGCCAGAAGCTCAGAGTATAACATATTTCCTCTTTTTGCCCCCTGACTTCTTGAATCTTTACTCCTCTTGAATCTTACCTTCCGCCCCCACCTGTTCTCCCTCCAGGCTCATTGCTATCTGTCTCTGTGAAGGCTTTCTTCCTTCCACTGTCCCCCTAGCAGGCACAGAGGTGGCTCTGAGTAGCCTTTTCCCCTCCCCTGTGGACAATCCCTTAAAGGTGTATCCCATGTCCACAACAAAGCCCACACTCCCATATCATCAGGCTCTGCTGGTCTCTCATCATCTTACTCTAATATGCATCTCCTCACTTCTGTTCCTGGAATGGACCTCCTTTCTGCATCTTTTCACAAACTTACCCTCTTCCCCAACCATGTTGCCATGTCTTGGTACCAGCCTGTGAGTCCAAGACACTGGGTGCACATGGTCCAGGTCCTGCCCTGGCTGCTTGCATCCTTGAGCCCTCAGTAGGCTTGGTTTCCAAAGGGCAAGGGCCCAATCTGCGTCTCAATCCCTCCTTCACAGTCTGGATCATAAGATCCTCAAAACCCAAACTCATTGTCATCGAGTCAGAATTCATTCACAACTGACCTAGTTTTCAAAGGCTGTACATCACATTGGAGGAGACTGCCCATCTTTTTCTCTGTGAGCTGCTAGAGGATTTGAACCAGCAGAGAGGCATCACTATTGTGTTAGCAGTGCAACTCCCTACAGACTGCTCTACCAGAGTCCCTGGAACATAATAAGAACTAAAAAAAAAAAATATTTGCCAGAGGAGTAGTTAAATGAACTTATTTACTTACCTTCTCTTCTCCTCTAGCTGATCATAATAAGAACCAAAGAAGTGTGATTCATTAATTTGGATGTTTACCAAAGGGAATACCTTTGTCTCTGTTCATGACTTAACTGAAAATAATAAGGACAAAGAGTATTTTGTCCCTTAAGAGAACTAAATAAATCTGCTTTTAATTCATCTATGATTTTTTTGTTTCCCAGTGGCCTTCATATTTTAATATGAATATACTAAAATATGTTCTTTTCTGCTTGTTGATTCCTCAGTATATTCAAGAATATGTGATTTTGTGGCCACTTTAAAAAAATACAGCTTTGTTTTGCCCCATGTCTGATAGCACCTGTCATTTGTAATTTAGTGATTATAATGGGGAGAATTAATTCAGACCATCTTCCCATCTCAAAGCAGTCAGTCCAAGCCCCTGACCTCAAACATTTCTTTTCATCTCTCTCACATAATTCTTGGAGGAGTCAGTTCATTAAGGAATGTCCCTGGTCTACCAGAACTCAGCCCTGGTGTCTTCACTGGGCAGAGTTCACAGGGCTCTGTATGCTTGCAGAACTGACCAGGTCCCAGGGACCACTGTGTTCTAGCATTGCAGCCACAGCCTGCTAGTGGAGACAGAAACAGGACACAGTTTCTAAAAAGACAACCTTGAACTTGGGCCTGGCTTTGATATCCTTTCTCAGTTTGAGGCCCTATCTTTCTCTTGCAGGTCCATGAATTCTTGTTGTTGTTGTTGTTGTTAGGTGCTGTTGAGTCAAGCATGACTCATAGCAACCCTTATGAACAAAAGATCTGAACCCTGTTCTATCCTGTGCCATTCTCACACCTGACAAACAAGAACCGATTGTAGCAGTCACCATATCAATTCACCTGGTTGAAGGTCTTCCTCTTTCTCGCCTACCCTCCACATTTCCCAACATCATGTCTTTCTCTAAGGAATAACCCCTCCTAACAACTTGCCCAAACTATGTAAGGCAAAGCCTCATCATTCTTGCCTCCAAAGAGCACTCTGGCTGCACTCTCTCCAAGACATATCTGTTCATTCTCTTGGCCGTTCCTGGGATGTTCAGTGCTCTTCTCCAACACCACAGCTCAAAGGCTTCAATTATTTTTCTGTCATCTTTATTCATTGTCCAGTTCTCGGATGCATAGCCAGTAATCAGAAAGACTATGGCCTGGATCAGCCGTACCTTAGTCCTCAAACTGACATCACTGCTTCTCAATAATTTAGAAAGTTCCTTGACTGCACATTTTCGCAGTGTAATGCATCTCCTTATTTCTTAATTGCTCATACCAAGGGTGCTAATTGTGGATCCAAGTAAGATGAAGCTGTTGACAGATTCAATCTCCTCTCCATCCATCATGACAGTGCCTATTGGTCCAATGGTAAGAATCTTTGTTTTCTTGATATTGAGACGCAATCTATACTGAAGCCTACGTTGCTTGATCTTCTATAAGTGATTCAAGTCCTCCTCACTTTCAGCAAGCAAGGTTGTGCCATCTGCATAATGCATGTTATTGATGAGTCTTCCTCCAATCCTGATGTCACACCCCTCTTCATAGAGTCTAGCTTCTCAGATAATTTGCTCAGCATATAAATTGAACAGGTGTGGAGAGAGTACAACCCTGATGCGCTCCCTTCCCATTTCCAAAGCATGCAGTGCCCCCTGCTCCATTCACACAAAAGCCTCCTGATCCAGGTATAGGTTCCACATGAGCACAATCAAGTGCTCTAGGATTCCCATTATTTTCAATGTCAGCCACAACTTGTCATGATCCACAGTCAAAAGCATTTATGTAGTCAGTTTAAAACACAGACATTCTTCTAGTATTCCTTCTTTTCAGCCAGATTCCATATGACATCAGCAATGATATCCCTGGTGCCACAGCCTCTTCTAAATCCTACTTGAACTTCTGGCAGTTCCTTATCCATGCACTGTTCCTGCTTTTTTTAATGATCTTCAGCAGTATTTTGCTTGCATGTGATATTAATGATATTGTTCAATACTTTCCCGGTTCAGTTAGATCCCCTTTCTTGGAAATGGGAACAAATATGGACCTCTTTCAATCCATTGGCCAGACAACCATCCTCCAAATTTCCTGGCATAGACTGCTGAGTGCATCCAAGGCTGCACCTATTAATTGAAACAAATTAATAGGTTACCTGTCCTTTAATGACACTTCCACACTGGAAAATTATAGGGACAAGGATTAAGCTGACATATCTGGGCTCCTACAAACAATGACAGCTCACTCAGTTTTTGTTTGTTTGGTTTTTTTAAGTTAATTAAAAGGTATCAGATAGGCTAAGATGGTCAGACTCTGAACTCAAGACAATTGGGTGCCAATCACATCTGGGGCAAGAATCCAGTGGAGCTATTTGGGGTGACCCTTTCTGCTGTGCACGGTGTCCCCCTGCCATCCCTTCACAGGAGGCTCAGACATTCAAACTGATTTCACCTCTAGGTCCCAGCTCATTCCTATGACATGCTTGCCTCACCTGTACTTTTCCACGCTCTTGTGCTGAGCTGTTGCCGTTCAATCTGCTTGGAGAGCAAGTCGCACTTTTTTATAAGCTCAGAACTTTTATGGGTTTGGCACAGAGATCAGACTTATCAAGGGGGACGTGGGGATGAAAGTTATTCTAAAACGCCATCGTTCAGGAGCTATGAGAATTGCAGCGGGGCTGCCTAGCCCCAGGGCTGGCAGCAGCAAAGCAGGTGAGCCGCCAGCAGCCCTTGTGAGCCGAGGCCGTCTGGCTTCGGGCCCGCGGGCCTCCCTCCGCGAGGACTGCCATGGAAACCGCACACAGCCTCTGCGCCCTCCCAGAGCCAGACAGCAGGGTGGGCAAGGCCAGGATGTGCAGGAAACATTAAGCAAAGCAAAGCCTTGCGAGGCTGGCCTGCTTTCCTCAGGTCTAACCTCCACATATCACTGGGTCTTTCAGAGACCCATGAATGACCCTGTCCCTCGAAAGTAGAAAATCCTGTCAGATGACAGTGAGATGAGAAACCTTGACTAGAAGGAACCATTCTCTCTCTGAGCCCACAGTGACTCACCGTGTTTCAGTTACTGTGCACTGAATGACAATGAGAAGGGCAGCCCTTGAGAAGCCCGGTGAGAAAGCAGCCACCCACCTGTTCTAATCAGAAAGCGTAATGGAGACATTACCCCTCGGGCCAGGGATTGCACCCCCCACCTCCCTCGTGATTTGACTAGACGAATCCTAAATAGCAATATCACACATCTATCACCACAGCGAGACACAGAAGGTAAGTTTAAGGAGGAAAAGTTATGGTCTTTCTCTGATCTCTTCTTCACTCTGCACAGGCCACAAATCTGCCTTGGCATAATTCTAACCATCTCCTCCCTCCACTGTGCAACCCCCAGGGGCTGCCCAGTGCCTGCAGAAAAATTCCAAAGCCCTTAGTGTCTGGCAGCTCCAGTTCTCCACAATCTGTCCCTGATCTTCCCTCCCATTGCTCAACAGTTTGAACCTGGATCCCAGCCCATTGCCCTTCACTTCATCCTTTAAACATTCCAGGTTGCCTTCAACAAGTCCTCATCTGTAGCAACATAAAATAAGTATAGATTGTTGTTGTTGTGTGCTGTCAATTTGCTTGCAACTCATAGCAATTCTATGTACAACACTCTGAACCCTGCTATATCCCAAACCAACTTTATCATCTCTGATACACCTACTCCCATTACCCTAGTAATTGAGTCAATCCATCTCATCAAGGGTCTTCCTCTCTTGCACTGTCCCTCACCCTATCAAGTGTGATGTCTCACTCCAAGGACTGGTCCTTCCTTGTAACATGCCCAAAGTTTCAAAACGGACAAAGTTTCAAAATCCTTGCCTCCAAGGAGCAGCCTGGTTTCTCCCTCTCCAGGATGAATGTGTTTGTTCTCCTAGCAGTCCATGGTATATTCAATTCTGTTCTCCAGCACCACAGCTCAAAGGCATCAATTCTCCTTCTATCATCTGTAATCATTATCCAGCTTCTGATGCATAGCAAGTAACTGCAAAGACCATGGCCTGGATCAGGCATGCCTTAGTCTCTAAACTGTTATCATTGCTCTTCAGTACTATACACACATTCATACACATACACATACACATACACATACACATACACATAGCCTAGTGGCAAGAAACTGCACTACAATCCTGAAGACACATGGTTTGAACCCACCAGTTGCTCTATGGGAGAAGGATGGGCAATCTCCTCCCATGAGATTAACTGCCTCTGAAAACCCACCAGAGTGTCAGTTATGGGTCAGTTCCAACTCAATGGTACACAACAACAACATAGATATATAGTGTGATTGTGTTCGGTATCATTAGGTCAGAGTCAACCCATAGCTGACCCTCCAGCAGGTTTTCAGAGGCAGTAAATTGCACAGGAGGAGATTGTGCTGCTTTCTCCCACAGAGCAGCTGGTGGATTCAAACCACGTGCCTTTGGGACTGCAGCACAGCTTCTTACCACTAGGCCACCAGAGATAGATAGATAGATAGATAGATAGATAGATAGATAGATAGATAGATAGATAGATAGATATAGATTCTACTTAAAAGTTACTTTACTTCAGGAAAAAAGTTACTTCTGCTATGAAGCAAAGATTCTACTTAAACGTTACTTTACTTCTGTTATGGAAACTTGACTAACATCTGAGAACAAATATATTCCTTCAAGAAAAAAGTGCATATATTATTGTTGTTGTTGTATGTGACATCAAGTTGACTATGACTCACAACAACCCTATAAACAATAATCAACTACCAAATGGCAAGAAAGAGCCCCTGGGTAATGCCAATAGTGACCATATTCACTGCTAAACAAATGATAGCATTTTAGCCCACTAGAGGTGAGGAAAAATGGAGTTGCTTTCATAGTTAAAAAAGTCATTGCTAGATCCATCTTGAAGTACAATATTGTCAGTGATAGGATAATATCTATAC
>NW_006399971.1:1738510-1746644 GCF_000299155.1 Elephantulus edwardii
GGAGTTTAGGGCTGTTGTACATAGGGTCGCTATGAGTCACAAGCGACTCGACGGCACATAACAACGACATAACAACAGAGGTACCTCAGAATAAAGACCTGGCTCTGCTTCCAAAATAATCAGTCTTTGAGAGCACAGTTCTGTTCTGAAACACTTGGAGTCTCCATGAGTCAGAATCTATAGCAACTGGTAACTGGTAAAGGGAGCTCTGGTAGCCTAGTGGTAAGGAGCTATGTTTTCACTCAAAAGGCACATTGTTCAAATCCACCAGCTGCTCTGCAGGAGAAAGATAATCTCCTCCCATGCAATTAAACTGCCTCTGAAAACCATTAGACTAGAAATTTATCACCAGGATTCAGAGTCTCTCTCTCTTATATGACTTAGGGAAGGTAGAATGCCTTAACTCTTACAAAAGCATGTCTGGCAAACTCTACCAAAATTATAGATGCAAGTACCCTTTGATACTGCAATCTCACTTCTGGAAATCAATCTTCCAAATAATCCAACTGGCAGATGTGCAAGATTATTCATTGGACATTTATGGTAATGGTAAATGAATAAAACATCCCAGTTAGTGCACTACACTGCTACACATCCACCTACTGAAGCACTAAGAATTGTAGAAGACAGAGAGAACTCTATGGGCCTAAACGGAAAAAAAAATCTCCAGATGCTTATTGTTAAATACATAGCACGTTGTTGTTATGTACCTTTGATTCAGAACTGACTCATAGCTGACCCTTGAGTGAGTTTTCAGGGACAGTAAATTTCACAGAAGGAGACTGCCCATCTTTCTCCCACAGAGCAGAAAGTGAATTCAAACCACCTGACTTTGGGTTGGCTATGCAGCTTCTTACTACCAAGCCACCATATCAACTTTTTTTAAGAATGCAAAATTGAAAGTATATAAAACCCAAAGCAATCTCACTGCCATCAGTTTTGATTCAAAGAACCTCTCTATCAGGCTTTAAAGAACCTGAATCTTTAGGGAAGGAGAATCCTCTTCTTTCTCTCAAGGAGAATTCGAACTGCTGACTTTGGTTAGTTAACAGCTGGACATGCTACACACTAAGGCAACAGTGGTGGTGGTGGTGGTGTTAGATACCCTCAACTCAACTACAACTCACAGCAGCCCTGTGAACAACAGATCTGAACTTTTGCCTTATCCTGGACCACCCAACCAACCTCCGTCATGTTCAAGTCCATTGTGGTAGTCACTTTGTTGTTTGTCTTTACAGGGTTTTCCTCCCTGTCTCTGATCTCTCACCATTCTCAGCATGGTGTCTCTCTCCAAGGATTGATTGCTTCTGAGAATATGCCCAAAGTAAGTGAGCAAAGTTTCCCCATCCTTGCCTTTAAGGAGCACTCTGATTGCACTTCCTTCAGAACAGATAAGTTTGTTCTTTTGGCAGTCCATGGGATAGTCAACATTCTTCACTAACACCGTAGTTCAAAGGCATCAATTCTTCCTCTATCATCCTTATTCATTGCTCAACATTCAGACACATAGGAAACAAATGAAAATAGCATGGCTTGGATCAGGCCCATCTTAGTCTTTAAACTGATAGCCTTGTGCTTTAGAATTTTAGAGAGGTTCTTTTCTTTTTTTAAGTTCTTTAATTTGTATAGAGTACAGAAATTCTTTCTCTTTGTGTAAATTATTTAATAAACTGTACAAAATATTGAAAAATATTTGGGTGTCCCCCAAAACAATGATCTTAATGTTTTTAAACAGTCATTAAAATACCTGTTGTGATATTTGGTGGATATTTCATTTCAGACATTATCTCTGCAATGTGTATCTTGCCTTCTCTTTTCCTTAATCTAGTGGATTTTTTTCTCTCCAATATTGTGCCTGCATAATTGTTTATACCTGTAAAAAATGAGCCCTTATAATTTTAGGCCTTTATTTCTCCTTTCTTGGTAGGAGGGGCAGGGGGAGGGAGAACATTATTTGACAATTTGGCTTAACATATTGTGTTGTAGATTATCCTTCAATGAACTATCTTAAATGTTTAAATTAGGTGCCACTTAAATTTATTTTATTATACCATCAATAGCTGATTAAAAAGAACCAAATATTTCTAGTACACTTTGTGTAGGGTGTTTTTCTTCTGCTACAAGAGGTAGTTTATGGTCATAGAAGTAAGGAAGAGCTTTATTTCTGCAGTGTGTGAGGATAAGGTGAGAAGAGATTATAAACCATGTCTTTGCAATAGTCTGAGTATCTCTTTTCAATGGACATATTTTAATGAGTCCTTGATTCAGGAGAATGAAAAATGTTGGGCTCTGCATAGAAAGTACATCTCAGATGACCTACAAACGAACCAATCAGTCATTACTTGTGGGTAAAAGTTTACTCTGAGCGAAACTAAATGGGCTTTTATGTCTACTTTTTTTTTTTGTCTCCCTACATGAATAAGACTCTTGTTATTAGAGAGGTTCTTGACAGCAGATTTCTGTACTATAATACATCTTTTGATTTCTAGACTACTGTACCATGGGTATTGATTATAGATCTAGTTAAATAAAATCATTAACAACTTCAATCTTTTCTCTAAATATCATGGTGAGGATTTTTGTTTTCTTGATATTGAGGTGTAACTCATCTTAAAGGACGTAGTCTTTGATCTTCTGCAATAAGTGCTTCAAGTCTTCTTCACTTTCCACAAAGTTGTGTCACTTGCACGACCCAGGTTTTTAATGAGTCTTCCTCCAATCCTGATGCCACATTCCCCTTCATATAGTCCAGCTTCTCGAATTATTTCCTCAGCATACACATTGAATAAGGATAAAACTATGATTCAAAAAAAAACTATGATTCCCACCATTCCTAATTTTAAAGTATGTAGTGCCTGCCCCCTTATTCTGTTCAGAAACTGCTTCTTGTTTATGTATAGGCATCACATGAGCACAATTAAAAATTTGGAGATGCCATTTCTCTCATTAGCTATAATTTGTTCTAATCTACACAGTCAAATGTCTTTGTATAGTTAATAAAATATGAGTAGACAAAAGTTTGCTGTCAGAGACCGCTCCAAAGTACTGAAGAGCAACTATATCATTCTGGAGACTAATGTGTGCCTGATCCAGGTCACAGTCTTTGGAACTACTCTCTCTGCATCAGAAATCTAGACAATGACTAGGGATGATAGAGAATTGATGACTTTGAGCTGTGGTGCTGAAGAAGAGTATTGAATATACAATGGACTGCTAGGAGAACAAACAGGTTCATCCTAGAGAAGGTGAGACAGGCTACTCCTTGGAGGCAAGGATTCTGAAGCTTCCTCTGACATACTTTTGACATGTTGCAAGGAGGGACTTGGAGAGGACGTCATGCTTGAGAGAGTGGAGGGACAGCACAAGAGAGGAAGACCCTCAATGAGATGGATTGATTCAATGACTTGGGTAATGGAGATAGATGTGTCAGAGACAATAAGATTGGCACAGGATAGAGCAAGGTTTAGAGCTATTGTACATAGGGTCACTATGAGACGCAGTCAACTCGAGAGCACATAACAACACGAGAAGAAGACATCTTGCTGTTATTCTCTGCTTTCTATCAAGATCTACATGACATCAGCAATAATGTCCCTTGGTGCATATCATCTTCTGAATCCAGCATGAAATTCTGGTTGTTCCCTACCCAGCCATTTTTTAATAATCTTCAGCATGATTTTACTTGCATGTGATTTTCGTGATGTTGCTCAACATTTGAAGGAAACAATAGGAGCATATACACCAGTTGTTGATTCTGACTCAGGATATCAGAGTAGAATTGAGCTCCAGAGGGTTTTCACTAGCTGTTTTCTAAGAAGAAATCTTTTTCCAAGATATGTCTGTTTGGACCTCAGCTTTCAACAGCTAAGCATATTAACAATTTACACCACCCAGGGACTCTAGAAATAGAAGTTGTTGTTGTTGCTGCTGTTGCTATTAGGTGCCATCAAGTCGTAGACAACTCACAGCAACCCTATGGAATAAAAGGGCTGACCACTGTTAATAGAGTTTCCAGAGGCAAACCATTTTGGAAGTGGACGCCACTCCTTCTTCCAGGCTTGTATTAATTGGGAAGCTCCAGCAAACATTGTCTGCCATGGGTAACCATTATCACATAGAAGTAAGAATGGAATAAAAATAGTTATCTATAGGAGATGAAGGGAGCTCTGTTGGCCTAGTGGCAAGAAGCTGTGCTGCAATCCTGAAGGTATGTGGTTCAAATACACCAGCTGTTCCATGGGAGAAGGATGGCAATCTCCCCTCATGCAACTTACAGCCTCTGAAAATCCACTGGAAGGTCAAGTATGGGTTATTTCTGACTACATAGTCCTCAACAACAACATAGGAGAGAAAGATAATATGGAATAGAGAGAGAAGTCTTTTTCTTTTTTTTTTTTATTTTTTAGATCATATACTATGACACAACCTTGCTTGCTGAAACTGAAGAGGGTCTGAGGCATTTGCTGCAGAAGGTCAAGGACTGCAGTCTTCAATATGGAATGAAGCACAACATCAAAAAAAAAACAGAGATTCTCACCACTGGGCCAATTGGCAGCATCATGATAGATGGGGAAGAGATTGAGATTGTTAACAACTTCAGTTTGTTTGCCTCTACAATCAACACTCTTAGAATCAGTAGGTGGGACATCAAAATATTAATTACACTAGGAAAGTCTTCTGTCAGGAGCCTCTCCAGAGTACTGAAGAGCAACAATGTCAATCTGGAGACTAAGGTGCACTTGATCCAAGCCATGGTCTTCACAATTGCTTGCTATGCATCAGAAAGCTGAACAATGACTAGGAATAATAAAAGAAGAATTAATGCCTTTGAGTTGTGGTTCTGGAGAAGAATATTGAATATACCATGGACTACTAGGAGAACAAAGAGGTTTGTCGTGGAGAGTGTGAAACCAGACTGCTCCTTGGAGGCAAGGGTTCTGAAGCTCCGTCTGATATACTTTGGGTATGTTCCAAGGAGGGACCAGTCATGCTTGGGAGGTTGGAGAGACAGCACAAGAGAGGAAGATCCTCAATGAGATGGATTGACTCAGTGATGGGGTAAGGGAGGTAGGTGTATTGGAGAAAATGAGGTTGGCTCTAGATAGAGCAGGGTTCAGAGCTGTTACACATAGGGTCACTATGTGTCACAAGCAACTGGATGGCACATCACAACAACACAACACTGCATTTCCCATTTAAAAACAAATATAATTTTGTTGTTGTTGTTTGGGGGGAGGTTTTTTGTTTTGTTTACTTTTTTAATTTTAATGAATATTTACTGAGATTTTGGATTTCCATTCATTCTTTGTTGCCTTTTTCTCCCTACCCACCCCTCCTCCCCAGTTTCCTCTTCTCTTTGAAAAGCAAAAGAAAAATTCTTTCATTGTTATACAATGGTCCCCACCCCCAGTACATTCCACTATGCAGCCTTCATTCTGGACTCTTGTCATGACCATAATACCCAATCATATATCGCTTTTAAACTGTTCAAATATAATTTTTTAAATAATTAAACCTGTACAAATATAAAATAGATATTCAATTCTGTAACTTCAGTTTGGAAAGTCTAGACTCTACCACATGAATGATCCATGGAATCAATGTATCAGGAGATCTGGTTGTGTCCATGGAAAGCTGAACTGCTAATCCCAAGGCAGTGTCTCTCTGAACTTTGAAATCCAGAAGCAGATCCTTGAGAGGAAGATGAGCCATCTCCTCTCATGTGATCTCCAGGCTCCAAAAACCCACTAGATGGTCAGTGATGAGTCAGTTCCCACCCAATCACAATGAGTCTGAATGAGTTCACATATAATATTTCTTTGAAAGGGGAGCACTTTGTCCTACCATCTCTGGGTCACTAGGACTGAGCTCATGGTTGGTATTTTAGTAAATATGCACTGAATAGATGGTTGTCATTTTGTGAAAATTAACAGCCACAGATAAAATACCAAATAAGGCACCAGTGCACATGGTTGGGACTGTTGACTTTATTTAACAAGAATCACCATAGTGATGAGAGACAGTGAAAGAAATGCACCAGTTGCTAGCAGCAGCAGCCTGTGGCAACAAGCCCCGGAGGCAAAGCCCAGGCCGCTGAACAAAGGGTGCATCCTTGGCTGTTAGAGCATCAAGTTATGCTTTGCAGAGATTTTATTGTGAAATTTTATTCATTTTAATAGCAAATGCTGAAAATGTTTAAATATGCATTATTTCAAAATGTGAAGCTAAAATATAGGAGACTTGGTTTTCTTGCCATTTTTCCTTTGCTGATTAGAAAGGAAAAAAAAATGAAGGAGGGAAAAAACACCAGGAAACAAAGTCTGGTTTATATATAATTTGTCACACATGTAATATATCCAACTTTGTAAGCACTCCAAGTTTTCATTAACTCTGCTGAAATATATTTACATTAAGAAATCACTGAGCTCTAATGTCGCTTACTTCAAACTTAGTTATTTTGCTAAAAATGAAGATCAGAGACAGATGGAGGACTGAGCACCCCGTTTGACCTCCATCCTGGCCAAAATTCCATGAATGACAGAAAAGACCTGTTTAATTAAGACAACCCAAAAATGGAAAAAGGGAGATGAGGAAGGAAATCTATAATGGCATGGGAAAATAATGACAATGACCATGATTGTACCAAAGCACAGTACTTATTGTCAGGCTAACGTTGAGAATGTGGCTATTTGGTGAGAGAGACAAGACAGGAATCCAGTGAGTCAACATGGATCCCAAGGACATAAAACTCCTATGAAGTTGAATCCTAAACTGAATCACTTCTCATTTATAAAAAAATTAAAATTAAGGAATTGGTATACCTACAGTTTATAAAATAGATGCCATATGACTATCACCAGGAAATCAAGAAATGTTTGAGTATACCAACAAGGAAGAGAGCTCTGGTGGCCTAGGGTAAGGAATTGTACTATCAACTCAAAGGCACATGGTTTGAATCTGCCAGTTGCTCCATGGAAAAAAGATAGGCAGTCAAATCCCATGCAATTTATTGCCTCTGAAATCCTGCTGAATGTCAGCTATGGGTTGGTCCTTATTTAACATTACACAACAACCAACAAGAAGGAATCAACGTGGCTGAAAACCTTATTTGAACTTTCACCCTCCAGAGCTGTGAAGAAAATAGATTTCTGCTTTCAAGCCACCCATTTGTGGTATAGAAAACCAACACAGAGACTAATAAGCATTCTTAGTTGTAAAGATAGGCAGATAACCAAGAATCACTAAATGTAAGAATAGTCAATACCAATATCAGAAGATGAGGGTGGAGGCAGAGACAGCGTGGTGAGCTGCAGGAGCAGCGAACCACTTAAAGCAGGGCCATTATGGCCTTCCACAAACTTCGGCTTATTGATAATTGAACACTTGAATTATTGATTCAAATCATTATTATTTATTATTTTTTAAATTATAATTAATTATTATAATTCAAATAATTATTGATTCACATAATTATTGATAATTGAACAGTTGATGACTGGCCCTCAGTGAAGACTGAGGCTCAACAACAGGAATTCAAGGATTCCCAAGGAGAAATGGGTGAGTCTCATGGCTCCCAACCCCACCCCCACCCCCCACCCCCGCAGAGCCCTCGCCATGCCGCACAGCCGCTGCAGCTCCATGAGGCTTCCACAGCCAGAACGAATAGATTCCCTCACCCAGGATGGATGCTGGGCACCAGCCCTCCTCAAGACTGGTACAGCGAAGCAACCACACTGCCACAAGGTGGACTTGGTCTGGAGAGAATTCTTGGAACCAGGATGGCAGCTGTGGGGGAAGCGGGTGCCCTCCGACCGACCGCACAAGAGGGGCCACGCACCCGCCAAGCACCTGTGCAGTGGGGTGGGGGGGGTGCACCCCCAACGGCCGCCCATGCTGGGGGGGCCGTGCGCCTCCCGCAGGCCTCCTGCGCTGGGTGGGGGGAGTGCACGCCCCGCTGGCCGCCTGCATAGGAGGTGGGGGATGGAATGCATGCCTGCCATCTGCAGGTTTGGGTTTCCTTGGACAGGCCAAAGAAGACAATTACCTATGCATTGAACAGGCCAAAGAAGATGATTACCTATGCAATGGATTGCTGAAAGTCACTGTGAGTCTGATGACCTTAACAGTGGCAGCA
>NW_006399971.1:1747884-1749522 GCF_000299155.1 Elephantulus edwardii
TCAGTAAATATTCAGTATTTACTATCTTAATAAACTGTTATACTCAATTAGAAAAAAAAAAGAATTGTCAATACCATGGTAAGAGATTTTTTTAATAGAGGATCTGTAGATAAAGAAAATTAATAGATATTATATATACTGTATTTAAATAAGCATAACTATCCTCCGCAGTGAGATATTAGAGAATATTTCACTCATGAAAAATAACTATAAGTATGGGAAAGAAACTAAAGTTAGATTTCAAAAACTCAATAGATGTAATAGTAAAATAAACACAGCCAAAAATTAATGATACTCTCCTGAAATGTGGTGTAAAGGGGAAAAGAATTAGAAAATGCAAATCAACAGTCAAGAAACAAAGAGGACTGTTATTAGGGTCTATCGAGTTAGTTCTGACTCATGGTGGCCTCATATTTGGTTGCTGTTGCTATATGCTGTTGAGTCAACTATGACTCATAGAGACGCTATAAACAATGGCTCTGAACCGTGCCCTATTCTGACCAACCTCACCATCTCTGACACACCTGACCCATTACCACAGTCACTGTGTCAGTTCATCTAATCCAGGATCTTCCTCTTCTTCTCTAACCCTCTACAGTTCCAAGCATAATGTCTTTCTCCAAGGACTGGCTCCTCCTGGCAGCATGCCCAAAGCAAGTGAGATAGAGCTTCAAAATCCCATATAGAACAGAAGGAAACATTGTCCTCTTCCACCCTCACACACATTGCCACTGTGCCAGCCCATCTCATTGAGGGTCCTCGTCTTTTTCTCCAGTTTTGTACTTTGCCAAGTATGATGTACTTTGATTCCTAAAAAAATCATGTTCAAATTATATGAGATGAAGTCTCAACCACCTTTACTTCTAGAAAATTTTAAAGTCCATAATAACAGATGTTCTAAAAGGAGAGAAAATTTAAATGAGTGAATAAATATTCAAGAAATTAACATGGAGCCAAAAAAATTTGAATAATGGAAGGTAACAAAAACCCAAGAGATGAAGAAAATATCAGCCTTCAAGTTGATAAAGTCCACTGAATATCAAGCAGGTTAATTAAAAGTAAAATGTTTTTGTGGTGGTTGTCACGGTTGTTGTCACTGTTAGACTTTCACAAGTCAAATATCATTCACAGCAATCCTTTAAACAACAGGATCTGAACCTATCCTATCCTATCCTCCTATCCTTAGAAATTCTCACTGTCTCTGTCCTACGGGTATCGAAGAACACTTGATCGTTCTAATGAGAAACCTATACTTGGACCAAGAGGCAGTCGTCAGAACAGAGCAGGGAAACACTGCATAGTTCAAAATTGGGAAAGGTGTACGCCAGGGATGTGTCCTATCTCCATACCTTTTCAATCTGTATGCAGAACAGATCATCCGAGAGGCTGGGCTGTATGAGGAGAGGAGAAGTGTGGCGTCAGGATTGGTGGAAGATCTAGCAACAATCTGCGTTATGCAGATGATACAACCCTGCTTGCTGAAACTGAAGAGGACCTGAAATGCTTGCTACAGAGAGACAAGGACTGCAGCTTTCAATATGGATTGAGGCTCAGTGTCAAGAAGACAAAGATTCTCACCACTGGACCAATTGGCAGTATCAAGATGGATGGTGAAGAGATTGAGATTGTTAACAACTT
>NW_006399971.1:1749823-1770206 GCF_000299155.1 Elephantulus edwardii
TTAAACCAGGCTGCTCCTTGAAGACAAGGATTCTGGGGCTTCGTATGACATACTTTGGACATGTTGTAAGGAGGGACAGGTCCTTGGAGAGGGTCATCATGCTTGGGAGGGTGGAGGGACAGTGTAGGAGGGGAAGACCCTCTATGAGGTGGATTGATTCAGTAACTGGGGTAATCGGAATAGGTGTGTCAGAAGCGTGGCGATTGTCACAGGATAGAGCAGAGTTTAGGGCTGTTGTATATAGGGTCACTGTGAGTCGCCACCGACTAGACGGCACACAACAACAACAACAACATGTCAATTCATCATGTTAAAGGTCTTCCTCTCCTTCTCTGACACTCTACCTTTCCCAGTACCATGTCTTTCTCCAAGGACTGGTTCCTCCTGACAATACACCCAAAGCAGTGAGACAATGCTTCACCATCCTTGCCTCTAAGGACCACTCTGGTTACATTTCCTTCAGATTAGATTTGTTTGCTCTTGTTGTAGTCCATGTTATATTTACCACTTTTCACTAACACCACAATTCAAAAGTGTCAGTTCTTTTTTTTGTTAAACTTATCAATTGTCCAACTTTCAGATGCATTGTTGATGTTGTTTTTATGTGTGTTGAGTTGCCTGTGACTCATAGCAACCCTGTGAACAATAGCATTGAACCCTGCCCTATCTTGAGACAATCTCACTGTCTCTGATACACCTACTTCCATAACTCCAATTATTGAATCAATCAATCTTATCCAGGGTCTTCCTCCTTTGCACTGTCCCTCCACCCTGCCAAGCATGATGTCTTTCTCAAAAGACTTGTCCCTCCTGGCAACATGCCCAAAGTATGTCAGATGCAGCTTCAGAATTTTTGCCTCCAAGGAGCAGTCTGGTTTTACTCTCCACAAACCTGTTTGTTCTCCTGGCAGTCCGTGGTATGTTCAATACTCTTCTCTAGCACCACAACTCAAAGACATCAATCCTTCTTCTGTCATCCTTAGTCATTGTCCAGCTCTCTGATGTATAGTAAATACTTGTGAAGACCATGGCCTGGATCAGGTGCACCTTAGACTCTAGACTGACATCGTTGCTCTTCAATACTCTGGAGAGATCCATGACAGCAGATTTTCCCAATGCAATTCATCTTTTGATTTCCTGACTGCTAGTGCCAAGAGTGTTGATTGTGGAATCAAGCAGGCTATAATTGTTAACATTCTCAATTTCCTCTCCAACTATCATGGTGCTGCCAGTTGATCCAGTAGTGAGAAACTTTGTGTTCTTAGTATTATTGATGTTAAGCTTTAATTGATATTGAAGACTATAGTCCTTGACCTTCTGCAGCAAACACCTCAAGTCTGCTTCAGTTTCAGTAAGCAAGGTTGTGTTATCTGCATAACACAGACTGTTGATGACCCTTCCTCCAGTTCTGACGCCACATTCCTCCTCATAAATTCCAGCCTCCCAAAAGATCTGTTTCACATATAGATTGAAAAGGTGGAGAGAGGAACATCTCGGACGTACAGCTTTCCTGAGTTTTAAACCATGCAGTGTTTATTTGCTCTATTTTGATGGCTGCTTTCTGGTCCACATATAGGTTTCACATGAGCACAATTAAGTGTTCTGGGATTCTCATTCTTCTCAAGGTTAGTCACAATCTGTTGTGATCCACAAAGTAAAATGCCTTTCATAGTCAATGAAACACAAATAGACATTCCTCTGTTACTCTTTGCTTTCAGCTAAGATCCATCTAATATTTGCTATAGTGTCCCTAGTGTCATGACCTCTTCTAAATGCTTGTACATCTGGCAATTATCTGCTGATGTACTGTTCCAGCAGTGTTTTGATAATCTTCAGCAGGATTTTGCTTATATGTGATATAGTGATATTGCTTTGATAATTTCCACATTCTATCAGATCACCTTTGAAATGGAACTAAATATGAATCTCTTCCAGTCAGTTGGCCAAGTAGTTGTCCTCCAGATTTCTTTGCACAACCTGGTGAGTGTGTCCAGGAAAACATCTGTTTGTTGAAATATGTCAATTACTACAGCAACAATAGCAAAGTTCAACAGAGTACCAAACAACAAATACTGGCAAAATTTTAGAGATATTGGAACCCTTATTCACTGCTCGTTGGAGTGTAAAATGATTCAATTACTGTGAACAGAGGTTTAGCGCTTTCTCAAAAAGTTGGAAATAGAAATACCATTTGAACCAGCAATTGCACTGCTGGGAATATACCTTAAAGAAACCAAAATCACCATCCAACCAAATGTATGCACACCATGTTTATTATTTACAAAAACAAAGAGATGGAAATAACCCAAGTGCCCATCACAAACAAATGGGTAGGAAAACTATGGCACAGTCACACAATGGGGTACTGTGCAGCACTAATGAATAATGAACTCGAAAAACATTACACTAATGAATGAAGACCAGATGAGTGTGGGAAGATATCAAGCATATCATCCATAAAGAACACAAAAGGTCATTACAAAAATGGAGGAAGAAGAAAAGACCAAAACGGATGTCAGAAAAGACTCTGAATATTGCACTCAAGCACTGAGAAGCCAAAGCAAAGGGTAGAAATCAAGAAGTTAAGGAGCTGAATAGAAAATGTCAAGGGAAGCTTGGGAAGACAAAATAAAGTATTATAATGAAATGGGAAAGGAGCTGGAGTTGGAAAGTCAAAAGGGCCTAACTGACTCAGCAGTTCGTAAGCTGAAGGAACTAAAGAACAAATTCAAGCCTCAAGTTGCAATACTGCAAGTTATTGATGAGTCTTATACTCCAATCCTAATACTATGTTCTTCTTCACATAGTCCTGCTTCTCAAATTATATGCTCAGCATTCAGATTGAATAGGCATGGAAGAAATATACAACCCAGATGCAGATCTTTCCTGATTTAAGCCATGCAGTGTTCCCGTGCTCTGTTCAAACAACACCTTCTTGGTTTATATATAGGTTTCAAATGAGCACAATTAGATGTTCTGGGTTTCTCATTTTTTCACAGTCAAATGTCTTCACATAGTCAATAAAATACAAGTAAACATTTCTGATATTCTCTACTTTCAGCTAAGATCTACCTGCTATCAGCAATGATGTGCCATGGCCTCTTCTGATGACAGCTTGAATGTACTGTTCCAGCTGTTTTTTAATATTCTTCAGCAAGATTTTACTAGTATGTTATATTAATGATATTTTCCATCATTTCTACATTCTATTGGATCACATTTTTCAGAATGATAACAAATATGGATCTCTTCCTGTCACCTGGCCAGGTAGCTATCTTCCAAATGAATATTTCAAAATCTAGACACATTGAAACAAAACTTTTAAATACAAATGGAACAAAATTAATAACTTCTAGAAAGTGAAAATAGATTATTATAACAAAAGCTTGACCTCAGACTTCTCGAATCATCCAAATCTTAGAAGATAATATAAATAATTCCTCAATTGTTCTGAAGGAAAACTTAGCTTTGACCTAGAGTCAAATACCCAACTAAACTAGCATTCAAGTGGAGTTGTAAAAATCAAGACATTTTCAAGGATTTATAGGCTCATAGTATCCATAAACTTCCCCCGACAAAATAAAGTAGAAGATATAAAATACAACAAATAATGGAGAAGGGAATAAAATACAAACTTGGAGTTAATGTATAAGGTACTGTTGCTGTTTATCATCAAGTCCGTTTTGAAGGGACTTGTTAGATTTTTTTCTTTTTTTTATTTTTATTGTATTCTTTTTACGTGTACCGTCAAATCAGATCTGACTGGTACAGGAGGAGATTGCCCCCTCCTTCTCCAGCAGAGCATCTGGTGGATTTGAACCGTGTACCTCTGGGATTGCAGTGCAGCGTCTTGCCACTAGGCCACCAGAGCTCCCTAGACTTGTTAGATTTTAGCCTGTAGTTTAAACCTCAAATGAGCTCTGCATGATAGAGAACTGTTTGCAAAGAGAGTAGGAGTAGCAGAGAGGGACGGAAAAGTCACACTCCTCATGCATATGTTACTGTCCAATTGTGCAAATGAATCTTGATTACGTTAATCAATTGTAATTACTATTATAAAACAAAATATGTATGAATGATCAAATGAAAAACCAATATGATTTGTAAACTCACACTCAAATAAAAATTAATTTTTAAAAGAGAATGATTCCGTTTGCAAATTATCCAATTAGGACTACTACACTTCTGAAAATAATTTAAGGTTTTTAATAAACTGTACTGATTCCCAAAATAATTGAAACAGTTTTGCTTTTTTAAGTTAATCAAAGTATTTGTAAATGCTAAGGTTTTGAATTCACTCAAGGGCAGGGAAATATGAATCAAAGAAAATCATTTAAATGATCACATATCTGTCCCAACTCCCTTTAAAACCTCAGTCAGTCAGATTATGCTACTATGGAGACCCATCTGATGTGATCAGAACTGTACAGGGGGAAAGGGGAAATCATCCTGACAGATCTTCTTAAGAAGAGTACTGATTCACTGAAATATGAGAATACTGGCTTATTAAATTAAGCAGAATTTTTTTCCTTTATCCTTTCAAATCAAATATAGAATTTCATTTTCTTTATAGTGCCTGAAATCAGGGTATGGTAGATTGAATGATGGACCCAATTCATCAAAGGTCTTTGCCCGGACTCCTTGCCACAGTCTCACTGTGAGTAGAATATTTGATCCTCTGATCCCTTGGTGTTGGTCAATGGGACGTTCACAGATATGACACAAGTAGACACTTGGAATGTGTTGGTGTGTCCGGATACATCCTCTTTCAAGCTCATGCAATCATCTGGAATAGGCATGATCTGCTGGTCCCAGGAAAAGCATGTGAAGCAGCGTTGCCCAGCCTACCCATAGCACACAACACAGAGCCATGTTTGCCAGTCACAACTCATGAGTGAGAGGTAAAAAACTTGTTACTACATAGTGAAAAGTATGTATGCAAAACCAAGAGCCAACATCATTCTCAGTGGAGAAAGACTAAAAGCATTTTACTTGCGAACAGGAATCAGAAAAAGCCCATTGTCACCACTACTATTCAATATTATATTGGAAGTGCTTGCTAGGGCAATGGAACAAGAGAAGGAAATAAAAGGCATCCAGATTGGCAAAGAAATGGTTAAACTATTGCTATATGCAGATGATTTGATAGTGTAAACAGAAAACCCCAAAGACTCAACAAAAAAACTGTTAGAGTTAGTAGGCCAATTTAGCAGAGTAGGAGGATATAAAATTACTATCCAAAAATCACTGGGATTCCTCTACAGTAACAAAGAGAACTGAGAGAAGGAAATCAAGAAAGCAATACAATTTATAATAACCAACCACAAATTGAGATACTTGGGAGTGAACCTAACTAGAGATACAAAAAAAATCTATACAAACAAAACTATAGAACATTTCTGCAAGAAACAATAAACGACCTAAAGAAATTTCTATTTCTGTGTACCCTATTCATGGATAGTAAAACTCAATTTTGGAAAAATGACAGTCCTACCAAAAGCAGTCTACATGTCCAATGCAATCCCAATACATTACCAAATGAATTACCAGATACCAAATTCATTTTTAAAAGATATTGAAAGGGAAATTGTCAAGTTCATTTAGAAAGGCAAGAGACCTGAATGAGCAAAAACACTTCTGAGAAACAAACATTAATGCGGGCATAGTACTCCCTGACTTCAAAACCTACTACTATACAGCAGTGGTCACCAAAACAGCTTGGTACTGGTACAATGACAGCACATAGACCAATGGAACAGAACTCAGAACCCAGAAATAAACCCAGCTATCAATTGTCAACTGATATTAAACAAAATAAAACTTATCATATGGGAAAATAACAACCTCTTCAACAAATGATGCTGGCAAAACTGGACCACTATCTGCATAAAGCTGAAACAGGATCCACATCTCACAACATACACAAAAATCAACTCAAGGTGGATCAGAGACCTACAAGTAAAGCCCAAAACCATAAAATTCATAAGAGACAAACTGGGATCAAGCTTAGAAGGCCTAGTCTATGATATAAAGAGATTGCCAAATATAGCCAGAATGCACAGTCTGAAGAGGATAAAATTAATGAATGGGACCTTCCAAAGATTAAATCCCTATGTGTATCAAAAACTTTTTCCAACAGGGTGAGAAGAAAACCTACTGACTATGAACAAACATTTGGCAATACCATCTCAGGCAAGAGTCTCATAATAAAGTTTACAGAATATTCCTGGACCTCCACAAGAAAAAGACTTATAATGCAATTACAAAATGGGCAAAAGACATGGAAAGAGTTTTCAGAGGAAGATATTCAGATGGTAAACAGACACATGAAGAAATGCTCAAAATCACTGGCAATAAAAGAGATGCAAATCAAAACCACAATGAGATACTATCTAACTCCAGAAACAGCAGCAAAGTTTAACAGGACAGCACGTAATAAATGTTCAAGAGGATGTGGTGAGATAGGAACTTTTGGAAGGCAGTTTGGCACTTCCTCAAAAAGCTGAACATGGAAATTCCATATGACCCAGCTATTCCACTGCTTGGAATACACCCCAAGAAAATCAGAGTTAAGACACAAACACAGACTTGTACACCAATGTTCATAGCAGCGTTATGCAACATCGCAAGAACATGGAAACAGCATAGATTTCCAACCACAATGGTTGGATTGAGAAATTATTGTACATTCACATAATGCAATACTATGCAGCAAGCAGGAACAATGATTTTGTTAATTACTACTTAACTTGGGAGAGACTGGAGAGTATTATGCTGAGTGAACTAACTCAGTCCCAAAAGGACAAATACTGTATAAAATCATTATTGTAGAATGAGTATGAAGATCCAAGGGGGGAGGGAGAGTGGAAGCAGAAGGGTGAGGATGAGGGGTGGGGGGCAGAGTATGTTAATCATAGGGTCGCACAATTTGATGGGTGGGGCAGGTGAAGGAAATGGGAAAGATCTGATGTGAAAAACAATGTATGTGAAGTTTGTAAATAAAAAAGTAAAAAATAAAACCTTGTTACTATATATGTCATTGAGATTCTGGGATGGCTTCTTAAGTAGCATAATTACAGCAACTGCTAACATTTGAAGTTGTTGCTGTGTACCATCAAGCCAGAACTGACCTGTAGCTGACCCTCCCGCAGGTTTTCAGAGGGAGGAAATTGCCCATCCTTCTACCATGGAGCAGCTGGTGGCTTTGAACTGCGTGTCTTTGGGATTGCAGTGCAGCTTCTTGCCACACTAGAGAAGATCTGAAAAGTAATTCCTCAGGCCTTGCCTTTTGAAATGGTTGAAAATGGTTGCTCTCACTGCATATAGAACACTTCACTAGGGTAAGATGTCACTGCTTTCTGAAATCCATAAACTGGTACCTTTTAGAAAGAAAATGTGGGAACACAAAAGGTGACTTTAGACATGAACCTCACCTGATGGACTGCACAGGAATCAGACTGACTCCATCTTTGGAAGGACTTGTTGAGAGAAGCTCAATATCAGCAGTCAAAACTAGGCAAGGTGCTGAATGTGGAACAGATTATCAATTACTCATGTGAAAGTTTAAATGGAAGCTGAAAAAAATAAAATTAATCCACAAGAAGCAAAATATGGACCTTGAGTCTATCTCCACTGAATTTTAAAAGCATATGCAGAATAGATTTAAGGTATTGAACACTAATAATGAAAGTGAAAAGTTTCAGATCGAAACCAAGAACCACGCTGAGGTAAAAACATTTCTCAGAGTTTCTTGAGCACCAGGATACTCAGCAAGGGGAGTAGCACTGGGGGTTGAGCTTAGGAGATTTATACGGGGTCGTTGCAGTGGCTCGTTGGCGCATAAAGTTTCTGGTCTTGGGAAATTGGTTCTGGAGAATGTCCTGACATAGGATTATCTATGTTCTGGTTTTGGAAGATGTCCTGACATTGGGATTTCTGAGTTGAGCTTCAACCTCCATTTTGATTTTTAGTATAACAGAAAGATGCTGCTCACCCCAGACATCCTCAAGAAGCGGGGCTCAGCCAATATACACCAACCACCTGCAAAAGTGAAGGAGGCAATACCACTGACAAATGGGAAGCAAGAGTTGTAAGGCCAGAATGATATGGGAGAGAAGTATTAGGGCACAGTGTGAAAAGTGCTCCCTCTGGGAATCGCAGTGATGCCACTGGCTATGGAAACAGAAGGAGACAGAGGAGTAATCATGGGCCGGACCGAGGAAACAGGGCATTGCACTATGGTGCAGAACGATGTGTAGTTGAAAGTCACAGACAGGACACAAGCGGGGCAGGAAAGAAATGGCATTGTCCACCTTCTCAAGGGCCTGGATATCATGACAGAAGGCGAACGGGTGATGGCCAGGCAAAAACAAGCATGATAACTCAGCATGCAAGCAATGCATCTCCAATTAATAGGATTGTACAAATTGGTGGTAATCCCATGCCAAAAGGAAATTACTCTGGATTTAAGCCATTTAAGGATGGACCTCCACGAAGATTCTGAAAATTAACTCCCTGCTGTGGTTTCAAAATAATTTCTTGAAATCTCCTCTAAACTTTTACTTGGCTACTTAATGAACAGGACCTCTGACTTGCTTGAGAGTTGTCAGACTTTCCCTACCTCTGCCCCATATTTTTAAAAAATTTAACATGATTGCTTTTCTCAAATTTGGAGATAGTTAAGTAGTTCTGTTGTAACTTAATAGTTTAATGTATTGTTCAACTGTTTTTTTCCCTCTGCACCAAGACACATTTGAGAAGATTGATATTAGAACCATTTTGTTTAAGGCTGTGTGAATATAAAGAGTAGTTTGTTGTTGTTGTTGTTTTAAAGTTTATTCTTTTTTTATATTTTTTAAATAATTTTAATGAGCATTTACAGAGATTTTGGATTTCCATTCATTCATTGCTGCACTTAAAGAGTAGTTTTTTAAAAAAAAGAAAAGAAAGATCAGATTAGTTACCAGATGACATCAAAGATCTAATTGATGAAGAAAGCAAATGTTTACTACAAGACAGAAGAGAAAGAAGCTACCAAAATGGAAGACAGACTGAAAATTGCATGAACATCAAGAAGTGAAAACAAAGGGGAGAAATGCAGAAGTAAAAGAGAAGAACAGAAAATTTCAACGGGCAGGTCAAGAAAACAAAGCAAAGTATCATAACAGAATGTGCAAAGAACTGAAGCTGGAGAATGAAAAAGGAAAAACTCTTTTCTCAAAAGAACTGAAAAACAAAACAAGACTTGAGTTGCAGTACTAAGAGATGCTATGGGCAAAATCATGAACGATCCAAGAAGTACCAAAAGAAGATGGAAGAGAATCACTGTACAATAAAGAATTGATTGGCACAGAAAATTTTCAGGAAGTACCATATGAACAAGAGCCAGTGGTAATGAAGAAAGAAGTTTAAACTGGACTTAAGTCGTTAGGGAGAAATAAGGCCTTAGGAATTGATGTGACAATCGACATGCTTCAACTAACAGATGCAGCCATGGACAAGCTTACCAGTTTATGCCAGGAAATCTGTAGGACAACTACTTGGTCAACATACAGGAAGAGATCCACATTTGTTCCCATTCCCAAGAAAGGCAATCCAACAAAATGAGGAAATTATCAAACAAGATTATCACTATCACATGAAAGCAAAATATTGGTAAAAATCATCCAAAAACAGCTAGCCCAGAACATTGACAGAGAACTGCCAGAAGAAGTTCAAGCTGGATTTAGAAGAGACCATGGCACCAAGGATATCATTGCTGATGTCATTAATCCTGGCTGAGAGAGAATACCAGAATAATGTCTATTTGTATTTTATTAATTATGCAAAGGCATTTGACTGTGTGGATCATAACAAATTTTATGACTAACCTGAGAAGAACGGGAATCCCGAAACATTTAATTATGCTTATATGAAACCTATACCTAGATCAAGAAGCTATTGACAGAACAGAGACAGAGAACTGCATGGTTTTAAATCAGGCAAGGTGTGCATCAGGGTTGTATCCTTTCTGCATATCTATTCAATCTATACACTGAACAAATCATTCGAGAAGCTAGACTTTATGAGGAAGAGCGTGGCATCAGGATCGGAGGAAGACTCCTCAACAACCTGCCTTATGTAGACTACACAAGCTTATTTGCTGAAAGTGATGAGGACTTGAAATACTTGCTACAGAAGATCAAAAACTACAGCCTTAATTATAGATTACAGCTCAACATCAAGACAAAAATTCTCACCACTGGACTGATAAGCAACATCATGACAGATGGAAAAAAAGATTAAATTTGCCAACTGTATCATCTTACTTGTATCCACAATCAACACCCTTGGTACCAGTAGTCAGGAGAACAGGAGACTTACTGCATTGGGCTAGTCTGTTGTCAGGGAACTGTCCAAATTACTGAGGAGCAATGATGTCAGTTTAAAGACTAAAGTGCACATGATTCAAGCCATGATCTTTTCAATCACTTGCTATGAATCTGAAAGCTGAACAATTTAGCATTACAGAAGAATAGATGTCTTTAAGTTGTGGTATTGGAGAAGAGTAGTGAATATCCCATGAACTGCAAAAAAATAGATATGTCTTGAAGAAAATACAGCTAGAATGGTCCTTAGAGGCAAGTATGACAACAGTTCATCTCACATACTTTGCTCATGTTGCCAGGATAGGCTATCCCTTGGAGATGGACATTTTGCTTGGAAAGGTGGAGGGGAGGGTCAACAAAAGAAAGAAAAACCTTTGATGAGATTAATTGACACAGTGACTGCTGCGGTGGCATCAAGTATGTCAAAGATGATGAGGATGGTGCAGGATAGGACAGGGTTCCGATCTGCTGTTCATAGGGTCGTTATGTACTTAACTAGACAGTACTCAACAACAATCAAAACGCTTGAGGAAAATGGTGACGCAGTGGTAGCATTTTCTCATTTCATGCAAGAGACCCAGGTTGGATTCCTGATCAATGCATCTCATACACATCCACCATTACTTGTCCGTGGAAGCTTCCATGTTGCTGTAATGTTGAAGAAATTTCCATAAAGCTTCTAGACTAAGAGAGACTAGGAAGAAAGTTCTGGTGATCTAATTCCAAAAATCAGCCAGTATCAACCGTATGGGTCTCAACGCTCTGATCGCAACTGATCATGGGAAGGGCACAGGACTGAGCGATATTTCCTCCCAAAACGGCAAGCAATCATCAAGACTCTTAAAACATGCTCAGACTCTCTGATCCAGTAATTTCACTTCTGGACATTGATCCTAAAGGAATAACACTAAATAGGAAATAAAGCTTTATGCAACATGGTACTGCGATTTATAATAGAAACATTTACTACACAGTTACTCTTCTAAGGTTTTCACATGAATCTTCTCATTCAACAATCACAATAGCCTGTGACATTTTACAGATGATCTATGAGACTAAGTCACCACCCTAAAGTGAGACAGTGAATGATGGTAGGCTTCAAACTCCAGAGCCCATGGTCGCAGCCTCTGTGCCTAAAACAATTGAAAAGATACAGGTTCAGAGACATTCTGGAGTGTGATGTGGTCACTTAAAAATAAAATGTACAAACATTTTTAAAGACCTCACAAACAGATTATGATATAAGGTAATACTGATAAAAAGTAAAACAAAATTAACTGCCTAAATTCTTCCTAGAATAAGTCATGTAAACACATTAATAAAACTAAAATAAACTACCATAAAATGGAATATATGTGCAAATCAAAACCACATTGATGTATATTTACTTAAAGGGCTTAAGTTTAAAAGATTAATAATACCCAACGTGTGGAGCAAGCAAAATTCTCATGCATTGTTGGGAGAATATTACAAGCATTGTGAGAAATTATTTGACTGTGTTTTATAGTGTTAAACATTCTTTTACTTTGTTGTTGTTAGGTACTGTTGAGTCAGAACCAACTCATAGCTGACCTTTCTGTGGGTTTTCAGAGGCAATAAAGTGCATGGGAGGAGACTGCCCATCTTTCTCCTGCTCTGCAGCAGTTTGTGGATTCAAATCATGTGCCTTTGGTTTGGCAGAACAACTCATTCCCACTAAACCACCAGGGTTCCATTTCTCTTCTTTTGTTGTTGTTGTTGTTGGTGGTGGTGGTGGTGGTGCTGCTGGTGTTATGTGCCGTCAAGTAGACTATAGCAACTCAGTAAACAAGAGATCTGAACCTTGTCCTGTCCTGTGTCATTCTCCTCATCTCTGATGTACCAGAGTCCATTGCTACAGTCACTGTGTCGAGCTTCTCTTATTTTAGGATCCAGTATATAAAAACACATGTTAAAAAAAAACACCACCACATGTTCACACAAAGACTTGTATAAAGATGTTGAGTGATAAAAGAAAAGGGTAAAACTCTTCAGATGTCCATTAACAAGATTAGATAAATAGACTGGGGAATATGATGAAATATTACCCAACAGTTTAAAAGGAATGATTTATTGAGACATGTGAAAACAATTAAGAATCTCGGAAACAATACAGTGCCCTATAAAGCAGCCAGACAAAAGCATGCATACTTCCTGACACAGTCATGCAAAACTATACAAAATAAAAGCTCTTTTTTTGGAATATGGCTTTGCAAAAAACAAAGACAATTTGAAGCACTTACCAATGAGCTCAAAGAATACAGCCAGCCTTCAGAATGGATTGTACCTCAAAACGTAAAGAAAACAAAAATTCTCACAACTAGGTCAGTAAAAAACATTACAAAAAACGGAAAACAATTAAAGTGGTCAATGATTTCATTTTACTTGTATCCACAATCAGCATCCATAAAAGCTGCAGTCTAAAAATCCAATGTCATATTACAGTGTGCAAATCTGCTGTCAAGGGCCTCTTTAAAGTGTGAAAGAACAAGGATCTCCCTTTAAAAACTAAAGTAGACCTGACCCAAGTCATGGCATCTTCCACTGTTTCATACGCTTGTGAAAGTTAGACAGTGAATACGGAAAGAAAGCCAAAGAACTGATGCTTTTGAATGGTGGTGTTGGCAAAAAGTAGTGAATATATCATGGACTGCCAAAAGAACAAACAAATCTGTCTTGTAAGTGCAGCCAGACTTCGTCTGACATATTTTGGGCATTTAATCAGAGAGCCCAGTCCTCAGAAAAAGACATCATGTTTGGGAAAGTGGAGCTCCAGTGAAGAGAGGGAGGAAGACCCTCAATGAAATGGAGTGATACTGTGACTGCAACAACAGCTTACACACCACAGAGATTGTGAGGACGGTGCGGGAACGAGCAAGCGTTCATTCTGGGATACATAGGGTGGTGATGAGTCAGAGATGGCTCAATGGCACCAAACAACAGCAACCTTCTGCAATAGATATCAGAAGATTTGCTTCTTGGGAGTGCACATATTCACTAAAAGTCATTGAATGTCAGATCTGTGCATTTCACTGAGCCATATCTCAATTTTACAAATGTATGTATGGAATTGGAGTCATGGTATAAGCTGTGCTGAGGTGTAGCTAGGCCCATATGTGAGGTTGGCGGCACTAAGAATTAGTGGGCTCTCAGCAAACACAGTCCCTGACTTTCCTGGAGAGTCAAAGGGTATATTCTACAGAGCTCAGAGTCCAGCTCATCTCTTGATTTTTCTGCAGACCTAAATGTGCCATGGGAAAGAACTTGAGCTGGATCCACATTTAGACTCATCTGCTTGAGGGTAAGGAAGAGATAGGGAAAAGTGGGGGCCACCAAATCTCACTTACTGGGTCATCCCTTTATTGCTGCTGCCATTGTTGTTGTTGTTAGATGCCATCGAGTTGAGTATGATTCATAGCAACCCTATGAACAAAAGATCTGAAACCAGTCCTGATCTGCACCATCCTCACACTTCCTGACACACCAGAGCCCATTGCAGCAGTCACCATGCTAATCCATCTAGTTGAGGGTCTTCCTCTTCTTGCTGACCCTCCACCCTTCCCAACATCATGTCCCTCTCCAAGAAATAGCACCTCCTAGTAATATGTCCAAACTAAGGAAAAGCTTCATCATTCTTGCCTCCAAAGAGCACTCTGGCTGCACCCTCTCCAAGACATATCTGTTCATTCTCTTGGCCGTCCATGGTTGCCCAGTGTTATTCTCCAACAACACAGCTCAAAGGTGTCAATTCTTTTTCTGTCATCCTTAGTCATTGTCCAGGTCTCAGATGCATAGCAAGTAATCAGAAAGACCATGGCCTGAATCAGACGCACCTTAGTCTGCAAAGTGACGTCACTACTCCAATAATTTGGAAAGGCCCTTAACTGCAGATTTTCCCAGTGCAATGTGTCTCCTTATTTCATGACTGCTCATTCCAAGGGTGTTAATTGTGGATCCAAACAAGATGAAGCTGTTCACAGTTTCGATCTCTTCTCCATCCATCATGACACTGTCTATTGGTCCAGTGGTAAGAATCTTTGTTTTCTTGATATTGAGATACAATCCATACTGAAGGCTGCATTCCTTGATCTTCTGCGTCCACTGCTTCAAATCCTCCTCACTTTTAGCAAGCAAGATTGTGTCATCTGCATAACGTAGGTTATCAGTGAGTCTCCCTCCAATCCTGATGCCACAGTCCTTCATTCATAGAGTCCAGCTTCTCAGATAATTTGCTCAGCATATAGATGGAACAGGTGTGGAAACAGAATACATCCCTGATGCACTCCCTTCCTATTGCTATGGGCAATGTATTGAATGACCCAGAAAACATCAGAAGAAGATGGAGGGAATACACAGAATCACTGTACCAGAAAGAATTGATTGACACTGAAAAATTTTAGGAAGTACCATATGAACAGGAGCCAATGGTAATGAAAAAGGAAGTGGAAGCTGCACTGAAGGCACTGACAAAAAATAAGGCCCCAGGAATCGATGGGATACCAACTGACTTGTTTCAATTAACAGATGCAGCCTTGGATACACTCAACAGTTTATGCCAAGAAATTTGGAGGACAGCTGTCTGGCCAATAGATTGGAAAAGGTCTGTATTTGTTCCTATTCCCAAGAAGGGTGATCCAACTGAATGTGGAAATTATTGAACAATATCATTGATATCACATGCAAGAAAAATACTGCTGAAGATCATTCAAAAATTACTGTAACAGTACATAAATAGGGAATTGCCAGAAGTTCAAGCAGGATTTAGAAGAGGCTGTGGCACCAGGGATATCATTGCTGATGTCAGATGGATCCTGGCTGAAAGTTAGGAATACCAAAAGAATGTCTATTTGTGTTTTATTGACAATGCAAAGACGTTTGACTGTGTGGATCATGACAACTTGTGGCTGACATTGAGAGGAATGGGAATCCATTTTTTATTGTGCTCATGAGAAACCTATACGTGCATCAGGAGGCTGTTGTGCAAAGAGAGCAGGGGAGCACTTCCTGGTTTGGAATTGGGAAGGGAGTGTATCAGGGATGTATTCTGTCTCCACACCTGTTCAATCTATATGCTGCTGCCTATAAATCCTACAAATTGCCCTCATCCCACTGTGGCATCTATATCACTGTTAACTTCCACTTAAACAAAAATTGGGTAATTTTGGATTACAGCACAACACAGGCACGTTTAAATAGCAAATGCATTTTTTAAAGTATCAAGGGAATTTGTAAATTTCCTTATGCAACCAGGAGTGCAGTGCAGTGCAGTAGCCCCTAGCCCGCAGTACAGACCACTCTGTGTCCTCACCAGCCAGTGGAGGAGATGAGGGGCAAGCCTCACCATGTTTTTAAAAAGGGGTCATTTTAAAACATTAAATGTTTGGGGTGAGGGAAGTGGAACTAGTTATCAGAAGTGGTGATGAGCTGGAGCTGGAGAGAAGGAAACGAGTTTGGCCTGGAAATACCTGGCAGTCCCAACTGCAGTCCCCATGAGCCTTGAGAAGGTGGAGTTAAGCCTCCTTCACTGGTTACTGTTCTTTCCACTGTGACTTGCTCAAGGCTTTTAAGGGACTCTAGTCATTGAAATAAAGTGGGGTTTGAGAGCAGCAGGAGTTTCTCTGTGTTTTCTGAGAGTAAAATCATATGGGGAGATTTTGAGTCACAAAGAAAAAGCTGGCCCAGGCCACAAGTTCTAAGGAGGTGTTAAGGTTCTATGGACAACAGAGATGGGCAGCTAAGTGGCCCAAATAGAGTGTGAAAATAATATATGTAGGGTCACTGATTGAGTGGGGACCTTGACCCAGCAGGGTAGAGCAAGTAGAGGCCAGGAGAGAAGAAACAGAAAGAGCTACCACCGGGGCAACCTCTACACCTGAAAAAGGCCAAGAGAGACCACCAACAAGGGCTGAGGACTGTAAGAAGGTGAAGCATTGCCACACAAACAGAAGGAGCACTGGTCCAGGGAACAAACAGACACATCTAAATCTGACCCCACAAGGTAAGTCTAGAGACTGCTGGGGTGTCAAGCAAGGCACATTGAACAATTCTAAGGAGGGGGGCCCACCACTAAAGCCAGGACTATCTGTGTGAGCTGGTGTCAGCTCAGAGCCTGAGAACTCTGAGAATCACAGTCTAAATACAAGAAGATAGTATTTGAACCCACAGACAGATGCAAGTCAAATACTTAGATTTATTCATAAAGATTTGCTCATGGACAAATAAAAACAGAAAAACAACTAGAAGAAAATACGGCAAAATGTCAACAGTGTCTCTTGTCTTTTAGTAGTTCATTCCCTTTTTTGTTGTTTCAATACAAACTTAAAACATAAGCAAAGCCTTGGAATGCATTCATGAACATATTATTACATAAAAAGCAGCAATCCCCAAAATTTTTTCCTCAGGATACCTTTAAATGCTTTTTAAAGTTATCATTGACCATAAAGAGCTTTTGTTTGTGAATTATATCTATCAAATTTACTGTTAGACATTTAAATTGAAGCAATTTTTAAATATTTATTTAATTCATTATTTTAGACAACTGTAACCAACCCAAATATGCTAACACAAATCACACATTTTTGTGAAAATTAGTCTATCTTTCAAAAAATTAGTGAGAAGAGTGACACTGATTTCACACTTTTGCAAATCTGGTGTCTGACTGAATAGAAGACAGCTCTGCTTTATTAGAGTCCCTGATCTACTTCCGCCTCACCTCCAGCTTGGCACAATATCTACCAAGAGAGACCAAGGATGAAAAAAGCAAAGGACATCTTAGTTGAATCCTGAATGTAGTTTTGACCACGCTTTGAGAACTGCTGTTAGGAGACATAATCACAATTACAAATAGACAAATCAAATTTTCTGAATGAAAGTGTCATGATGCCACTTAGTGGTATCTCTCATTATTGCAATTCTTGGTTACCAAACTTGAGTGGCTAGACAGTGCATGAACACCAAAAATACAAAATTTCTATCGGGGGAGAGAGAAAGCGTGTGTGTGTGTGTGTGTGTGTGTGTGTGTGTGTGTGTGTGTGTGATGGGTGTACATGTGATATGTGCATAATATGATGTGTGTGCATGCAATCAATATGTGTATTGTAACATGTGGTATGTGTGCAAGTATATGTGCTCTTTTTCTTGTGTCTGTGATGCGTGCAAGTGCTAAGTGTGCACGTATTTATTGTATAGTGTGTACATGCATGGGGTGCACATACACACACATAATGCTATGGCCAAGGGTGAATGCATACAGTTTGTGTAAGTGGTGCCTTTGTGTGTTCTTATTGTGAATATCTCTACTGTGTTGTGTACCATCAGGTCAAAGCCAACCCACAGCTGATCCTCCAGAGTGTTTTAAAGGCAGGAACTTGCACAGGAAGAGATTGCCCATCTTTCTCCTACAGAGCAGCTGGTGGGTTCGAATCACACACTTTTGCATTAGCAGTGCAATTCCTTAACACTAAGGCACAGCGTGGGCATGTGTGGTGCGTGTGCGTGGTGGATGCTGTGACATATGAAGATGTGTGTGCACACAGGATGTATATACATACTGTTGATCATGTGACACCATGTGCATGTATGTATACATGTTTATGTGTGTTGTGGTGTATGTGAATGGATTATATGTGTGTGCTGCCATTAGTATATTTATTCTATACGTGTATGGTATGTGTTCAATCTGTATGCTTAGCAAATAATTCCAGAAGCTAGACTACATGAAGAAAAATGTGGCGTTGGAATTCTTGGAAGTCATATCAACAACCTAGCTTATACAGATGACACAATCTTGCTTACTGAAAGGGAGGAGGGCTTGAAACACATGCTGCAGAAGCTCAAAGACTACAGCCTTCAAAGTGGATTAAATTTTGTAAAGAAAACAAAAATCCTCACCACTGGATCAATAAATGAGTCTTAGATGGAAAAAAATATTAAGAAGTTCATTTTACTTGTGTCAAAAATCAACATCCATGATTAAAGCAGTCAAGAAATCAAAAGACATGTTGCACTGAGGAAATCTGCTGTCAAGGACCTCTCCAAACTGCTAAAGATCAAGGATGTCAGTCTCAAGACTAAGGTACATGTGATCCAAGTCAGGTAGTTTGTGGTGTACCTTCACGTCAGAACTGATCCATAACACACCTTCCAGTGGGTTTTCAAAGGCAGTAAGTCACACGGGAGGAGATTGCCCTTCTTTCTCCCAGGGAGAATCTGGTGGAGTTGAACCAAATACGTTTGGATTAGCAACACAATTCTTTATCACTAAGTCACCAGAGTTCCCAATTCCAAGCCATCGTCTTTTCAATTACTTCCTATGCAAATGAAAGTTGGACAGCGAATATGACTGACAGAAGAATGGATATCTTTAAATTTTGATGCTGGAAAAGAACAAACAAGTCTCTCTTGGAGGAAGCACAACCAGACTGCTCTTTAGAGGCACGGATAGTGAAACTTTGTCTCACATAATTTGGGTATATTGTCAGGAAGGGCAAATTTTTTTTAATATAGAGCATGCTAAGAAAGGTGAAGGGTCAGAGGAACATCTTCAACAAGGTGACTGACACAGTGATTACAACAATGGTCTCAAACATATCAGAGACTGTCAGAAAGGCACAGGATAGGGCTAAGCCCTGATCTGTTGTTCACAGGGTTGCTATTATTAGCCATAGTTGATTCAGTAGCACCTAACAACAATAGTGTGTGTGTGTGTGTGTGTGGTGTATGCTCTGTGTGTGTATAGTGTATGCTCTGTGTGTGTGTGTGTGTGTGTGTGTGTCTAGACCAGCACATAGAGCAATGTGATTAAAATTTCACTACTTTCCATATGAACCTGGCTCTATGCTAAGTCCTCTGATAAAAAGAAAACATAAATTTTCCAGGAATAAACTCATCAAGAAGTCTATTTATTCCACTCTGAAAGCTTCATCCCTTCAGATTCCTGAATGTGGAATCTGTCTCCATTTCATGTGCAAGACTCATAGAGTCTTGCGATGTTGTTGAACATCTCTTGAAACTTTGCCTAATACTCACAATCTCTGCTGTCTCATTGAGGGTCTTCCTATCTTCTGCTGACCTTTCCTTTCTCTTTTCTAAGAATTAGCTGCTCCTGACAACCTACCCAAAGTACGTACCAAGCATGATTCCGAGGACCATGCTTAGACCAAGACATATTGTTTGTTCTTTTGGCAGCTCGTGGTATATTCAATATCCTTTACCAACACCACAACTCAAGGCCATTGAGTCTTCTTTAGTCTTCCTTAGTAGTCATTGCCCCAGTGCGCACATGCGCACAAAGTAATTATAAATAACATGAGCTTAGCCAGGGACACCTTAGTCTTTAAGCTGACATCTTTGTTCTTTACACTTTAGTGATATCTTTGACAGTAGACTTGCTTAACATAATATATCATTTAATTTTTTGTGTGTACTGTTGCTTCCATGGGTGTTGATTGTAGTAAGTAAAATTAAATCAATTCACAACTTCAAACTGTTTTCTGTTTCTCATGATGCTGCTTATTGGTCCAGTTGCAAAAAATTTTATTTTCTTGTGTTTGGAATCACAGAAGCCAAGGGAGCTTCATATATAAGCAATTAGATCAAGGGCTGGTCAATGGGAGATAGATGTGAAGGGAGTGCGTAGAAGTGGGTGGGTATCCTGGTGGATGGTGGAGCAGGAAAATAAGTGGGTAAAGACATGTGTGCCAAAGGCAGGGACAACAGTGACACTAATTGTTAACTCCACAATAAGGGATATACCTTTCACTTTTTCTATAAAATGCTGGTCTTTCTGCTACTTCTCTAAATCTGAACATTCAGATTAAGACAGACAGGAAGAAGGATTGGCCATCCACTTCTGAAACAGCAGGCCTCTGAAAACCCTATGTACAACAGAACACATGTAGAATAATAGAAAGGACAACTGAAATTGAGCTTTCAAGTATGGAAATACAAAGGAAGAGGAACAGTTAAAAGCAGACACTAGTGACTGGGACATGGAATGT
>NW_006399971.1:1776990-1777710 GCF_000299155.1 Elephantulus edwardii
AGAAGCTGCCTTTCAATCCCAAAGGCACATGATTCAAATCCACCAGCTTGTCTGCAGGAGAAAGACGGGCAATCTCTTCCTTTGTAATTAACTGCTTCTGTGAACCTGTTGGAAGGTCATCTATGAGTCAGTTCCAACTTGATGGTGCACAACAACATACAGCATACATCTGAGAGCTGGAAGATGAATAAGGATAACAGAAAAAGGAGTGGTACTTGTGGCCTGTGGTATTGGTGAAGAGTACTGAATATCACATGAACTGCCAAAAGAACAAACAGGTATGTTTTGGGAAAGGTGCAGCCAGACTGTTCTTTGGAGGCAAGGATAACAAAGCTTTGTCTCTCATATTTTGGACTGTAACTAGGAAAGGCTATTCCTTGAAAAAGGTTATCATGCTTGGAAGGGTGGAGGGTCAACAAAAGAGAAGAAGACACCCATCAAGACAGATGGACAGTGTGATGGACTCCAATGTATCAGATATAATAAGAATAGAACAGGTTAGGATGGAATTCAGGCCTGTTGTTTATAGAGTCTCTATGAGTCGTACTTAAATCGACAGCACCTAACAATAACATGCATACAGGGAGTTTTTATCTACTAGTGGATAAAAGTTGTGCTGCCGGGAATATACTGAGTCATTGTATCAAAAGGAATTGGCAGATACAGAAGAATTTAATGAAATAACGTATGAGCCTATGGTGATGAAGGAAGAAGTTCAAG
>NW_006399971.1:1779368-1791713 GCF_000299155.1 Elephantulus edwardii
GGGGGGAGGGTTGGGAGGGGAGAAAAGTTCAACAATGAATGAATGGAAATCTAATGTCTCTGTACATTTCCATTGAAATGAATAATAAATTTTAAAAAATGCCTATCCCCATAGAATATACTCTTTTTTCTGGGCAATATTATTTTATTTCATTAATTTTAATTAAAGTTTACAGAGACTTAGGGTTTCCAGTCATTCATTGTTGCACTATTCTCCCTGTCCACCCCTCCCCCCAATTCATTCTTCCCCTTGAAAAGTAGAACTTTCTCTTGATGTATCAACAAGTGATTCACATCATTCCATCACTGTACATGAATCAAAATATAGAAACAATTAACATGCCCATCATCAGGTGAATGGATAAATAGGATATATATATATATTAGCCAGCCCCTACTGAGTCCCAGCCAGAGGCTGTGATGATACTTTCCCAATCAGCAATCAATGCAGCAAGGACAAAGTCTGTCTTAAAAGTCACATGTGTAAATTATAACTCTATTTTCCATAATGCAATTTTAATTTCTGACTCCAGTTTCTGAAAATTTCATTTAATCCATCCTGAGAAAAACTAGTCTCCTTTATGTTCACTCCCTCCCTCCAGGCAATTTCAGCCTGCTCCATATTCTCCCCCTTTCCTGGAACAGAGTGTGCATGTCAGCATCACAAAGAAAGGATGAGGCCTGGTCTCCAGGCCTCAGCATCTTCCCAAGTGCAATATGATCCTCAGCAGCCTTCTGAGACTGGCTCTGTGCCCTCCCATGCTCAACAAGGAGGGACACCTCCTTGACAACTTTGAGTGTCCCTGAGGTTTGCCACTCCTCTCTTTAAGAGGTCCAGTGACATGAAGCTCCTAGAAGGCTGGGCCCCTACAGCCATCTTGGGCTTTCCCATCAGTCATGTCCTCCCCACCAATCCAGGTGTCCAGGAACTCATCTCTTCTATGAGCCCACAGCCTTTCCACCCGTGTCTTTCTCAAGTGGTGCTCCCATACCCGCCCAGACCTGGAGGTCTCTCCCAGACAGAAGGTCTCATCTCCTAGCTCCTACATGAACCCATATTCTTCCCTGCCCTGTGCTTTACACAGAAAAGCTTTCAGGAACTTCTAGATTTATCTCTGGCTTTTTTTTTTTTTTTTGTGTGTGTGTGTGTGTACCATAGAGTTGGCCCTCCAGGGGGTTTTCAGAGGTGGTTAATCACATGGGAGGAGATTGCCCAGCCTTCTCCAGCAGAGCAGCTGGTGGCCTCAAACCTTGTGCCTTCAGGATTACGGCACAGTTTTTTGCCACTAGGCCACCAGAGCTCCCCTAGTAAATAAACACTTTACTTTTCAAACTATTTCCTCTACTGTATATTCTTAGGGCATTAGAAATTCCCCTGGTGTCTGAGTTTTCTCTCAGTCTGAGAGCTCATGTGCCCCTTTCTCTAGGGTAAAGCACTAGTGTCAAGAAAGCTAACAAGGACCACAGAGAGAATAAGAACAAGCAAGTGGCCCTCCATGGCACAGCAGTTTGTGTTGAACTGCTAACATACAAGTTCATGCTCACTGCCATCGAATTGGTTTCAATGCATAGCATTGTCACAGGAGGAGACTGCCCTTCTTTCTCCCTTGGTGGATCTGAACCATTACAGGCATGCACAGCTATGGATTAGGCCACCAGAAATCTAGATCTAAAAGTTAGCCATTTCAAACCACCTAGGGAGCTCTAGTGGCCTAGTTAAACCCATGCAATCAACTGCTTCTGAAAACCCACCAAAGGGTCAGCTATGGGTTGGTTCTGACTCAATAGTACACAACAATAACAACAGTGGCAACCTAAAGAAAGGCCTTGTAATCTAATTCCCTAAAGATTACAGGTAAGAAAGCCCTATGAATGTCCTCAACAAATGAATGGATAGAAAAACTGGGGTTGTTGTTGTTGTTGTTGTTAAGTGCCATTGAGTTGAACATGATTCATAGCGATCCTATGAACAAAAGATCTGAACCCTGTTCTGTAACTATCATCATGCTCTAATATTCATAAAGTTTCCAAAAGCATTATTGCTTAGGAAGTAGACGCCAATCTTGCTTCAAAGTCTGTCTTAATCTGAGAGTTCCACCAAACACTGTCCTCCATGGACATAATAATTATCGTGGCATTTGACACACCAGTGACACAGCATTCAGCATCACAGCAACCCCAAGTTACCTCACTACAGAAAACTGTCAGGCTAGTGCTGTACTGCTTAGGAGAATGTTCTTCCCAAACACAATTAACACTAGGCCCAAGGGCAACAGGTCCAAAGGCCCAACCAACTTTTAAATACAAAGGCCTGCCCACCAGGTCCTGACTGACTTAAACAAGAACAACATAGAATTCATAAAATACTACACAACGTGGGTGATTCTAGAAGATATTATGCCGAGTGAAATAACTCAGCCACGCAAGGATAAACACTGCATAAAAATGCTGCTGTAAAAATAGAAGGGTAACTGGGGGTAGGAGGAGGGATGGAGAAGGGAGAAATAGAACACACCCGTCAATGAACACTGTAAAGGATTAGGACAAAAGAGGCTCAACTTGGGAAGAATTGACAAAAAGACAACATGACTACTGCAATTAGCATATATAGCATATAAAAGCAGAACTCTTACTTGATGTGTAACTATGCAGAAGAGGAGGGGGAGGGAAGAAAGGAGGGAGCACTAGAGAAGCAGAGATTAGTGGCAGATGGAGCAGTGGTAAGGGAATAGGGAAGGCACAGTGGGGATTTGATGAGACAAGGTGATATAAGGCATTTGTCAATGGTTCATGCTGTTATGTGCCATCAAGTCGCTTGCAACTCAGCTGAAATCTGCTCTATTCTGTGCCAACTTTACTGTCTCTGACATACCTACCCTCATTACCCCAGTCACTGTATCAATCCGTCTCATTGATGGTCTCCCTCTCTGTCTCCGTCCCTTTGTCCTTTCAAGCATGAAGTCCCTCTCCAAGGACTAGTCCCTCGTTGCAATATGTCCAAAGTATGTCAGATGAAGCTTCAGAATCCTTTCCTCCCAGGAGCATCCTGGCTTCACCCTCTCCAGGACAAACCTGTTTGTTTCCCTAGCAGTCCGTAGTATATTCAACACTCTTCTCCAGCATCATAGCTCAAAGGCATCAATTCTCCTTCTGTCATCCCTAGTCATTGTCCAACTCTCTAATGCATAGCAAGCAATTGCAAAGACTATGGCCTGCATCAGGTGCGCCTTAATCTCCAGACTGATGTTGTTGCTCTTCAGTACTATGGAGAGGTCCCTGACAACCAACTTTCCCAATGCAATTTGTCTCTTGATTTCCTGGCTGCTAGTACCAAGACTGGAGCAGTACATCAACAGATAACTGCCAGATGTGCAGGCTGGGCTTAGAAGGGGCCTTGGTACTAGGGATAGTATAGCTAATGTTAGATGGATCTTGGCTGAAAGCAGAAAGTACCAGAGGAATGTCTATCTGTGTTTCATTGACTATGCAAAGGCTTTTGACTGTGTAGATCACAACAAGCTATGGCTGACTCTGAAAAGAATGAGAATCCCAGAACATTTGATTGTGCTTATGTGAAACCTGTACTTAGACCAGGAGGTAGTGGTCAGAACAGAGCAAGAAGACACTGCATGGTTCAAAATCAAGAAGGGGGATGTATTCTGTCTCCATACCTTTTCAATCTATATGCAGAACATATCATCCATGAGGCTGTTCTATATGAAGAGGAATGTGGCATCAGGATTGGAGAAAGATGACACAACCCTGCTTGCTGAAATTGAGGAAGACCTGAAGCGCTTGCTACAGAAGATCAAGAACTGTAGCCTTCAATATGGATTGAAGCTCAACATCAAGAAAACAAAGATTCTCACCACAGGTGCTATTGGCAATATTATGATGGATGATGAAGATGCTGAGATTGTTAACAGCTTTAGTTATTGCTTGGCTCCACAGTCAACACGGTTTAAAAACAAAACAAGTGTGTGTCAGAGTAGTATCCTTTATCCATATCTATTAAGTATACATGCTGAGCAAATTATTTGAGAAGCTGGATGCTATGAAGAAGAATGTGGCATAAGGATTGGAGAAAGACTCATCAAGAATCTGTGCTGACATAACCTTGCTTGCTATAAGTGAAGAGGAATTTAATCACTTGTTGCAAATCAAACCCTGTAGCCTTCAATACAGGTTGCATCTCCAAAAGTTCTCACCACTGGACTGATATACAACATCATGATAGACGGAGAAAAGATTGAAATTGTCTATGACTTCATCTGACATGGTTCCACAATCAACAGCAATCAGGAAATCAGGAGTTGTATTGCACTGGGAAAGTCTGCAGTCAGGGGTGTCTCCAAATTACTGAAGACTAAAAATATCAGTTTGAGGACTAGGATGTTCCTGATTCAGGCTATGGTCTTTTTAATCATTTGCTCTGGATCTGAAAGCTGGACAGTGGATAAGAATGGCAGAAGAAGAACTTACCTTTTGAGCTGTGGTGTTGGAGAAGACTACTTAGTGTCCCATAAACTTCCAAAAGAACAGATGTCTTAGAGAAGGTGCAGCCAGAGTTCTCCTTGCAGGCCAAGATGGAGATGTTTCATCTCACATACTTTGGAAGAAGATCATTATGCTTGGCAAGGTAGAGAGGGCGGAAAAAAAAAGGACACTCAATTGGATAAACTGACACAGTCACTGCAGTAATGGGTAAAAGTATGTCAGAAATTGTGAGGATGGCACAGGATATGACAAAGTTTATATGTATTGTTCATAGAGTTGGTATGTGTCAAACTTGAGTCATTGACACCTAACAACATTTTTCTTCACATGTGACCCAATTAGTTCTTAATTAGGTTGCTCAAAATTCATTCCCTAAAACTTTTTAACATTCAAGATTCAACAAGAACACACAGAACAGAAAATGTGTACATATTTTTTTCAGATTGTTATTACAATCAGATTGCTATTACAACAGAGGCGGGGAGGCAAAAGGGATCAAGTATCCTTTAGTGAGGGCTTCATACATCTTAGTTTTTACTGAATGTCTTCTAATCAATAATTTTGCAGTGTAACACAACTTCCAATCATTCTATTATTTCTTTCTCTCTGGTTTATTTCTCAACATAAAGTTACACCAAAATATTAAACCTTATCAAATGTGGAGAAAAAAAATACTATATGAATGATTGTATAAAACACAATGTGGAAAATAAAAACAACCACCAAGCACAATGTGTATTAGTGATAATTCAATCAATAATAGGCGCTAAGAAGCACAGTTTTACTCTTGCAGGTGGGGTCACCAACAGTCAGAATTTACTGGGCAAGGTGAAGCCCCGGGCCGCGGGTGTAGGAAGAGAAGCCCTGCCGGGGCCTTTTAAAAAAAAAAAAAGAATTTACTGGGCAGCAATATGTTTGGTTTTTAGCAAAAAGGCTTTTTGTTGTTGTTGTTTGGTTGGTTTTTATTAATTTCAATAAAAATCTATAGAGACTTTGGATTCCCATTCATTCATTCATTGTTGCATTTTTCTCCCCTCCCCACCCTCCCACCAAGTACACTCCCCTCTTAGAAAAGTAAAAGAAAAATTCTTTCATTGTTTTACAAACCCTCCCCCAGGTCCACTCCACTATGCAGTCTTCACTCTGGACTCCTGTCATGACAAAAATACCTAACCAAATATCCCTTTTAAACAGTTTTCTCCCTCATCTGTTTCAACGCAGTATACATTATTTATCTCATCTTTCTCAGTCTCCCCCCAATCCCAATGTCTGTCTTGTTTTACAACAGTGGCAGCATACAGCATTTGTCCTTTTGAGACTGAGATATTTCACTCAGCATAACGTCCTCCAAGGTCACCCATTTTGAATAATATTGCATGAGTTCCTTGTTTTTCAATGCAGCATAGTATTCCATTGTGTGAACATACCACAGCTTCTCTAGCCATTCGTTTGTTGATGGGCACTTGAATTGTTTACAACTCCTTGCTATTGTGAACAAAGCTGCAATAAACATGGCTGTGCATATATCTGCTTGGGTGTCATTTATGGTCCCAGTAGTGGAATTTCTGGGTCAAATGGTATCTCTATTTGCAACTTTTTGAGAAAGCACCATACCACCTTCCACAGGGTTGCACCATTTTACACTCCCACCAACAGTGAATAAGGGTTCCAGTTTCTCCACAACCTCTCCAGCATTTGTTGTTTGCTGTTCTGTTAAATTTTGCTATTCTGACTGGGGTGAGATGATATCTCATAGTCGTTTTGATTTGCATCTCTCTTAAAGCTAGGAATTTTGAACATTTCTTCATGTGCTAGTTAGCCATCTGAATGTCTTCTACGGTGAAGTGTCTGTTCATATTCTGTGCCCATTTTTCTATTGGGTCATTTACCTTTATCTTGTTGTGGTGCTCAAGTATTTCATAAATTCTGGATATAAGTCCCTTATCTGATATGTCATTACCAAATATTTTTCCCCCAGTCTGTGGCTTCCTTTTTTCCCCTGTTGGAGAAGTTTTTGGATGTGCATAGGGATTTGATTCTTAGAAGATCGCATCATCTATTTAGTCTTCTCCTGGTTGTAGGTCAAAAAGGCTTTTTAGCAAAAAGTTCATGAAGTGTCATAAATTAATTTTATTATAATATCAAAATCTGACCTCAAGTAGTTAGCCTAATAAATTTGTGTAGTGTTCCCAAACTATTCACCGAAGCACAGAGCTCCCTAGTAATTAAGCTAAGTGGGTAATAACCACCATCTGCCTCCCCAGACATACATGCCTACATACACATGAACATATATATTCAGATTATAAAATGAGGAGGTAGTGAGGGGAAATGGAAGCTGGTTTTTTTGTCCAAATGATCAATAGGAGAACTAATAGTATCATAATTATTACCCCTCCCTTGTACACACACTACAAATCTACCTCTCACTTCTTTGAACCCTCTTGATGAAACTTCAATCCAGTTGGGTTCAACTGGAATGTGACTAGACAAAATCACAAGCTCCATAAATCTGTCTTGTCTCCCTTAGATTCATAATCGTGAACCTCAAGGAGCTCTCCATGCTACCCAGAACTTCCCAGTCTGTTCATTCCCCCAGTTTCCAAGAGGGATGGTTCAACTTTTCTCCCCTCTCTTCCAACATCCCATCCTCTGCCTTAGCCAGCTCCCACCCCGCAACAAAAATGTTCTGCCTTCCAATGTGTTCCCCTAAACGAACCACTCAAAGGTACACGTCTGTGTACACCAGTTCCCACTCACCAGCAGCCTAGTCGAGGGCACTGCAGCAACAGAACTGTCCTCTCTCCCTGCCTCACCAATCTTCACTCTACTGGATCTTCCCCACTAGCATATAAAAATGCTATCACCTCTGCCAGCTAAAAATGGCAAAACGTTCTTACCTTTAGCCTTCTTCCTCTGCCAACTAGTGTCTTCTTTCTTCTTGTTGTCTTGTCCTTGTTGTCATGTGCCATCAAGTCGCCTGCAACTCATAGCGACCGTATGTATAATAGCTCTGAAGCCTTCCCTCTTCTGAGCTAATCTCACTGACTTCAATACACCTACTTCCATTGTCCTAGTTACTGCATCAAGCCATCTCACTCAGGGTCTTCCTCTCCTGCTCTGTCCCTCCAACCTTCCGAGCATGATGTCCTTCTCCAAGGATCATCCTTCTTAGCCACATGCCCAAAGTATGTGAGATGAAGCTTCAAAATCCTAGCCTCCAAGAAGAGACTTGGTTTCATCCTCTCTAAGACAGGCCTATTTGTTTTCTTGGTGGTCCACGGTATGTTCAAGACTTCTCCAGCACCACAACTCGAAGGCATCAATTCTTGTTCTCTCATCCTTAGTCATTGTCCGGCTCTCTGATGCATCTCAAGTAATTGTGAAGATCATAACCGGCTGTTATTCAATCAACTTGGACTCACGGTGACTCCAACTCATAAGGACCCCGTGTGTGTTGGAGTAGAATTGTGTTCCACAAGCTTACTTCAATGGATGATTTTCCATAAGTAGATCACCGAGCCTTTCTTCAGCAGTGCCTCGAGGTGGACTCAAACCGTCAACCTTTTGACTAGTGTTAACATAAGCCACTTGCATCAACCAGGGACTCCTTCATGTTTATACTTATGTCTAATGTCTCTCAGCTTGGAAGGAGGAGTGGCATCCACTTCTGTAATAGCATGCCTCCGGAAACCCTATGAACCTGGAGAGAGGATGAGACACCCAAGCCTTGAGGACTCTCCTTCATAGGGTCGCTATGAGTCGCCTGAAACTCGACGGCACTTAACAACAACAACAATATCTCTCAGCTCATCCATTAATCCCTCTTTCTTTATTTTTTTTAACACTCATTTCTTAGGACAGGAAACTTCTGGTCAAGGGGAAGATACAGTGCTGCACAGCCCTGGTGGCAGTAGACCAGAAAATTATCGTTCAAGACGAGGGAAGCAGCCAACTGTGTATGTATACCCTAGACAAACAAATCCCAATACGAAGCAAAGTAAAGAATGACAAAAACTGATGGGGAAAAAATGTTAGCATACAAGCCTCTTGTTGTTGTTATTGTTGAGTCGCTTGCAACTCATAGTGACCCGGTATACAATAGCCCTAAACCCTGCTCTATCCTGTGTCAATCTCACTGCCTCTGACACACCTACCCCCACTTCCCCAGTCACTGACTCAATCCATCTCATCGAGGGTCTTCCTCTCCTGCGCTATACAAGCTTAGTTTAAGGGGAAAACCTGTGACCTTCTTGATATGTATGTAGTGCTGCAAGCAAGAGTAAAAACAATAGGACAATAGGGGGAATGGTCAGTTTGCCCTCATTCTAGAAAGAAATCAGAAAAATAAGTTTAAGAACTCATTTAGCTTAGCTTAAGGGGAGACCTTGGGGGGGGGGCATTTATAAGGATTCACCATATATGGCCAGTTCAGCATCAAGGTTAAAGTCTCTCATATCCTAATGTCCAATGACCTATCATTCTCCAGCTCTCTGAGCAGTGTGAACCCCAAGTACGCAGGTGGTAACCTCCACATAAGAAAACATATGCACAAGAGGCAAAAATCGTGTGTTTTGCTGTGCTATTATTTGGGAAAGGAAGTGTATAATTAGCTCTACTGTGTCATTCTCCAGCAATAGAAATGTTGTAAAAAGACATGTGTCCAAACTTAACCCAACTTTCCGTTTCATGTAGAAGGCAGGGGAAAAAACCTATAGACATTATTGCTGTGTCTTAAATGAAAACATGATCCACTACAATGATTGACCATCTTGAGATGGTCAGCTTCACAAGCAGGGACAGGGGACCCTGTGCAGCGGCAAGGCCAAAAATGGTTAATTAACATAATCTTTGCTTTACTTAATGGGGAATTTTTCTGAGGACTTCAAACTTAAGGTGACAATAGGCCCCAAAACATTGTGTTTTCATCCCACCAGAGAAATTGCTTTCAAGTAACATAATCTTTGCTTTACTTAATGGGGAATTTTTCTGAGGACTTCAAACTTAAGGTGGCAATAGGTCCCAAAACATTGTGTTTTCATCCCACCAGAGAAATTGCTTTCAAGATACAACTCGCTTTCTCACAGCTGGAACGGTTTCAAACACAGCCTGCAACCTACAGGCTTCCTGACAATGATTCCTAGTTGTTAGTAATATGCCCAAAACACAGAGGAGAAAACAAGCAAATCAGGAGGGATAAGAAGGAGGTGTGAGGCCATAACTAGGAGGTCATAAGGGCTGCCCTGGTGGAATCCCAAGGGGCTCAGCCCATGGAGCTGGTTCAGCTGGCTGGTTACCCAAGATGCTTTGCTTGTGTAAACGTGACCACCGCCTTTCTTCTAGTTCTTTTTTGTATCTTGTAGATTTTCTCTTCCAATAAATGACAGTATCCATGTCCAATTCCACCCTCCTTGCATAAACTATCAGCTTCTCCATTAGGGGATCCTTTAGTGCTTCTGGGTCCTGGGTTGGAAACAAGGCTTGGACGAGTTGATACACTAGACAGCTGTGCAGCTCCTGAGTGATTGTTCTTGCCAGCCTTTCTGGAAACCACTGCTGGAAGGTCCTACCACTGTCGTTATAAGGCTGAGCACTCCAAAGCTCCCAACGTTTGACCTATCCTACATCAGTGAGTTTGTGGCCCCAGGAGATGTTGGAAAAGCTGATTCTGAAACTAAGTTCGCTCGTGGTTGCTAAAACTTCTGCTGAAATAGCCACTGGATTAGTCCTTTCCAAATTCCTGTCCATGGACTCATGGTGCCATGGATGGTCCATTCTGGCCAGGGCCTATGGCCGTGTCCGTGCGTGTCCCCCACACCTCTGTCCTCTCCATCAGAGGCTGTGGGCACACAGCGGGGCTCAGGCAGGTGGGTGGGGGCGCTCAGGCCTCGGATCTGGCTCCCACAACACCAAGCCCACAGCAATGTGGACTGCAACCACACGCTGGCCTCAGAATCCCATCAATCTCTCTTAAGTCCGCTGCAATCAAGCTTTTGCACACTCCTCCAAAAAATTGTGCTTCTCAAGGCTACATACCATTTCCATTTTGCTAGATCCCTGGCCAACAGTCAATCACTGACTTCTTGTTATTATGTGCCATGGAGTCAGAACCATTCCATAGTTGACCGACCATCCAGTGGGGCTTCAGAGGCTGTAAATTGCATGGACGGAGACTGACCATCTTTCTCCCACATTATTGGAATTAGAAGATGTCAGTTCATGGTAATTTAATTTGCTGCTTGTAGACATTTGCACATATCAGGTGGCAGACTCCTATACGGAGGCGGTTGTCATCCAAGTGCAAATGTCTGATTTTGAAGTAGGAGAGACATTAAAAGATTTTACAGAAGCTCTTCACTTCAAATTTTCAAGTTCACTGACCTCAAAGTAATAGTTTTCAAGATTTTCATTGACAGTTGGTATGCTTTTAAGCTTATTGTAGGAGAGATCCATCTCCACCAGGGATGACACGTGAAAGGAATTTCCAGGTATCCCACTATCAGTCAAATCTATTGTGGGATGAGCATAAACACTGGAGTCCTTTAAAACACTTAAAGTAAAAAAACCCACAAACCCACACCTGAAGCATTCATCAGGATGTTGCTGATTATATTGTTTTCAAGTCAGTTAGAAGAGAAATGGGAAGACCAGAAGGTAGTTTGTTCATATGATCACTGGTCATTGACTTAACTGTTGGTTGTTGTTGTTGTTGTTGTTGTTGTTATGTGCCAAGGAGTCACCTCATAGCAACCCTATGAACAATAACTCTGAACTTTGCTCTATCCTGGGCCAGTCATCTCTGACACACCTACCCTCATTATCACAGTCACTGACCCAAGCCATCTTTTTTAAAAAAATTCTTTTCTTTTAATAATTTTGATGAACATTTACAGAGATTTTGGATTTCCATTCATTCATTGCTGCACTTCTCTCCCCACCCAGCCCTCCTCCCCTCCCCCACAGTTCGCTCCTCTCTTTGAAAAGTAAAAGAAAAACTCCCTCCCTGGTACACAATCCCCCCTCACCCCTCCCACCACCCCAAGTACATTCCACTATGCAACCTTAATTGTGGACTCTTGTGGTAACCTTAATACCCTATCATACATCGCTTTTAAATTATTCTTTCCCTCATCTGTTTCAGTGCAGTATACATAATTTATCCAGTTTTTCTCAGTCTTACCCCAACCCTGATATCAGTCCCATTTTACAGCAGTGGCACCATGCAGTATTTGTCCTTTTGTGACTGAGATACTTCACTCAGCATAATGTCCTCTAGGATCACCCATTTTGAATAATATTGCATGAGTTCCTTGTTTTCAATGCAGCATAGTATTCCATTGTGTGAATATGCCACAGCTTCTCTATCCATTGTTTGTTGATGGGCACCTGGGTTGTTTCCAACTCCTTGCTATTGTGAACAAAGCCGCAATAAACGTGGGTGTGACCCAAGCCATCTTATCTGTGGTCTTCCTCTCCTGTGCTGTCAATTCACCCTTCCAAGCATTCAGTCCTTCTCCACGGACTGATCCCTCCTGGCAACATGCCCAAAGTATGTGAAATGGAGCTTCAAAATTCTTGCCTCCAAGGAACAGCTTGGATTTACCCTCTCTAGGACAGATCTGTTCGTTTTCTTTTTTTATTTTATTTTATGTTATTTTTGTGTGAGTGTACCGTCAAATCAGATCTGACTGGTACAGGAGGAGACTGCCCCTCCTTCCCCGGCAGAACATCTGATGGATTTGAACCGTGGGCCTCCGGGATTGTAGTCCTTTTACTTTTCAAAGAGAGGAGCGAACTGGGGGAGCGGGGGAGGGCTGGGCGGGGAGAGAAGTGCAGCAATGAATGAATG
>NW_006399971.1:1791878-1793384 GCF_000299155.1 Elephantulus edwardii
AAGGTCGGCCTACGTGGCACGTGTGAGAAAGGAACAGCACCTCTCCCAGGTGGCAGCGGAAAGTCAAGCTCTCCTGGAAACTCTGAAGAGACGAGTTGAGAAGCACCACCAGAAAGGTCTAATTTTTCACCAGTGAAGACTGTCCCCCAGAGTGGGGGAGTGCACCGTTCCTGGAGGTACTACAATACCAGGTCGATGCGTGGAGTGGACGGAGCAAGCTCCTATTCCATCTCCTAGTGCCAAAAATCCATTTAATATATTGTCCTCGGATAGAGGACGTATCAGATATTAAACTGATAAGGATCTGTTCGTTTTCTTGACATTGCATGGTATATTCAATACTCTTCTCCAGCACCACAACTCAAAGGCATCAATTATTCTGTCATCCTTAGTCATTGTCTAGCTTTTAGTGTATAGAGTAATTGCCAAGACCATAGCTGGGATCAGGAGTTCCTTAATCTCCAGATTGCCATCTTTGCTCCTTAGCACTCTGGAGAGGTCCTGGACAGCAGACTTTTCCAAAGCAACTTTTCTTTTTATTTCCTGTCGGCTGGTACAAAGAGTATAACTCTTTCTTGGCTTCTAAGACTCCATATCCTGGTACTCCTTTCCATCCCCAAAAGTTCTTCAGTCTCCCTTGCTGGATCATAATCAGGCCTTGTCCTTCTTGCTCTTCTCTCTGCCTTCGCCTCTTTGGTAACTCTGACGGTGGAGGCACCATTCATCCCTGTCTTCTTCCCCTCCTGCAGGGCAAGTGTAAGAAATGTCTGGTTTGAATCAGTTGTGAACAGAAGAATGGTCACCCTGAGCCAAAAGCTGGCACGTGACCACTCAGCTGTCTTTTCTCCCGCTGCAGTTATTTGGAGAAAATATGGGACCAAAAAAAAAAAACCCACTGAGTCACTGCATGAAAGACAGATGTCCTGGAAAGGTGCCCAGACCTGTTACTGGCTTCATATGATAGAGAAGTAAACTTTGTGTCCAGACACCGAGATTTCAGAGCTATCTGTTACCAAGACCAAGATGTAGCCTATACTGAACCCATAATGGTATCTATGCTACAGCTTTTAAGACAACTATACCAGTAACTCCCAAGCATAAATATCCAGTTCAGATCCACCTCTTGGGCTCCATTCTGAAATATCTAACTGCCTATTTGACCTCTTCGCTTTGAGTGTTAGACATCCAAACTTAACATATCAAAAATGGAATTCTTGGGGCTTATATTCCCCCATAGCATTTCCTGTTTTGGCTAGTAGAAACTCCAATCCTGGATGTCACCATAGCTTACCAGCCCCACTACTACCACCTAGATCTAAGCCGTCATCACCTATTAGCCATCATCACCTATTACCTCAACTACAGCTCCTACTAAGTCCCCCCTTTTAATTCTGCTCCTATTCAGCTATTCCTGACATGGCAGCTGGAAAGCAGATTTTTAAACCTAAGTAAGATCAAGTCAGCATTATATTTCAATATGTTGTTGTTGTTGTTGTTGTTGTTGTT
>NW_006399971.1:1793979-1795760 GCF_000299155.1 Elephantulus edwardii
ATGGAGCCAAGCAAACTAAAGCTGTGCACAATCTCAATCTCTTCACCATCCATCCTGATGCTGCCAATTGGTCCAGTGGTGAGAAACTTTGTCTTCTTGACATTGAGCCTCAATCCATATTGTAGGCTGCAGTCCTTGACAAGCAAACTAAAACCAAAGTTTTTACTGTGGTCTGTCTAAAAGGCTCCTCAGGATCTGGATTCCTCGAACCATGGGCTCAGTAGGCACCAGTCACACTGGCTGCCTTAATCTTCCTCCAAAGTAGCAAATACACTGCCGACCTTCTTTGCCTCCCCCAGAGCCTACACTGACTCACTCCCTCACCTTGCTCTGCTCCTGCTTCCTGGTTCCAGTATAGGTTTCACAAACTAAACACAAAATACCTCCTAAAAATCAAGTCCAAAGTTCATCAAAAGATTTTTCCAAAAGAGTAAAAAGACAACAAGCAGACTGGGGCGGGAGAGTGGGGGAAGGAAATTAGCAATGACATGTTTGACAAGGGATTCATCTTGAAATTTTCTAGAAAATTCCAACATCTCAACAAGAAAAGATTACCTCTGTGATTCCGCGCTGCATCTGTTCATTGGAGGGCGGGGATCCCGCTGCCCTTGAGTCGATTCTGGCTCACGATTACTCTCCACCAGGTTCCCAAGTCTCCACATGAGAAAACTTCCCATCTTTCTTCTACAGAACAGATAATATGTACAAACTTCTGACATTTTTTCTTCCTTGAATACTAGACCTTGATCAGTCTTTCTCACGCACACAAGCACACTTCTGGAAAGTCGAGTCAGACTCATCGCTGACCTTCCAGTAGGCTTCCAAGAGGGTTAAAGGCTGGAGGGGAGACCGCCTATCTATCTTCTGAGGAGCAGCTGGTGGGTTCTTACAACCGGAGAAGTGAGGCCTTTGGCCTCGAAGCACAACTCCCTACAGACTAGGCAATTGGAGTTCCCACAAAGAAGCGACATCTCTCTTTCTCGTCCATCACTCATCTCCAACCCCTCTCCTTCTATAGGCCAAATCAAAATTAAATTTAAAAGCCAATAACACAAATTACCCATTGCCTTAGAACTGTTGTTGTTGTTGTCCTTGTTGTTGTGTACTGTCGAGTCAGAACCGACCCATAGCTGATCCGCAGGTTTTCAGAGGCAGTTAATTGCACGAGAGGACATTACCAATCCTGGGGGCCTCAAACTACTTGCCTTTATGTTTGCAGCGCAGCTTCCTGCCAGAAACTCAGATTTCCCATAGTTAGAAACCCAAATCCATTTTGAACCACTAGATGGCAGCAAAACACTTCTATTTGTCACATAGCTGGGCCCATCTTCTGGGGCCTTAAATTTAGATTTATTTTTTTATTTTTTTTTACATACAATAATTTGTTTATATTGTGTTTCATTCATGTGCATTTGTGTAGGTTATTTTGCACCTCCCTCCATACTTTAGACTTTTTTTTACATAAGAAGTAGACAGGGGAGAAGGGTGCAACAATGAATGAATGGAATCCCAAAATCTCTGTAGATGTTCATTGAAATGAAAAATAAACAACCTAAATTTAAAAAAAAAAAAAAGAAGTAGACAGAAGAACATGGAGAAAGGATGAAAGCCACGCAACTGTTGAGGACTTTCATTCATAGGGTCATTATGAGTCACCTACCACTCGATGGCAGTTAACAACATAGAGAGAAACCAGTTGGCCTAGTGGACCGAAAGTGAAGCTACCAAGCCACAGGTTGTTGTTGTTGTTATGTGGCAACGAGTCGCTTGCAACTCATAGC
>NW_006399971.1:1796710-1798889 GCF_000299155.1 Elephantulus edwardii
ATTAGCACAATCAAATGTTCTGGGATTCCCATTCCTCTTAGAGTCAGCCACAGCTTGTTGTGATCCACACAGTCAAAAGCCTTTGCATAGTCAATGAAGCGCAGATAGACATTCTTCTGGTATTCTTTGCTTTCTGCCAAGATCCATCTAACATTAGCTATAATATCCCTAGTACCACGACCTCTTCTAAAGCCACAGGTGGGTGACTCTAATCCGCAACCCTAAGGCCTGCCTTTAGTTGTTTTTGGTGAAACATTTTTCTATGTTGTATCACCCTGGTGTGTCCACTTGTCATACAGAGGCAACTTGTGGTCGCGGTGAAGCTGAACGCTGTGACACTGATGTGTCAAATGTGATAATGGTTACCCGTGGAGGACAGTGTTTAGTGGAGCTCCCTGGCTAAAACAAGCTTGGAAGCAGGAGTGGCATCCACTTCCATAAATAGCTTGCTGTAACAGAGCGAGTCCCCAAAAAGATCAAAGAGCCAATTAGCCAAATTAACAAAGTTTATTCCAAGTTCGAACTGGGGCCCTCATGGACTGAAACAGCAGCATCCATGTGAGAGGCCCAAGACAACGCCAGCTTTTCCTTTTATACCTTTTTAAATTCTTTGCCTAACTAATTGAGCTATGGTTGGCTATTTAGAGCAGCTGATATAATGGTTTGCAATCGATTTGTTGACCATTGTGCAGGGGGGTAGCCTGGAGACTTGTTGGGGTCTGATTGGTGAGTAGTTACCTTTAGGTACAGGAATGCAGGGAAGTTTTTTCTATGCCTTTACAAAGAAGAACATTTTGCCTCTATATGAGATAAGGTAGCCACGTAGGCAGAAGGAGGGGGAAGAAGGGGGAGCAATGCACTCTGTCTGAAGGAGGAGGAGCAGAGGTAGTTGCACTTTAGCATAAGCTGAGGTTTGACTCTTACACTTGCCTCAGAAACACTACGAAAATGGAAAAAGGATGAAAGTCACTCAACTGTGCAGGACTTTCATTCATAGGGTTGCTATGAGTCGCCTATAACTCCACAGCACTTAACACCTCCACCAACAGTGTTCCCTTGCTCTGTTTACACAGCTTCCTGATCTAGGTGGCATTCTCTACTTTTAGCCAGCATCCATCTAACATCAGCAATGATACCTCTGGTGCCATGGCCTCTTCTAAATGCTGCTTGAACTTTTTTATGTTCTCTGCCTATGTACTGTTCTAGTCATTTTTAATGATCTTCAGCAGTATTTTGCTGGCATGTGATATTAATGGTATTCTTTGATAACTTCTACATTCTATGTTAAAAAAATTGATGAAAAGATGCATCCCTGTATCTCTTAAAAAAAAGAGAAGCTAAATCAAAAGTTCAAAAATAATAAATAAGAAAGCTTAACAGAAAATTTCAAAGGGCAGGTTCAGAAAACAAAGTATTATGGCAAAAAAGTTCAAAGACCTGGTGTTAGAAAACCAAAAGCTAAGAACACATTTGGCACTTCTCAAACTGAAAGATTATAAGATTAAATTCAAGCCTAAATGCTGAAGTGCAAGCCTCAAACTGAAATACTGAAGAATTCTATGTGCAAAATATTGTATTATCCAGAAACTGTTAAAAGAAGATAGAAGGAATACATGGTCATTGTACTGAAAAGAACTGGTTGTTTCTGAACCATTTCAGGAAGTAGCATATAATCAAAAACCAATGTTACTAAAAGAAGAAGTACTGGCTGCACTGAAGGCATTGGCAAAAATAAACAAATAAAGCCCCAGATATTGACAGAACACCAGCTCAGGTGTTTCAGCAAACAGAAATAATGCTGGCTGTGCTTACTTGTCGGTACCACAAACTTTGGAAGACAGACACTTGGTCAATTGATTTGAAAAGATCCTTATTTGTGTCCATCACAAGATAAAAGGTGATCCAACAGAATGTAGAAATTATCCAACAACATCACTAATATCACATGCAAATAAAATTTGCTGAAAATGTTGTTGTTGTTGTTATGTGCCTTCGAGTCACCTGCGACTCATAGCAACCCTATGTACAACAGCCCTAAACTCCGCTCTGTCCTGTGCCAATCGCACTGTATCTGACACTCCCATCCCAATTATCCCAGTCACTAACTCAATCCACCTCATAGAGGGCCTTCCTCTCCTGCGCTGTCCCTCCACCCTCCCAAGCATGATGTCCCTCTCTA
>NW_006399971.1:1800179-1801364 GCF_000299155.1 Elephantulus edwardii
GTCCATGGCAGCATCTGTTAACCGAAATATGTCAATTGATATACCATCTATTCCTGGAGCCTTATTTTTTGCCATTTCCTTCAAAGCAGCCTGAACTTCCTCCTTCATCACCATAGGCTCTTGCTCATATGTTGTTTCATGAAATTCTTCTGTGTCTTCCAAGTGACTCCGTATATAACTTTCAGAATAAAGAGGTGGTGGAATGAGGGATATCATTGCTGATATCAAATAGATCTTGGATGAATGCAGAGTATATGAAAATGGTGTCTAGTTGTATTTTATTAACTATGCAAAGGCACTCAACAATGTGTTTCAAAATAAATTATAAATAAGATTGAGAAGAATGGGAATTCCAGAACACTGTGCAATCTTACGATAATTTGATAATCTCTGCTGTGCTTAATAATCCCATTGTTACAGTCACAATGTCAATCTAATCACTGAAGGTCTTCCTCTTTTTTGCTGACCCTCTACATTACCAAGCATGATGTGTTTCTCGAAGGACTATCCCCTTTGACAAAACGCTCAAAATATCGGAGATGAAGGCTCACCCTCCTTATTCTTTTTATTTTTTTTTTAACTTCTCTCTCTCTTTTTTTTTTAATTTCCATTTCTTCATTGTTGAACTTTTCTCCCTTCCCAACCCTCCCTCCTAGTACACTACCCTCTTGGAAAAGTAAAAGAAAAATTCTTTCATTGTTTTACAATCCCTACCCCCAGGTCCACTCCACTATACAGCCTTGGCTCTGGACTCCTGTCATGTCAAAAATACCTAATAATTTTCCTTCTTAAACAGTTTTCTCCCCCATTTGTTTCAATAAAGTATACATTATTGAACCCATCCTTCTCAGTCTCCTCCCAACCCCAAGGTCAGTCCTACTTTACAACAGTGGCACCATGCAGTATTTGTCCTTTTCTGACTGAGTTACTTCACTCAGCATAATGTCCTCCAGGCTCACCCATTTTGAATAATATTGCATGAGTTTCTTGTTTTTCAATGCAGCATAGGATTCCATTGTGCGAATATACCACAGCTTCTCTATCCATTCCTTTGTTGATAGGCACTTAGGTTGTTTCAAACTCCTTGCTATTGTGAACAAAGCTGCGATAAACATGGGTGCGCATATATCTGCTTGGATGTCAGTTATGGTCTCTTTGGGGTATATTCCCAATAGTGGAACTGCT
>NW_006399971.1:1804344-1809244 GCF_000299155.1 Elephantulus edwardii
TTATGTTGTGGATTAGGACTTCTAGCGTTCTTCCAAGCTTTTCTTTAATGAAGTTTATAGTCCTTGGTTTTAATCCTAGGTCCATGATCCACCTTGAGTTGGTTTTTGTATATGGAGTGAGGTGTGGCTTTTGCTTGAGTCTTTTGCAGATATTTTTCCAATTTTGCCAACACCATTTGTTGAAAAGGCTGTTGTTTCCCCATTTAACTGATTTCATCTCCTTGTCAAAAATCAGTTGACCATAGATAGATGGGCTGATTTCCGGGTTCTCAATTCTATTCCGTTGATCCATGTGTCTCTCATTGTACCAGTACCATGCTGTCTTAATCACCACGGCAGGGTAGTAGGATTTGAAATCAGGGAGAGATACCTCCTACCTTTCTTCTATTTTTAAGGAGTGCTTTGCTTATTCAGGGCTTCTTTCCATTCCAAATGAAACTGGTGATGGCCTTTTCCATCTCCTGGAAGAATGGGATTGGTATTTGTATTGGGAATGCTATAAAAATGTAAATTGCCTTTGGTAGTATTGCCATTTTCACAATGTTGAGTCTTCGTATCCATGATCCACTTCTCCAGGTCTCTTTTTGTTTCTTGTAGTAATGTTTTGTAATTTTCTTTGAATAGATTCTTTGTGCTTCTGGTTAAATTTACTCCCAAGTATTTAATCTTGTGATTAGTTATTGTGAATGGTATGTTTTTTCTTAGTTTCATCTCTGTATTCTCTTTGTCGCTGCAGAGAAATTCAACTGATTTTTGTATGTTGATCTTGTATCCTGCTACTTTGCTGAATTGGTCCACTGTTTTTCTTGCTGAGTCTTTAGGGTTTTCTAAGTATACTACCATATCATCTGCATAATTTTACCTCCTCTTTGCCAATTTGGATACCTTTTATTCCTTTCTCTTGTCTTACTGCTATCACTCAGACTTCCAATACAAATTTGAATAAGAGAGGTGATAGTGGGCATCCTTGCCTAGTTCCTGTTCTTAAAGGGAATGCCTTTAACCTCTCTCCATTGAGAACAATGTTGACTCTTGGGTTTGCATAAATATTTTTTACTATGTTGAAGAAATTCCCCTTTAATCCTATTTTGTTGAGTGTTTTAATCAGGAAAGGGTATTGGATTTTGTCAAAGGCCTTTTCTGGATAAATTGATAGGATCATGTGGTTCTTGTTCTTTGCTTTGTTAATGTGATGAATTACATTGTTTTCCTTGTGTTGGACCATCCTTGCATACCTATTATGAATCCCACTTGGTCATGGTGAATTATTTCTTTGATGTATCACACCCTCCTTACTCTTAAGGAGCGGTATTGTGCCTGCTATTCTTCCTAGAAAAATTTGTTCTTTTAGCAGGTCATGATATATTCAATTTTCTTCACCAACACCACAATTCAAAAGCATTCCTTCTTTGCTCTTTTTTATTCACTGTTTAACATATGAGGTGGATGAAAACACCATGGATTGGATCAGAAATGCCTTAGGCCTCAAAATGACACCCTCACTCTTTAAAACTTTAAAGAGGCCCTTTGCAAGAGTTGTCCAGTGCACTATGTCATTTGCTTTCTTGGTTACTGCTTCCATAGACTTTGATTGTGGATCCAAATACAATTAAATCCTTGAAAATGTCCAGTTTTTTCTCTCTTTACCATGATATTGTTCATTGGTTCAGTTGTGAAAACTTTTGTTTTCTTTGAGATGTAATCCCTGTTGAAGGCTAGGGTCTTTAAGCTTCATCAGGAAGTGCTTCAAGCCTTCATTTTCCACAAATAAGGTTGTGTCATCTATTGCAGATTGTAAGTCTTCCTCTATGTCTGATGCTGCATTTTCTTCATATGGTCCAGCTTCTCAGATTACTTGATCAGCCTACAGATTGACTAGGTATGGTGAAAGAATACAACTTAATACACTTCTTTCTTGATTTTGAACCATACAGTATACCCTTGTTCTGTTAGAATAGCACATTTGTGGGCTACGTACAGTGTCTTCATGAGCACAATTAACTGTTCTGGAATTTCCATTATTCTCAATATTACCTAAAATTTATTTTGATCCACACAAATTAATGTCTTTGCATAGGCAATAAAACATAGATAAACATCTCTGTTATTCTCTCTGCTTCTAGCCAAGATCTAAGAGCACTGATGGCTTAGTAGCAAAGAGTTGTGCTGTCATCCCAAAGGCACATGATTTGAATCCACCAGCTTCTCCTGAGGGGGAAAAATGGCAAATTCCTCCCATGCAATTTACTACCTCTAAAAACCCATTAGAAAAGGAAAGAACAAAAGGAGTGAAATGCTAAGTGCAGGTGAAGGTAGCAACTGAGTATAAAGGTATTCTTTGTACTATTTATTCTTGCAATTTTTAATAGAAATTATTTCTAATAAACTTTTATAAGGTATTATCTACCTTATTGCCATCATTAGGAACCAACAAATCACTGGCCTTCCATTGGGTTCCCTCCATAAATCACATCTTCGGTGGATTCAAACCTTCAAAGAAGCATGTCCTTTGAGTCAGAGACACAACTCTCAACAGATAAGGCTACCAGAGCTTCCTAGATATTGGTTTCAGGTTTTGTTTGTTTGTTATCAGGGTGGTGACAACTACCTCCATCCTTCACTAGATATTGTTTTTGTTGTTGTTAGGTACTGTACTGTCTAGTCAACTATTATTCAGAGAAAACCTATGAACATCAGATCAAACCTTGCCCTATCTTGTGCCATCCTCATGATCTCCAACATACTCCAGCTTACTGTTACATTGTGTCAACCTTGTTGAAGGTTGTTCTCTTTCACTGATTCTCTACCTTTCCCAGAATTACGTCTTTTTCCAAAGATTGGCCACTACTGACAACATGCCGAAAAGATATGAGATGAAGCTTCCCCAACTTTGCCTCCAAGGAGGAACCTAGTTGCTTTTCCTCCAAGAAAGATGTGTTTGTTCTTTTGGCAGTCCATGGCATATTCATTACTTTTTTCCAACACCACAATTCAAAGGCATCAATTCTTCTTCTGACATCCTAAGTAAATGAAACTAGTTTCACAGAGAAAACTAATGCCTTGTTGTTGTCAGGTTCCATTGAGTCAGTTACTACTTATGCATGTTCTACTCAAGTACTACTTTGAACAACCGAGTTATACCCTGTCCTATCCTGTGCCATACTCATCATTCCTCAACACACTTGAGACCACTGCCACAGTCACTATATCAATCCCCCTCCTTGAAAGTTCTCTTCTCTTCCACTGACCCTACCTTTCCAAGCATGATGTCCCTTTCCAAGGAATAGCCATCTCCTAGCAAGATGCCCAAAGTATTTGAGAGGAAGCATCACCATCCTTGCCTCTAAGGAACACAGTGATTGCACTTTCTCCAAGACATCTTTATTCCTTCATAAGTACATGGGATAGTCAATATTCTTCTCCAACACCACACCACAGCTCAAAGTCTTCAATTCTTCTTTTGTCATTCTTGGTCACTGTCCAGCTCAGATGCACAGAAGGTGACTGGAAAGACCACAGCTTGAATCAGGAGCTCCTTAGTCTCTTCAGTAATTTGAAGATGTCCCTGGCTGCAGACTGTTCCGGTGTAATACGTCTCTTGATCTCCCGACCACTGGTACCAAAGGACTGTGGATCCAAGTAAGATAACATTGTTGACAATTTCAATTTTTTTCTCTATCATGATGTTGCCTTTTTCGCAGTGGTTTGTTTCTTGATGTTGAGCTGCAAAGCATATTGAAGCCTGTAAACCTTGATCTTCAGCAAGCACCTTAAGTCTTCCCTTTCAGCAAGGAAGGTTGTGTCAACTGTATAACGCAGGTTGTTGATGAGTCTACATCCAATTTTAATGTCACTTTTTTCTTCAAAAAGAGAATGTTGATATGTACCAGGATTTCAGCACCGACCCTCCAATGAGTCTTCAGAGGCAGTAAATCCCACAGGAGAAAAACTGCCCTTCTTTCTCTCTCAGAGGAGCTAGTGGATTTGAACTGCCTGCCTTCGAGTTGGCAGCACAGAATAAATAAATTTAAAAATCAAGAACGAATCTCGGTGACAGAAACCCGGGTGGAGCCCTCCCCGGCGCACCCACGCCCATTCAAGTCAGCCGACCGCGCGCCGCCCGGGTCACGTGACGTGGCCAAAATGGCTGACGGCGCCGACTGCTGCCCCGCGGGGTGGGGGCCGGAGCCGGGGCCCGGGCCGGGGCCCGAGTCGGGGGAAGAGTTTGAGATCGTGGACCGGAACCAACTTCCGAGTGCGGCCGAGCTGAAGAGCGTGGCGCAGACGCGGAGTGCGGCGGAGGTCTGGTCAGCGCCCATCCTGACCCTGGCGCGAAAGGCCACAGGGAACCTGTCGGCGAGCTGCGGGAGCGCGCTGCGCGCGGCCGCGGGGCGCGGCGGCGGGGACGACGGCGCGGCGCGCGCAGGTAGGTACCGGCCCCTTGCCCGCCGACCACCCGAGTGCGGCCTCAGCGGCTGCCCGGTGACTCACTGGGAGGGGATGTGGAGTCTACCTGGCTAGTGACACGAGTTCTAGAACCAAAACCAGAAAAGTTAACTCAGCGCAGCTCCTGGCTGTGCTCTTCCCGTGCCGCCTAAACAAGCCAGATACTTTGGATGGTCTGACCCACACACAGAAACTTTCACTTCATAGTGTCTCCCAGAACAACATCTTTATCGTTTTCTAGTAAGAAACTCTACGGATTAAAATGATCCGTATTAATTAAACACACATACTACATTTGATCTTAGCCAAAAGGCAGACAATCTATTATTGGTTAAAATCAGACCCAAAAAAATCCCTTAGGAAGTGAACCCAGTGCTGTTAGCTGCCTAGAAGTCACAGGCAGCCATCCCACACTTCCTCCAGTGTTACCAGTGCATCGTGGATTCCTCAAGAA
>NW_006399971.1:1811354-1817237 GCF_000299155.1 Elephantulus edwardii
GAGGGTGGAGGGACAGCGCAGGAGAGGAAGGCCCTCTATGAGGTGGATTGATTCAGTGACTGGGATAATCAGGATGGGAGTGTCAGAGACAGTGCAGTTGGCACAGGACAGAGCGGAGTTTAGGGCTGTTGTACATAGGGTCACTATGAGTTGCAACCAACTCGATGGCACATAACAACAACAACAACAATCTTTAATGACGACGACGATCATTAAGCTTATAAAGCATTTTTCAGCCTTTTACATAGAGTCACTATGAGTTGCACGCACATAACAACACACAACAACAATCTCAAATAAGGGAAGTCTTGTGGTCTAGAAACGACCAAAGTTATACAAGTGTTCAGGTCTTTTGTTCATAGGGTCGCTGTGAGTCATCCAGGACTCAACGGCACTTAACAAACAACAACAACAACTACAACATAGAGCTCTGTTGACCTAGGACAGAAAGTTATGCTACCAAACCCAAGGTGGGTGATTTAAATTGTTTTTTGTCTAACATTTTTCTAAGTGGTATAGCACTGGTCTGTCCATTTACTGTACAGTGGTAACTTGTGGTTTCTGTGATGCCAAACACTGTGACACGGATGTGCCAAATGTGATAATGGTTACCCATGGTGGACAGTGTTTGGTGGAGCTTCCCGATTAAAACAAGCTTGGAAACAGGAGTGGCATCCACTTCCGAAATGGAAACTCTATGGACATGGAGAAATGACCAAAGTTATACAAGTGTTCAAGTCTTTAGTTCATAGGGTTGCTATGAGTCATCTGACTCAGTGGCACTTAACAACACAACAGCAGTGACCTAGTGGCAAGAAGCTGCCCTGCATTCCCAAAGGCACACAGTTCGAGGCCACCAACTGCTCCGCAGGGAAAGGATGGACAATCTCATTCCATATTAATAGTCTCTGAAAACCCACCAGAGGATTAGCCATGGGTCAGTTCCAAATCTACAATACACAACAACAATTAGTTTCAAATAAGGAAGCTCTGGTGGCCTAGTGGCAAGACGCTGCACTGCAGTCCCAGAAGTATGCTGTTCAAATCCACCAGATGCTCTGCTGGAGAAGGAGGGGGCAGTCTCCTCCTGTACCAGTCAGATCTGATTTGATGGTACACGTAAAAATAATACAATAAAAATTAAAAAAAACCCGTATGAAGAAAAATGTCTAGAGCTCTGCTATACAATATAGTAGCCACATGTGGTTCTTAACAATTAAACACATTTAAAGTTTAGTCAAATTAAAATCTCATTTCTCATTCACAGTAGCCACATTTCAGGTGCTCAGTAGCCAGCCACATGTGGCTACTGTACTTTACAGTGCAATCTAGTATAGTTCCACCTTTATAGGAAGTGCTTTTTTTTTTAGTTTTTTTATTTTTGTGTGTGTGTACCGTCAAATCAGATCTGACTGGTACAGGAGGAGATTGACCCTCCTTTCCCGGCAGAGCATCTGGTGGATTTGAACCGTGGGCCTCTGCGATTGTAGTTGCAGCTCCTTGCCACTAGGCCACCAGAGCTCCAAGTGCTGATCCAGGCCTGACTCAAGACTAGAATGCTTTCTAAGAAGTGTGATAATGGTAATGTACCTTTGAGGTTTATTGATTTCCTCCCATACGCTGATAAGTTTGCTGTAGATAATAGCACTGGCACCAGAATAGTGAATTATGAGATTTTTTTTTTCAGTGGCCAAGGAAGATAGGTAGAGAAATATTTAAAAACTGATTTATCAGGAGATTCTGGCAATAAGAAGTAATGACGGAGAGAATCTTACTACTCTCAAGAAAGATGTAGAAAGTGCAATGTGTTTGTTGGGCCAGAGATGTCTATGAGAGATGGAGACAGAGGTGAGCTAGTTCTGCTGCTTATGAACATGCCTGAGAAAAAGCTGATCTAAGAACTGTATCTTGTTTCCAGCCTAAATTGTAACCTACTTCTTCCTTAATAAAAGCCATAATTGCAAAAGGGAAAAAAAAGCAAGTAATGAGAGAGCCTATCTAACTCATGAATCTATTTCCCACAAGCTCAAAACTCTATCCAGAAACTTTTCTATGTAGTGTACTCATTGATGGGCTGTCCTGCAGGTCCAAGCATGAGGTCTTTTGGAGGTTCCTTAAGTAACGTAAGACAATAAGCAAATGATACTATCTTGTTCATTGACAAAATGTACCAGTGTCTAGAACATTGCCTTGCACATAATAATAAGTAGCTGTTTAACAATGCATGTTCAAAAATTCTAATTTTCTGTTTATGGTCAATGTGATAGCCAATACTTTTGTTGAGCTTCCAAGATTCCAGACATTGATCTAAGATCTACGCATGTGTTTCCATTTAGTTCTGTGAATAACACGGTGGCAGCACAGGTAGCATCTGTGATATGTGAGCAATGTAATCCCACAGGACCCAGCACTCAGATAGGCTTCATGCTTGTCATTTTTAGTATTTTTGGCTAAAATTCAGTGCTTTATAAGCACATGGCTTGTAATTTGTGTTTTTTAAGTATCTCTTTCATCAGCGGGGCAGTCAAAGGAGCGTGGGTATTAGAACCGGTCATTTCCCAGGACAGGTCCTCAGTTACTTGGTCCTTTCCCCTGACATGTTCCTTTCCCCGTCCTCAGCCCAGGACTGCTGCAAGCTCAGGAAGGAGAGCCAGTTGGATTCTAACAGCTGATACGCCAGTTGTGGAAGCTGCAATTCCTTAGGACCATAAGAAGGGGAGATTAACTTCACTGCCTCTTGCCAGATCCTTACTGGACCTTAAAAATTAAGTAGCCGGGGAGCTCTGGTGGCCTAGTGGCAAGGAACTGCAACTACAATCCCAGAGGCGGACGGTTCGAACCCACCAGATGTTCTGCCGGGGAAGGAGGGACAATCTCCTCCTGTACCAGTCAGATCTGATTGGATGGTACACGCGCGCACACACACACACACACACACAAAATTATGTAGCGAACCCTGTGTCATTGTCCCTATCTTATAAAGAAAGAAATAGAATGAAAGAGAACTTGATCAAGTAACTTATAAGTGGTAGAATCAAAACTTTAATGAAGGCAGTCTGCCTCTTAAGGCCATGCTTAAGTATCATACTTCCCTGCTTCTACCTTTAAATAACTTTATGAGTTAGTTAAACTCCTATTCAATTGATATTTAATTTTATTTAATATATTTTAAAATAGTAAATTTATGTAAGTCACAACACTGAATTGTGCATGTAAGAAAGTTAAATGACCAATACTGTGTTCAAACTGACCCTCCATTGGATTTCCAAGGCTGTTGATCTTTACAGAGAGTGACTTCCCATCTTTATGTCTCAGAATGCCTGTTGGATTTGAGCCACCAACCTTAGAATTATGGCACTACAACACCAGGGTTCCTTTAATAATAAACCTAAATAAAAACTGTCATGGCATATTCCATATTGATTTAAAAAAAAAAACAAACTGCTTAACACCGCTATTTTATTTATTTACTTTTTTTCCCTTGTTGTGTACCGTCAAATCGGAACTGACTGGCACAGAAGGAGATTGACCCTCCTTCTCCAGCAGAGCATCTGCTGGATTCGAACCCTGTGCCTTTGAGATTGCAGTGCACCTTCTTTGCCACTAGGTGAGTAGAGATCCCTTTCATATTGATTTTTTAAAACTAGTCCGTTTAAAGAGATTATTAATTGTATAATTATTACTCGGTTTTGGCAAAACTTGTGCACACCATTTACAAAGGACTGAATGTACATGACTGCTGGGATGAGCTGTGTGTCTAGTCTCTTAGGTGAATAGATCTGAAGCCAGCAGGCCCTGGGATTAGGCAGTTCAAAGACAGGAGCTACCCCTGCACCAGAGTCAGATATGGAGCCAACTCACTCATCTCTTTTTTCAATGGCGTTCTAATGCCATTTATTTGTTCACATAAACAATAAGAACAGATATAGTTCTAGTGGCAGAAAGACTGAATGTGAGCAGCAGTCTTGCTGGGGAATTTTTTTCTTTTTAGTGATAAAGCTTGCAAGAAAAGCTTGTGTAATGCTTTGAATGCTTTTTAAAAAATGCTATCTGACATAAGGACTCATAGCACAGCCTGCTAGTCTGTAGCTGTCTTGTTTCCCACCTAACAAACATATTAAATGCACCAAGGGGAGAAAATTTTAAAGGGAGGAGTGGGGGAATTGAACCATGCAAGACAGACACTATCACCAGTTATCATGTATCTCTCAGAGATAGCATATGCATATATAGTACATGCATTTTTATCTCTCAGCATACATTTTTTACATGTTATTGCTGTCAGGTGCTCTCAAGTTAACTATTGACTCATAGCAACCCTCTGAACAGCAGATCAAAACCTTGCTTTATCCTGCACCTTCCTAACAATCTGTACCATGCTCAAACCCATTGCTGTAGTCACCGTGTCAGCCCCTGTAGTTGAAGGTTTACGTGTAGCAGGATATATACAAAATGTCTACATCTTAGTTTTCAGAGTAATGGATTCTAAAGGATAAATAATAAAACCTTTAAAAATAAAGCATGAATATTTGTTTATGTTGTTGTTTGCCGTGGAGTTGGAACTGACCCATAGCTGACCCTCCAGCAGGTTTCTAGAGGTAGTAAATCACATGGGAGGAAATTGCCCATCATTTTCCTGTGGAACAGCTGGTGGATTCGAACTGCTTGCCTTTGGGATTACAGTTCATTTTACCACTAGGCCACTAGAGCTCCCTACTTATGTGAATTCATAAGAATTAGTGTGCCATGTAAAATGTCTTACATGTGAGTTCTCACTGAAAGGCATTCATTCTTTCATTTTAAAAGTATTAGATATATAATTTGCTTTAGGTAGGTGGAATGTATTATGCCTTAGTCTGTTAGGACCTGGCAAATTTTATTTTACATGTGTCAGAACACTACTGCATAATTGTATATGTCTTAGTTATATAGTGCTACTGCAACAGTGACTTTAACAAAAGATTCATTTTCTTATAATTTCAAAGGCTAGACCTTTGAATTCAGGGCAACAGCTCTAGGGGAAGTCTTACCCTCTCTGTCAGCTTTGGGGAAAGTCCTTGTTCGCTTTCAGCATCTGTGAGCTTAGTACTTCTTGGATAATTCTGGTTGTCTTGGCCTTCTCTTGGGTCCAGAAGCTTCTCAGCACAGGGATTGTGAGTTCAAAGGACGGGCTGTGCTCCAAGCTCTTCTTTTTTTGGTGGTAATGAGGTCTTTTTCTGCTCCTTCTTCCTCCTTCTCTGTCCTATACGATAAAATGGATTACAGGCCACATCACAGAGAAGATCCCCTAACATAAGGTTAGGGCTGTGATGTGATTGAGACAAGAAGGCTAGATTTTACCCATACCTAACACCATACACAAAAACCAAATCAAGCTGAAGTAGAGACTTAGAAGTAGAACTAAGGACTATAAACTTTATCAGAGAAAAGCAAGGAAGAATTCTAGAAGCCCTAATGCATAGTATGAACAGTTTTCAAAAAATAATGAAAACCTACAACCAGGAGAGAATAAAATAGTTGAATGAGACCTTCTAAGAATCTGATCCCTGTGCACATCAAAAAGCATCTCCATAATGTCCTCCAGGTTCACCCATTTTGTATAATATTTAATGAGTTCCTTGTTTACAGTGCAGCATAGTATTACATTGTGTGCATATACCAGAGCACATTATGCAGACTGAAATATCTCAGTCACAAAAGGACAGATATTGCATAGGGCCACTGTTGTAAAACGGCACTGATATCGGGTTGAGAGAAGACTGAGAAAGAGGGGATCAATAATGTATACAACATTCAAACAGATGAGAGACAGAACTGTTTAAAAGGGATATATGATTAACTATTATTGTCATGACAGGAGTCCAGAATAAAGGCTGCACAGTG
>NW_006399971.1:1817402-1835625 GCF_000299155.1 Elephantulus edwardii
TTTATTATTTTTGTGTGCATGTACCATCAAATCAGATCTGACTGGTACAGGAGGAGATTGTCCCTCCTTCCCCGGCAGAGCATCTGGTGGATTTGAACCTTTCGCCTCTGGGATTGTAGTTGCAGCTCCTTGCCACTAGGCCACCAGACCTCCCCAAAATTAATTATTTAAAAAAAAAAAGCATCTCCAACACGGTAAGAAGAAGACCCACAGACTGGGAAAAAATATTTGGCAATGAAATACCTGATAAGGGACTCATACCTAAAATTTATAGAATACTCCAGCACCTCAACAAGAAAAAGGTAAACAACCCAATCACAAAATGGGCACAGGATATAAGTAGACAGTTTACCAAAGAAGATGGCAAACAAACACATGGAGAAATGTTCAAAATCCCTAGTTATTAGAGAGATGCAAATCAAAACAACTAAGAGCTATCATCTCACCCAAGCAACAATGACAGAGTTCAGCAGAACAACAAACAACAAATGCGGACAAGGTTGTGGAGATATTAGAACTCTTTTTTTTTTATCTCTCTATATATTAGAACTCTTATTCACTGCTAGTTGCTAGTAGGAATGTAAAATGGTACAGCCACTATGGAAAGTGGTCTTGTGCTTTCTCAAAAAGTTGGAAATAGAAATACAATTTGACGCAGCAGTTCCACTACTGGGAAAATAAAGAAACAGAGCTGCCACCTAAACAGATATGCACACCCATGTTTGTTGCTGCATTATTCACAGAAGCAAAGAGATGGAAACAATCCAAATGCCCAAAAATAAGTAGATGGATAGGAAAAACTATATATTCACACAATGGAATATTACACAGTATTGAAAAATGACAAACTCATAAAATATTACACAACATGGGGGAGTCTGGAGGACATTATGCTGAGTGAAATATCCCAGTCAAGAAAGGACAAATACTGTATACTGGCATTATAAAATAGGACAGAGGGGGTGGAGTGGGCAGAGAATGGTAAATGAGTGGACAAATAACATACACTGCTTTAGAACAGATGAGGAGAAGAACTGACTGTCCGAAATATATAATTAGACATTGTATGTATGACAACAATCTGAAACAAGGGATGCATTGCTGGTGGCGGGGAGAGGAAAGATGGGGAATAAAATGTGCAACAAAAGAAAAAATAAGTAAAAAAAATGAAGCTGGACTTTACAAAGAAGAATGTAGCATGAAGATGGCAGAAAGACTCATCAACAACTTGTGTTATGCAGATAATACCATCTTACTTGCTGAAAATGAGAGCTTGAAACACTTGTTGCAGAAGATCAAAGATTACAGCTTTTAATTACATCTGGACATCAAGGGGGAAAAATCCTCACCACTAGACCAATAGGAACATTGTGAAAGATGGAGAAAAGATTGACATTGTCAGCAATTTAATCTTGGATCCACAATCAATAATTTTGGTATCAGCAGCCAAGAAATAAAAAGACAAACTGCATTGAAAAATGCTATCAGTGCAAACAACAAATGCTGGCGAGGGTGTGGAGAAACTGGAACCCTGGATTCATTGTTAGTGGGAGTATAAAATGGTGCAACCACTATGGAAGGGAGTATGGTGCTTTCTCAAAAAGTTGGAAATAGAAATACCATTTGACCCAGCAATTCCACTACTGGGAATATACCGTAAAGAAAACAGAACTGCCACCCAAGCAGATATATGCACACCCACGTTAATTGCTGCTTTTTCACAATAGCGAAGAGTTGGAAACAACCCAAGTGCCCATCAACAAACAGATAGAGAAGCTGTGGTATATTCACACAATGGAAGACATTTAAAAACAAAGGACTCATGAAATATTATTCAAAATGGTTGACCCTAGAGGACATTATGCTGGGTGAAATATCTCAGTCACAAAAGGACAAATACTACATATAGTACCACTGTTGTAAAATGGGACTGACATCAGGGTTGGAGGAACCTAAGAAAAGAGGGGATAAATAATGCATACTGCATTGAAACAGATGAGGGAAAGAACTTTAAAAGAAATATACGATTAGATATTCTTTTCATGACAAGATTCCAGAAAAAGAAATGCATAGTGAAGTGGACTGTGGACTTGTGTAACAATGAAGTATTTTTTATTTCTTTTAAAAGAGAAAAGCAAACTGGGGGGTAGGGGTGGGTAGGAAGGAAAATGTGCAACAATGAATGAATGGGGGGGAATAATAATTATTTTTTTAAAAAAACTATCAGTGACTTCTGTAAGGTCCTAAGGAGCAATGATGTCAGTTTAAAGACTGAGGTGCACCTGGGCTAAGGCATTACCTTATCATTTACTTGCTATGCATCTGAAAGTTGGGCAGTGAATAATGACAGAAGAATTGATGCCTTTGCGTCATGGTGTTGGAGAAGATACCTCATGGACTGCCCTGAGGACAAGCACATATATATTGGGAAAAGTAAAACCAGTGTGCTCCTCAGAAGCAAAGATGGTGATACTTTGTCTCACATACTTTGGGCATGTTCTTAGACAACATGCTTGGAAAGGTGGAGGCTCTGAAAAGAGAGGAGGACAAAGTAGAATGACATGATGACTGTAACATTGAGCTCAAATGTATCAGAGATGATGAGTATGGCACAAGATAGAACAGGAACTGTTCATAGGATTGCTGTGAATTACCATCAACTCAATGGCAACAGCAGCAACCTGTTCCACTTAGCCTAAGCCATAGTGTTTTCATTTGCCTTAAGGCACATGAAAGTTGTGTATTGACTAAGGAAGACCAAAGAATTGATGCCTTTGCATGATGGTTTTGGTGAAGAATATTGATTTACCGTGATTTAATCCTATATATTTAGTACAAATGGAAATAAGTGACAGACAGAGCAGTGGGATGGATAAGATGCTGCAGAATGCTGCCGTGTCCTCAGAAACAGTAGAAAGGGCCACTGACACCAGCTCTAATTTCCTTGGACAGTGGTTTTAACATCTGGGGCTCAGATGATACCCTAAAATATTCCCAACATTTAATATAGACCTGGAAAATTCTTCATCACAATTTTAAATATTCTCAGATACATTTACTGATTTTTGCAAAACTTTTAAAAAAAACCCCAAACTGTCACATCATACTTTAACATGTATCATGTTGTTGTTGTTGTTGTTAAGTACCATCGAGTCACAGGCGACTTGACATGTATCAAGTGGTACCTAAAGACCAAAATGGTAATGATTTGATAAGCACCATCAGCCATTTTATAAAATTATACAGCTGACCCTTGACAACACAACTTGTGAGTATCTGTTTAAATCACTAACACTAACCTTCTCTGGGTGAATTGAATGACATGATTAGCATCATTTGAGTTTGCTGAAATTTCAAGGTAGGGTAGGGTAGAGGAGAGGGTTTTCATATAAGAGGGCCAATGCGGTTCACACTCATTTGCTCAAGGGTCAACTGGATAACAAATTCTTTAACATTAGAAATTTTACATTTTCCCTTATGCTCTCTGAAATTGAATTTCTACTAATTTTTCCCACAAAATTTTAACTTAACAGACAAGAGTTTGTTTGTTGCCTTCATTTTTGTGTGTGTTATCCTATCCTAATTCTCTGTAAAATACATGTGAAAAAGTAAAATGTAATATATTTCTTTCTTGTAACTAAGGCAGTGTTTGTGGCTTTTTCCTTTGGAATGAGTTTCTCATTCCACTTGTTCATATATGTTCACCTTGCCTGCCTGCTAAAATACTACTAAAATCTGATTTATAAATTCACTGACATCAGGTCATTTGAGTCTTACAGAGACCCTCCATTAGGTTTCTAAGGTTGTAAGTCATAATGAGAGAAAAGTACTCACCTTTCTTCCTTTGAACCCCTGGAAGATTGGAGCCACTGGAAATGTTTGCTCTTTTGGTTAGGAGTACAATTCATTACAAACTATGCCACCAGAGCACCCTCACGCTTATAAAAGCAGCATAAACATAACTTAATAAGTTATTATAATAGATACAATTCTTTAAGTGTTGTAAGTTATTTCATATTATTGCTTCCTAGAGCTATAGAGATCATGTATCAGATAGACTGGAGAATATTCTGGAGCTCAGATTTGGCGATTTTCATCATTAATCTACAATAGGTATAATTTTATTAGACTTTTCTCTCTTATTTTTTAGATTTTTTTATTCATTTTAATGAAAGTTCACAGAGACTTTGGATTTCCATTCATTCACTGTTACACTTTTCTCCCTGCCCAACCTACCCCCTCCCCCAGTTCAATGTTCTCTTTGAAAAGTAGAAGAAAAATTCTTTCATTGTTACACAATCCCTCCCCCAAGTCCACTCCACTATGCAGCCTTCATTCTGGACTCCTGTCATGACAGTAATACCTAATCTTATATCCCTTTTAAATAGTTCTCTCCTTAATGTGTTTCAATGCAGTATACATTCTTTATCCCATATTTCTCAGTCTTCTCTCAACCCTGATGTCAGTCCTGTTTTACAACAGTGGCACTATGCAGTATTTTTCCTTTTGTGACTGAGATATTCCACTCAACATAATGTCCTCCAGGGTCACGGGTTTTGTATATTTCATGAGTTCTTTGTGTTTCAATGCAGCATAGTATTTCATTGTGTGAATATACCAAAGCTTCTCTATCCATTCATTTGTTGATGGGCACTTAGGTTGTTTCCAACTCTTTGCTATTGTGAACAAAGCCACGGTAAACATGGGTGTGCATATATCTGCTTAGGTGGCAGTTCTGGTTTCTTTAGGGTATATTCTCAGTAGTGGAATTGTTGAGTCAAATGGTATTTCTATTTGTAACTTTTTGAGAAAGTGCCATACTGCATTGCATAGTGGTTGTACCATTTTACACTCCCACCATCAGTGAATAAGGGTTCCAGTTTCTCCACAACCTCGCCAGCATTTGTTGTTTGTTGTTCTGTTAAATTTTGCTATTCTGTCTGGGGTGAGATGATATCTCATAGTTGTTTAGCAGACTTTTCTCTCTTTTTAACCAATTATCAGTATTTCATTCCTTTTCCCCCCCTCAATCATGCAATTCTTATTTAAACTGTTTTGGTGTATGTGATATTTCAGGCGTTGTCTAGATTAGCAGGTTTTTTTAATGTGGGGTATAAGGGTTTTTCTATGTTTTGCAGAAAAGTTTACCCCTCCATTCTACTATTCATAAACATTTTATATTGTAACATTAATTACCTGCCTTGTAAGAGCAATCTTCGTACTTCCTCCCTGTAATTCTCATTTCCACTCAATCTTCTACCTTATCTCTCCCTACTTTCTGAGCTTTACCCCTGGGCAGATGATGCCCTTTTGGTCTTGTATGGTTGATAGTTTTACAAATGTAGAGCACTGGTACACAACAAGAAAAGAAGGAAGAAAGAATGTAGAGCGCTGAGAAACCAAAGCAAAGTGAATAAATCAAGAAGCTAAGTAGCTGAATAGAAGATTTCAAAGGGCAGTATGAGAAGACAAAGCAAAGTAGTATAATGAAATGTGCAAAGAACTGGAGTCCAAAATCAAAAGGGCCAACCTTGCTTGGCATTTCTTAAGCTAAAGAAACTAAAGAATAAATTCAAGCTTCGAGTTGCAGTACTGAAGGATGCTATGGCCAGAATATTGAATGATACAGGAAGCATTAAAAGAAGATGGAAGGAGTATAAAGTCACTGTACCAAAAAGAATTGGCTGACACAGAAGAATTTCAAGAAACAACATGTGATCAAGAGGCAATGGGATCAAGAGGCGACAAAGAAGGAAATTCAAGCTGCTCTGAAGGAATTGGCAAAAAAATAAAGCCCCAGGAATTTATTAAATATCAGTTGACATATTTCAACAAACAGATGCTACCCTGGACATGTTCACCAGGTTATGCCAAGAAATGTGGAGGGCAACTGATTGGAAGAGATCCATATTTATTCCCATTCCAAAAAAAGTTGACCCAACAGACTTTCAAAATTATCATACAATATCACTTATATCACATACAAGCAAATTCCAGATTATCCAGCACTGACTGGAACAGTACATTGACAGAGAACTACTAAAAATACAAGCTGAGTTTAGAAGAGACTTTGCAAAGGCATTTGACTGTGTGGATCACAACAAATTGTGTTAATCCTTGAGAAGAATGGGAATCCCAGAACTCTTGATCATCCTAATACAAAACCTTGGACCAAGAAGCAGTCCCCAGAACAGAGCAGGGAAACACTGCATGGTTCAAAATCAAGAAGGGAGTGTGTCAGGGATGCATCCTGTCTCCATACCTTTTCAATCTATATACAGAACAGATCATTCCGGAGGCTGGGCTTTATAAGGAGGAATGGGGTATCAGGATTGGAGGAAGAATCATCAATAACCAATGTTATGCAGATGACACAACCTTGTTTGCTAAAACTGAGGAGGACCTGAAGCACTTGCTGCAGAAGGTCAAGGATCATGAAGACAAAGATTCTCACCATGAGGTCTATTGGCAGCACCATTGATGAATGGAGAAGAGATTGAGGTTGTTAACAGTTACAGGTTGCTCACCTCCACCATCAACACTTTTGGCACCAGCTGTTAGGAAATCAGGATGTAGTGCATTTGGTAAATCTGCTGCCAGGGACCTCTCCAGAGTACTAAGAAGCAATGATGTCAGTCTAGAGACTAAGGTGCACCTGACCCAGGCTATGGTCTTCACAATTACTTGCTATGCATCACAAAACTAGACAATGACTAAAGATGACAGAAGAATTAATGCCTTTGAGTTGTGATGCTGGAGAAGAGTCTTTAACATACCTTGGACCACCCAGGAAACAAAAAGCTGTGTCTTGGAGAGGGTGAAACCAAGTTTGTCCTTGGAGGCTAGTATTTTGAAACTCTCCTTGGAGAAGGACATCATGCTTGGGAGGGTGGAGGGACAGCACAGGAGGGGAAGGCCCTCTATGAGGTGGATTGATTCAGTGACTGGGATAATCGGGATGGGAGTGTCAGAGACAGTGCAGTTGGCACAGGACAGAGCAGAGTTTAGGGCTATTGTATATAGGGTCACTATGAGTCGCAAGCAACTCGACAGCACATAACAACAACAACAACATGTCACATACTTGGGGCATGTTGCCAGGAGGGACCTGTTCTTGGAGAAGGACATCATGCTCAGAAGGGTGGAGGGACAGAGCAGAAGACAACCCTAGGATTGATACAGTAACTAGGGCAATGGGACTAGGTGTGTCTGAGTCAGTGAGACTGGCTCAGGACAGGGCAGGCTTCAGAGCTATTGTATATAAGGTCACAGTGAGTTGCAGGCAACTTGACAGCATGTAACAACAATCTCCCAAGTGTTACTGTTCACCACGCAGGCCTGTCCGTTGTTTGATTTTAAGTTGTGCCACAGGAGGTGAGTTTAGTTCCAGGCTCAAAGGGTGCTAAGGGCCATAGTCTCCAGGGTTCCATCTGTCTTTTATGAGACAAGTAAAGCTGGCCATTTTTATGTTTGTAAGTTGTGTACCTCCCACTCTGTCTTGGACCTTCTTCTGTGATAGAATTAACAGTGGTAGCTAGGTACCATCTAGTTCTGGTCTCAGGATCATGGAAGTTGAGATTCACATTGTCTCTTAGTCCTTTCGAGCAGTTGTTTCTGTGTGTCTTCTTTTTTGCTTCCCTCTTCTTTGTTCCAGGCAGAGAAAGACCATGCATCTTAGTTAGCTACCCAAACTTTTAAGACTCTAGTTGTCACTCACTAGAATAAGATGTAACAGAGAGAGAGCTCAGTTGGCCTGGTGGACAGAAAGTGATGCTACCAAGCCAAAGATGGGTGACTTTAATCCGCAGCCCTCAGGCCTGTTTTCAATTGTTTTTGGTCAAACATTCTTCTAGGTTGTGTAACCCTGATGTGTCCACTTGCTGTACAGAGGTAACTCGTGGTTGCTGTGATGCTGAACACTGTGACACTGATGAGTCAAATGTGAGAATGGTGACCCATGGTGGACAGTGTTTGGTGGAGCTACCCAATTAAAACAAGCTTGGAAGCAGGAGTGGCATCCACTTCCAAAATAGCTTGCCTCCGGAAACCCTATGAACCTGGAGAAAGGATGAATGTTATACAAGTATTCAAGTCTTTCATTAATAGGGTTGCTATGAGTCACCTACGACTCAACGGCACTTAACAACAACAACAGAAGAAGATGTAGAGCATTTTTTGTGGACTATGTTTTGCCTACGGACCGATGTAACCCCTGTTACTATTGTCCTGAGGGCTTAAAACCAGCAACTCATTTCTGTAGGGTGTTTGTCTCTGCTTAATAAGTTTGTATAACTTTGCCACTTGTTAGCTCCACTGTTTATGGATATACTTACAGCATATAGTAGAGCTCTTAAAAATATATGTGTGTGTTGAAATATAATCAAAGGAACCTATGAATGATCATGGATCTAGTCCTTTTTGCTTGCTCATATCCACACACCCTGCCTGCTTGTATATGCACTTGTAGGTTAATGTTTCTTTTTCTAATCGTACAGGATTGGATATATAATAATGTCTACCTTCTATGCCTTTCTCTGTGTTATCCCTTTCTTTAGTGATACTGTGCTGATGACCTCTTTATTTTATATTGTCTTTCTCTTTACCCAATATATGTGTCTGATTTTTCTTCCTCTTCTTCTCCTCTCCTATTCCTGTTTACAACAGAAACCAACAAAGAATGTTTCTGTGTGTCAGTCTTTTCTTAGCTTATTATAATAGTGCTTTTGTTGTTAGGTGCCATCTAGTCGAGTATGACTCAGTATCCCTGTGAACAGCATATCTGAACCCTGTCCTAGTCTGTGCCATCCTCACAATCTCTTACACCAAAGCCCATTGCTGCAGTCACTGTGTCAATCCAGGTGGTTGAGGGATCTTCCTTTCTTTTGCCAACTCTCCACCTTTCCAAGCATGATGCTGGAATAGCCTCTTCTACCAAAATAACCATATGTGAGGTGAAGCTTTATCATCTTTGCCTCTATAGAGCACTCTGGCTGCACCTTCTCCAAGATATATCAGTTTGTTCTTTTTGGGCTGTCTGTAGGATATTCTGTACTCTTTTTCCAGTACCACAGTTCAAAGGCATCAGTTCTTATCAAGGTCTCAAATACATAGCAAGTGACTGAAAAGGCCATTGCCAGAATCAGGTACTCCTTAGTCCTCAAACTGACATCATTGCTCCTCAGTAATATGGAGAGGTCCATGACTGCACACTTTCCCAGTGCAATACATCTCCCAGTCTTCTGACTGCTGGTACCAAGTGAACTGATGATGTTGCCTACAAGTCCAGTGAAGAGAATTTTTGTTTTCTTGATGTTGAGATGCAGTGTATACTGAAGGCTGCATTGTTTGACCTTCTACAGCAAGTGTTTCAAGTCCTCCTCACTTTCAGCAGCAGGGTTGTATCTTCTGCATAGCAAAGGTTATTAAAAATTGAAGGTTATTTATAATAGTAGACTGATGTAGTAATATTTGTCCTTTTTTGCCTGACTTATATCACTCAGCATAATGCCCTCCAGATTCATTCATATTATGCATTGTTTCTGGAATTCTTCAATATTCTTCAACATTGCATTACATTCTATTGTATGTATATACCATAGATTATCCCTCTATCCATTCATTAGGTGGTTCTCAGGTTTTTGCTATTATGACTCATTATTTATTGGAGGGGTTTTTTTCTATTTCATTCCGTTTTTTTAACTTCTTTGTGTGGTTTTGATGAAAGTTTACATAGCAAATTAGTTTTGTATTCAATAGGTCATATACAGATTGTTCTTTGACACAGATTTGCATCTCTTAATGAGCTGACTGGTATTCATTTTTATCAGTTAGCATGCAGAGTTGCACTGTTGACCCAAAGGAAAGCCATTCAAATCCACCAGCTGCTCCACAGGAGAAAGATAAGCAGATTTCTCCCAAGTAAGTTGTTGTTGTTGTTGTTGTTGTTAAGTGCCATTGAGTTGAGTTCAACTCATAGCACCCGTATAAGCAATAGATCTGAACCTTGTTCTATCCTGTGCCATCCTCATACTTCCTGACACACAAAAGGCTATTATGGCAGTCACATCAATCTACCTGGTCAAGGGTCTTCCTCTCCTTCTTAAACCCTCCACCCTTCCCAGCATCATGTCCCTTTCCAAGGAATAGCCCTTCCTAGCAACATGCCCAAAGTATGTGAGACAAAGCCTCAATCATTCTTGCCTCCAAAGAGCGCTCCAGCTGCACCCTCTCTAAGACATATTTGTTTGTTCTTTTGGCCGTGCATGGGATGTTCCATGCTCTTCTCCAACACCACAGCTCAAAGGCATCATCACTTCTTCTTCTGTCATCCTTACTGTCTAGCTCTCAGATGCATAACAAGTGATCAGAAAGACTATGGCCTGAATTAGATGCACATTAGTCCTCAAACTGACATCATTACTCCTCAGTAATTTGGAGAGGTCCCTAACTGCAGATTTTCCCAGTGCATTGTGGTTCCTTATATCCTGACTGCTGGTACTAAGAGTGTTAGATTGTAGATCCAAGCAAGGTGAAGTTGTTGACAGTCTCTATCTCTCCATCCATCATGTTGTTGCCTATTAGTTCCGTGCTAAGAATCTTTATCTTTTTGATGGTTGAGAAGTAATCCACCAAAGGCTGCATTCCTTGATCTTCTGCAACAAGTGCTTCAAGTCCTCCTCACTTTCAGCAAGCAAGGTTGTGTCATCAGCATAATGAATGTCTATTTGTGCTTTATTGACTATACAAAGGCATTTGACTGTGTAGATCATAACAAGTTGTGGCTGACACTGAGAAGGACACTAGAGCATTTAATTGTGCTCATATGAAACCTATACCTGAATAGTGCAACAATGAATGAATGGAAACCCAAAATCTCTGTAAATGTTTATGAAAATTAATAAAATATAATTATAGAAAAAAAAAAGAAACCTATACCTGAACCAGGAGACTGTTGTGCAATCAGAGAAGGGGAACGGTGCATGGTTTAAAATTAAGAAGGGAGTGTGTCAGGGTTGTATTCTCACTGCCTACCTATTTAACCTGTATGCTGAGCAAATTATTTGTGAAGTGCCATTTACAGCCTCTGAAAATCCACTGGAGGGTCAGCTATGCGTTGGTTTCTTTCTGTCCTACAGAAAGAAACCACTATCAGTCAGAGCCAGCGTGACAGGCACCTAAAAACAATGCTCTTCTGTGTATATATCAATATTAAATCGTGTCTATAGAATAAAACAGATTTAGACAACAGATTACTGTCCAGGATATGCATGCAGGTCATGGTGACAAAGGCAAACAATTTAATATAAAAGTGTATAAATTATTTAACAAGCAATTGATGTAAAAGTTGGTTAACCTCACAAATGATCACGTAATTGCAAACTAAAGCAATACCCTTCCAGTAGGCAATTAGCGCGGCAAATAACCTGTTGGGGGAAGAGGAGATGCACCGCCGCCGCCCCCCCGCCTTCCCCTGCTTCACACCTGCAGTTCAGCGGGTTTTTTATTTCATTTCCAACATGATAGCTTTCTGGGCTTGAGGGAGTATTTCATTTGTATCAGTTGTGGATATGAAATGGAAATGCAAATGTAGCGTTTTTTTCGATGTCTTAGAAAATGTGGGTGTAAAACTCAATTCGAAATAATCATGGAGGACAGAAGAGTGGCCTGCAGGGAGAATGTGAGTCTGAAACTAGGGGACGTGTTTCCCTGCAAACTCCAGCCTGGCTGACCACAGGAAAAGAGCAGGCTCTGAGGAGAAGGGTGGGAACCGCTCTCTGCTTGCTGGGACACCGCCACAGTCCGGAATAGAGAATTTAAAATGGCGCCCACGCCCTCCGCTCCAAGGGCGTGGCTTCAAACTGAGCTCACCCAATAGGAATGCTTAGGGGCGGGGAAATTTCCGTAAACGCCTTCTAGAGTAGGCCAGGGCTTCTGGAAATCTGCGCCCTTTCATTGGTCAAAAGACAATACGTATTATCGGAGAGGCCAATTGCAATGAGTCTTTGAAGAGCTGTCTCCCTAGTAACGCGCAGAGCCACCTGAGAGGCCTGTGTTAAAGAAAACATCTTCTGACCCAAGGCCCAAGTGGGCCAGGTGAGACTGTGACAACCCCCGCTGGGGTCCAGGACTGGCTGATTGAGAATTTCAATTATCTGCCTGCCAGCACGTCCACGCCTCGAGCAGCCTGCCTGGACACTCACCTTGGCCTGTCTTCCCACTGACCCCCTTTACCCTGGCCACACTCTGTCCCCTAACAAGGCTGTATGTCCGTGCTTCCACCCCACAGCTTCCAGGTGCCAGATGATGGAGGAGCGTACCAATCTGATGCACATGATGAAGCTCAGCATCAAGGTCCTCCTGCAGTCCGCCCTGAGCCTGGGCCGCAGCCTGGATGCAGACCATGCCCCCTTGCAGCAGTTCTTCGTAGTGATGGAGCATTGCCTAAAACATGGGCTGAAAGGTGAGGTCCAGGGGGTGCTGGGGAGCATGGAAATGTGGGCTAGGTGTTTGTTCAACATTTATTCATCAGTGCCATCTACTGTCCTGAGTGCTGGATGACAGCGGTGTGCAAAGCCAACAAGGCCTCTGCCCTCCAGAAGCTGGCATTCTAGAGCAGCAACAATGGGTAATGTAATGTCATGCAGGCTACATGTGCAAATTTTCATTTGCTAGACTAAAAAAAAAAAAAAACAACAACAACAAACCCTCACTGCTGCCCAAACAGACTCAGAGCTGACCCTCAGCAGGTTTTCTGAGGCTATAAAGCATATGGGAGGATGTTTTAAAAAGGTGAAATTAATTCTGACAGTATATTAAACCTGTTCATCCAAATACCTTTTTGACACATACTCAGTATTTTAAAACCTTATTAATGAGATGTTTTCTTTTTTAAAAAAAAAAAGACAACCCTTGGTCCTAAAATGTTTATACTCATAGTACATCCCTTTCTCAATTGCTCTAGCCATATTTCAGGTGCTCTTGTGTCTAGTGACTACATTGTAGGCAGTTCTGGAAGAAGAGACAGTAGGTGCAGAAACAATTGCAGAGTGCTACAACTCTGTGTAAGCAAAGTGAGTTAATAATGGAAAACCAAGGAAAGAGCTTTTAAGCTAGGGTGAGAGAGCAGGTCTTTCTGAGGAGATGAGAGGTGAGCTGAGAGTTATAAAAGTGAAAAGAATGCTCTGCTGGAAAAGGAGGAACAATCTCCTCCTGTATCAGTCAGATCTGATTTGACAGTACACACAAAAAATAATGAAATAAAAATTTTTTTTAAAAAGTGAAAAGAGCCTGCACAAAGATCTGGAGCAGGAGTATTCTAGCAAAAGAAAATGAAAAGGTCCTGGGCTGGACCAAGTGTGGCTTGAGAAATACAATAGAGAACCAAGGTGTCAGAGAGAGCGAGAGACAGTGAAGTGAGGTGACTAAAACTGGATCGTGGGAGCCTCCATAATTCATGGTGAAGAGCTGAATTTTATTCTAAGTGTATTTGGAGAGTTTTAAGCAAAAGAAATACATGACCTTTTTTTAAAAAAAAACAAACACCAAACACAACTTTATGCTGTGTGGAAATTGAATTGCAAGAGTTAGTGATTGTTGCTATGTACTGATGAGTAGAAACCGGCCCATTTTTCAGAGGGAGTTAATCATGTGAGAGAGTGCCCATCTTTCTCCCATCAAGCAGCTAGTGGATTTGAATGGCATTCCATTGGATTGGCAGTACAACTCCTTACCACTAAGCCACCTAAAAGTTAGGAGTTTACAATATCAGAAACAAGGACACCAGTTAGGAGGTAGCAGTTCAGGTTAGAAATGAGAGTGATGGTTTGAAGAAATCGAGCATTAGCTTAATATCAGTTCAGAGGGAGTCCTTGAGTGCTGAAAATGGGTAAGCATTCAACTACTAACTAGAAAGTTGGTAATTCTAACTAAGCCAGCCAGAGCCACTTTGATTAGAAAGGCCTGATAGTCTGCTTCTGAAACATCACAGCCTTGAAAATGCTATGGAGCAACTCTGGAGTCACTCCAGACATGGGGTCACCATGAGTCAGAAGGAACTTATTTAGGGAAGAGAAGAGGAAGGATTTTACAAGTGACCATAAGACATCTATTTTATTTCATGGCAATAAATATTTGGTGGAAAAGTATAGTTAGTGTACCAGAGAAACCCTAATGCCCATGGAAACAAAAACCAAACTCACTGCTATTGTATCAATTCCAGCAAGGTGACTGGGTTTCTAAGCTCTAAGGTTGTAAATCTTTCTAAGAGTTGATTGCCCATCTTTGTCCAGAAGAAAAGCAGGTAAAGAAAAAGCAGGTACTAAATTGCCCCCTTTTTTGGTTAGCAGCACTACGCATGCATCTGCCACCAGCACACCTCGATGCCACTGGCCAGGAGAACACATTTGTTACTTGATCTGGTCCAGTACCTAAGACTAAACCAGAAGTATTAAGCAGTGGATCTGTGCTGCTTTCACTTGGTTTGTGGAGAAGAAATTGTGGGACCCTAAGAAAGTCTATAGCTTGTCTTTATAAATAACACTTTTGTTTCCTCTTTTAGTTAAGAAGAGTTTTATTGGCCAAAATAAATCTTTCTTTGGTCCTTTGGAGCTGGTGGAGAAACTCTGTCCAGAAGCATCAGATATAGCTACTAGTGTCAGAAATCTGCCAGAATTAAAGTGAGTCATGTTTGAAAAAATTTCCTGTATTTATTCTGTTCTCAATTACATGCAGACATAATGTGTTCTAATTTGAAACAAATTGTAGCATGAACCACGCTTTACTTGGACTTTAGTTCTAGCTCTGCTATTTGTTATCCACATGATCTTGATCAAGATTTGCCCCTCTCTAAGCCTCAGTTTCCTTTGAAAAAGGAAATGATTCCTGCTTGCCATAAAAAACTGATGGTTGGGTGGGGGGCAGGGAGAAAAGTGCAACAATGAATGAATGGAAATCCAAAATCTCTCTAAATGTTCATTAAAATTAATAAAATAAAATTTATTTTAAAAAAACCAACTGAGGGTTATATAGGTTGAAAAAATGTAAATCAACAACAGTTAGAGGAATCATTGTTAAACTCCTGGAGACTGGAGTCACTATTTGACATCTATCTGGCCAATATTCAGAACAGTAGTTATGTCAGATTTTAGATGCCTAAACAGTGGCTTTTGTGACTCAGCTGGAACTTATGAGGCATTTGTCATGTCTGAGTTTACCCTGGGTACTCTGGTGCACAGGCTCAAAATTAAAAACTGAGCAGAATATAAAGAATGTCTGCATGGGATCTGGCATTTAGGAGAGGTCATAGAGAGCCTTGGGGCCATGTGAAAATCCTCTGCAGACTCTTCCACAGGAGACTTGATTGTTGAGCTTTTGTTCAGTCTTTTCCTGTGGAGCCAGACTAATCTCCCTCCACAGTCTTCTAGAACTCCTGTGGATATCTTCATTTACAAGTGAGGAATCTGAGACTTAGAGTGGTTAAGAACTAGCTACTTTCCTGGGTACTTCAGCAAATGAGTGGTAAAGCCAAAATGTCCAGTGAAGGTTTGTTGGACCCTAGAACCCATACTACCAAGTCTTCTGTGTTCTTTTGAAGATTGAATAAAGTCTTTTTTCTCTATCCCTAGTTCAACCCTTAAGCCATACTGTGTATATTTCAAACCTTTTGAACATAACATTCTTTCAAATATGTATTTAGTGACCTCTCTCATGAGCTATCCTCCATCCCCACCCTGCCCCACCCCCATCTTCTGCCATATTTCTTTTCTTGTTCTTTATATGGCATGATTTCCCATTGTCCTCCTGACCAGTTCACTCCCTAAAAAGTAAAGCTACTAGACAGTGTCCAGTGTTTTCTGGCATACTCTTACTGGAGTGGAGTAAGAATCGCCTCATCCTCCACTTCATTTCTGTTTATTTCACAAAGATAATTTTGAAGTCCTGTTATGAAACCGGGTTCTCAGTCAGCTAAATCCCTGACATCTGTTTAAGGTTTACTAATCTAAAAACTAATAGGTTTTTCACTGAACCATTTATGCATACATTGTTTTATAACATTAATTAGTTAGCACACTCTCCCCACTTCCTTCCTATGATTCTTTCTTCCATTAATCCTTCTGTTTTACACTATCCTTCCTTCTAGCTTTATCCTTGAGAAAATGCTGTTCTGATACGATTATATGTTTGGTTATTCTAAGGAATTAGTGCCATTGGTGTAATTGTTCACGCTATAGGCTTGCCCATGGTTTGGCTAAAAGTTGAGATAAGAATTTTTCTCAGACTTAAAATGTTACTAAGGACTGTAGTCTCAGAAGTTCTACCAGTCTCTATTGGACCAGCAAACCTGAGCTTCCCCCCACCCCTTAAAGCCTGACCTTTTTAGGGTGTGTGTGTGTGTGTGTGTGTGTGTGTGTGTGTGTGTGTGTGCTTTTTTTCCTACATTTTCCACCACTGTATCCAGGATCTTCTATTGCAATAGCTTTTAATGGGGTCATCAGTAATAAACCAGGTATTATCGAGTTCTTCTGGTCTCAAAAGGACTTTCGACAACTTGTTCCTATGTATCTTTGATAGAACTTTGTTCTTGTGGACTGTGTTAGGCCAGTTTACCTGTATGTCACCTGCCTGTTTATTGCTAAGGAAAGATTTTCAATGTGATACAGCTATTAGGTGAAATGAGCAAGTTAAAGAAAAGCATATATAATACTAATGTTTTTGTACAAAAGGGAGACAAAAAGAATTTTAACTGAGATGTGTTTTTATTGCATAAAAACATTGGAGAAGTGTTTGTTAGTTATCTAGTGTTGCTGTAACAGAAATACAGATGAGTAGCTTTACAAACATAAATGTATTTTCTCACAATTTAGAAGGCTAGAAGTCCAGATTCAGAGCACCAGCTCACAGGAAGTCTTTCTCTGTTGGTTCTAGAGGAATATCTTTGTCTCTGAGCTTCTATTCCTGTATGATCTTCATGTGACTTGACTTCTCTTTTTCCCATCTCAGCCCACTCACTTGCTTCTTTAATCTGTTTTATATAAAAGGAGATTGACTTAAAATACCCTTTGTACTTATCCTTTCTTACTAGCATAACAAGCATACTCCATTCTCATGTGGTATTTAAACTCCAGATATAGAATAGATTTACAAAACAAATTTTGAGGGAACACAGTTTGATCCATAACAAAATAGACATACCAAAAAGCAGTTTATTATAACGAAGAAGGATTTGGGAAGGTACAAAACAGAATAAAGAGAGAGACTTGGCAACTGTATGGTATTCCCCCCCCCATCCTTTGTTGTTTTTTTTTCAATCAAGTGAAGATATTAACTGCCAACTAAAAGTAAATTTTTAAGATGTAAATTATTAAGATGTACATTTTGCACACCTTTTTTGTAACCCTTTTTTCACTTAATACCAGATTTTAAAACCTCTTTCCAATCAAATATTCATCTACAACAGCATTTTTTTTAAAATAACTGAATATTATTATAAGACAAGAATCTTGTAAGACAGATTTGTTTTCTTCCTTTTGGACTTTGTGGCTGTCTTCAAATTCATTTGCTCTCAAACGGTGCTGTGAGAACATCCCAGGCACATATCTTTGTGCACATCTGAAATTATGGCCTTGGGCTATGTCTTTAGAAACATTTTTGTTCTTTCTTGTCATTTCTTTTTGTTGTTGATGATCTAGAATTTGGATAACCAACTCTCTGGAAAAGCTTTGACCCTTCATTCCTTCTCTGGCAGCTCTGGTCATCAAGCTAGAATTAAATCTTTTGTTTTGTTCTGGGTTTTAGTGTTTTGGTGTTTTTTTAATTCCCTTTTTTGGGTGTTGAGTTTCTTTTTTTCTTCTCTCTACTTCCTCTTCTCACTTGGTTAGTGTCCTTTGTTTCAGGGCATGATGCATTCCAAAGCCTCTGAATTGATGAAAGTCAGGTAACTGGTCTGAGCCTGATTTTCAAGTCAGCTGGGTACATTCCGATCCTTTGACCCTGATCACATTTTAAGATTACTGACTATACCAATACCTTTAATACTTTCTTGGATGCTACAAATAAAATGCCCTTCCTCTGCTAGAACAAAATTCTGGATTTTTTCTTAAACAGTTTTAGTTCTACAATTAGGAGACTCTGCTTTTTCTTGAAAGCAGAAAAGCCACCTTTTTTCAGAATTATGTCTATAAAAGGAACAAGCGCTTTGTGGGGATGGCTGTTTCTTTTTTTTTTT
>NW_006399971.1:1841780-1905003 GCF_000299155.1 Elephantulus edwardii
TCCTCTGGGGTCTCACAGTCTTCGCTCCTCTGGAGTTCCGCGGCAGGTGGCTGGCTGTTGTTCTTCCTGGGTCTCTTCCGGGTCCCTCTCGCGGCGTTCCCCCGTCTGGCGGCGCCGTTCCCCTGGTCTGGCGGGCGGCGGCGTGCGTTCCTCCCGGTGGGCGGCGGCGTGTGTTCCTCCCTGCGGGCAGCGGCGTGCGTTGCACTGCGTCGCCCTCGCGCTGTGTCGCCCCGGGGATGGCTGTTTCTGACCTCTACTGACTCCACAAGGAGGAACTGCCCCCATAATAATTTTTCACAGCACAAAACCAATTCCTGTGAGGTCAGACATGTCCGCCATGCTCTCACACCTCCAGTCACTAATTCCACCACTAATTTTACTGCTCCTTTGCATTTGAAATCTGTTGTAATAGCTCACAGAGCACATAGAATTATGCTTATGATTATAGGGTTTATTGGGGAAGTTAAAAAGATACAATTTTAGTTAACAATAGGATAGTTTTTCAGTCGGTACAGCTTCAGCCTCACAGCTTTAGACCATTATTACAAAACTCTTACTCATGCCAGTATGGCTTTCCCCGCAAGTCCTCCAAGAAATTTGGGTGAAGACTCCTGGCTCTGATTCTATGGGTAGTAGTCTCAGAGTCAGCTCTGTCTCTTGTCAGGTTTCTGTCTGCTGCTGCTCTTCTGCAGGTCTGACTGGTGCAAGACTCTGGCCTTAAAGAGCAAACTGCATTCTCTGTTTCTTTGCTTGTGCTGAAATTCTCAAAATCTGCCACTGAGCCTTCTCCATTTACTTGGGAACTAGCTAGTCATCACGTCTGTTTGCATGTCTGTCACCTGTCTATGTATCAAAGTCAAAGTTAATGGCTGGAAAAGTAATTTTGAACAATAAATCACTAACATCACAACATTTCTATTGCCTTAGAAGTTGTATGAGACTTTAATCAGCATTGTGTTCTATATTAGTCTTTTTAATATACACAACTTTTGCTTCAGAGATCACAATTTTGTGGTTTAATAATTTTTCTTCGTATATTTAAAAAAAAATCCATACCATAGTACAAAATTTGAACAGTATTCCCATCTCATACTTCCTTCTCCACAGATTCCCCTTTCCACCTCCAGGCAGCTAGTTTCACTGGGTACTCTGCATCTGCTCACACTGTCATTGCCATTGAATCAGAACAAACTTACAGCTGACCCTCCAGCAGGCTTTCAGAGGCTGTAAATCACATGCGGGGAGATTGTGCATCTTTCTCCCAAGGAGCCACTAGAGGAGTAGAACTGCTGGAGAAGCGGCACCTTTGGGTTAGCAGTGCACCTCTTGTGAACTCCTCCACTGTCGTGTGTCTGTTTGGGCATGTCTAGCTTTCTGGCTAAATTGGGTTGTTGATTTTCTTTGGGTTTGTTTGATTGGGTTTGTATAATTTGTCAGGCTGCAACAGTTTGATGATCTGATTTAATTCTAGGACAGCTGTGGGAAGAGGAAGAGCTTGGCTTTATCTTGCACTCATGCAAAAGAAACTGGCAGATTATCTGAAAGTGCTTATAGACAATAAACATCTCTTAAGGTATTTTACTGTCAATATTTGTTCATGACAGCTTTGTAGATAATTAAAAATAGACCTGTAGAGGGGATTTTTTGTGTTTTTTTTAATTAAAGCAATGATAATATGTAATGTTTGAAACTTTTGTTCAAATTTTTTAATCTATAGTTTTAAGATAGGAAATGACATGGTGTAGAGGGGAGTAAAAGGAATAAACAAATGGCCATCATCAGCCAAGGGTTGGAAAGGCAGAGTAGGTTGGGGTGAAGAAGAGTGGAGAGGGAATTTCTGAGTAGCTCCCTGTTATATCCATCTCTTTTAGTGAGTTCTATGAGCCTGAGGCATTAATGATGGAAGAAGAAGGGACGGTGATTGTCGGTCTGCTGGTGGGACTCAATGTTCTTGACGCCAATCTCTGCTTAAAAGGAGAAGACTTGGATTCTCAGGTAAAATAATCTTTAGCTATAGTAGCATTCCTTTATCAATCCAGGGCTGTTCTGTATTACCTGCAGTAACCAGGTAACTGCAGACATGTACTGAATCTATGAAAGGGGCTAGTAACAAAAGACTTCCTGATAGAGTGAGTGTGCAAGTTCTGTGCTAGGAGAACGGACCAGTGATGGGGGAAGATTCCAGGAGGAAGAGGGTCTTGGAGCTGTGCCATGAAGATAGACAGCTCAAGGAAGGGTGGAAAACAGGAGAGGCAAAAGCAAAGAGGCATACACAGAAAGCTTGGCATGTTTAAGGATAAGCAGACAGTTCTTCAGAGTTAGAATGCAGAATTCTTGAGGAGTGATATAAATGTGGAGGTTGACCCCAGTGATCAGGGATCAACCTAATGCCATATTAAAGGGTTTTCATTCCTGGCGTTTTTAGAAGGCTGTTAGAGGTTTTTAAGCAGTGCACTGAAATGATCAGCCTAGATTTAAGAAAGATCCCTCTAGCAACCATTCAGGTCATGAGTGAGAAGTGGCCAAAAGTAGAGACAACAAAAACCATGAAGGATATTGTCTAGAAGTCTCGTGAGAATAGGGAATAGGAAAATAGAGTCAGGAAAGGTGAAGACAGGGTGATAAAATGGGTCGTAAATTAAGCCACCATGATGGGTAGACTGCCTTGTCAGGGGAGAGCCCTGCCATCTCTTAGTACAGGCTTTCTTATTGCATGAGAGCTGTTGGCCAGGGCTGAGACCTCAACCCCTAATGGCAGTAATTGCAGATGTCTGAGGGAAACAGAAGTGCTTAACCATCCCCTGCCTATACCCCATGCCGAGCTTTCTCTCACCACGTGATTCTGGGGTCTGAGGTCAGCTGGAAGGTTCTTGTTCAAGGGCTTATGTGATTATAGTCAGATGGAGGCTGAGGCTGGCATCAGCGGAAAACTTGCTTTCTCAAGTGTCTACGGAAAAAGGTTCAAAGAGGTAGGGGTTAAAATAGCAGAGGCTTCTCATGTACCACCTCTCAAATGCTCTCATATGATCCCTAGCATGGTGGTTTCAGAGTAGCTCTGCATTCCTTGAATAGAAGCTCAGAACTTCAAAAACCTATATTCTAAGAGCCAGATGGAAGCTATATTGTCTTTTTAATAGCCGTAAAAGTCATACATCATCATTTACATTGCATTCTCTTCATCAAGATACGTGCAGACTGTAGAAATGTTCAAGGGTTAGGAATATAGATTTCTTTTAGAGGAAGATATATGTAAAAAAAGCAAGAGTCATGTGGGACACCATATCTGACCTTTACCAACTTTACAGAGGGAAACAATCCCCATCCACAGTGTCAGTAACACAAAACCAGTAACCCATGATGGCACACATGTCCCCCGCACTCCCATGCCCCTTTCTACTCATCTCAACACCAGTCTTACTGTTTGGCTGGGTCCAAAATCTGATGTGAAAGCTCCCTCATATTAGGGGAGATAAAACGTTGTAATTCAGAGTAATAACAAAATTCAGTCATGATAGCTCCCAAAATGTGCACTTAGGCATTCAGCCTTGAGCCTTGTGGTTCTCAGTGTTCCCAAGTTCTCGGTCCTGCCAATATTGGCTCCCTCCAAGTCGTACCTCATATCCAGTTTTCCAGTTCAGCTGTTGCTGGTGCTACTGCTGTCCCAAAGTATGTCATACATTTTAACTAGTTTAAGGAGGTTTCTCTTTTCTGGCTAGGCAAAGAACTCTATGCTGAATGAAGTATGCCTCTCTGCAGGTAGAGCTCTTCAGTTTATTGGCAAGACTATCCAATCCTCTTATAGATTGTTGAGACTGGCCAAACTCCTTGTGAAATGGTAGATCGACAGTCCCCAAGTAGATAGGCCTACAATGCCCCATTCACATAAGTCCTCCCTATCCACATAGCAACGTCAAGGGTTAGAGAAGTCGTATTGAAAGATAAACTCATGTCAAAGAATTTCCAGGCATCTTTTAAAATTATCACAGACTTCTGAGCTGCCATATATGTTACATATATTTTTACCACATACACACATGTATACACAAATCACAGATAGGTTTGATTGTAATATAAGTGGGGTTCCTATAATGAGACTAATACTTCATGTACTATTTTTGTTATTGTTGCTAGTGTCAGAGAGGCATGAAATGCTATTCAGTGTTGCTTTGATTTTTGTTTGTCTGATTACTAGTGAGTTGAATATACTTTCAAAGGTTTTGTTGTTTACCTTGGAGTCCATTTTCAACTCTTAGTGACTCTTGGGTCAGTGTAGAACAGCCCTATAGGAGTTCTTGGCCTATCTTTATAGGTCTCAGATTTACATCTTGTTGTTATTATTGTTATGTGTCGTCAAGACGCTTGTGACTCATAGCAACCCTATGTACAACAGCCCTGAAATCTGCTCTATCCTGTGCCAACTTTACTGTCTCCGACACACCTACCCTCATTATCTCAGTCACTGAATCAACCCATCACATCGATGGTCTTCCTCTTTCTCGGTCCCTCCATCCTTCCTACATCTAAGCACCTTTCTGTATCTGTTGCTATTATAAATGATATATTTTAAAAATTCTATTTCCTAATGTCTGATGTACTCACTTTCTAACCCTTTGTAATTGAGATTTTATATATTTTATTAAAATTGATCTCACTAAAATCAATAGACAAATTGAATGAGTATTTACTTGGTATTCTTAACCACTCCTTTCCCAACCCCCCCCCCTTTCCCTTTTTTCTTAAAACACTTCTCTCTTCCCCTGTCTCCATGAAACAACATTCCTAGTTTTCCTTTTTTTAGCCTAGCTAAAGAAATCACCAAGCTCTTACTCTATCAGTCTCCTTAATAAGCTCTCATTTTATCCCTTTCTAAATACTTCTTTCACAAGATTCTTTTCTGGACACTGTCCCTGATTCACTCCATCTCTGCAGTGAATTCATATAAAACTCCATCTTGCCCATCTATTGAGATCTAGACCCATAGAATTTGTGCTTAGATGTAACACAGTTGTTATTATTAGCTACTATCCAATTAATTCCAGTTCATGGCAGTCTCATGAGTATAGAGTAGAGCTATTTCACTGGGTTTGACAACTAATCTTTTGGAAGTTTGTCTCCAGAGCATTCCTTCCAGCGCTCCTCCTAGTGAGATTGAGCCTCCAACCTTGTGACTACCAGTCAAGTGCTTTATCCTGAGCCACCCAGGAACACTTATGTTGTTGTACAGATTTGCTTGTTTTTTTGGCAGTCTGTGGTACTTTCAATATTCTTCGCCAACACCACATTTCAAAGTCATCAATTTTTGTTATTCTTCCCTATTCATTGTCAACTTTCACATGTACATGAAGCAATTTAAAATACTATTGCTTGGGCTAGGTGTGCCTTAATCTTTAAAATTACATCCTTGTTCTTTATTAATATAAAGAGGTTATTGAAAGCAGATTAGTACATCATTTGATTTCTTGACTCTGCTTCCGTGGGTATTGATTGTGGGTCTAAGTAAAATTAAGTTATTGACAACTTCTATCTTTTCTGTTTATCATGATGTTGTTTATTAGTCTAGTTGAGAAGATTTTTGTTATCTTTATGTTGTGGTGTAAATCCATACTGATGGCTACATGCTTGGAGCTTCATAAGTAAGTGTTGCAAGTCTTTTGTTTTCCACAAGCAAGGTTTGTCATCTGTATATCATAGATTGTTGTTAAGTCTTCCTCCAGTCCTGATGTCACATTCTTCTTCATGTAGTCCAACTTCTCATGTTATTTGCTCAGCATACAGATTGAATAGTTATGGTAAAAGGATACAACCCTGGATGCATACCTTTCTTGAGTTTAAACCATGTGTGAACCCCTTGTGTTCACACAACTGCTTCTTGGTATGTATATAGATTCCTCGTGAGCACAGTTAAATGTTCTGGAATTCCCATGTCTCCCAAGAATATCCACAATTTGTTTTGATTTACACAGTCAAATGTTTTTGCATAGTCAGTAAACAAAGTAAATGTCTTTCTCGTCTTCTCCACTTTCCACCAAAATTCATCTGATATCATCAATGATGTCCCCTTTTCCACCTTTTCTGAATGCAGATTGAGTTTCTGTCAATTATTTATTGAAGTGCTTCTCTAGCCATTTTTTAATCATCTTTGGCAAGCCTCTACTTTGATGTTATATTAATGATACTGTTTGATCAGTGTGACAATTCCTCATCAATTTGTCATCCCCAGCAGAGTAGATTATTGTTGCCTGATTCAGAATTACCAGTACCATTCCATTTCCACTCATTTGTCCCTAGGATGTCGATCTCTATGTGTTCCAGTTCATTTTGGACAATTCTTAATTTTCTTAGATTCATACTTTATATATCCCAATTATTAAGGATGCTTACAGCTTTCTCTCATTTGGTAAGTCCTACAGCAAATGAAAGTCCTTTACTCCATCCATCATTAAGGTAGACTGTCCTTTGAGAAGCAGCTCTCCCCAGTTGTATTTTGTGTGCCTTCCAACCTGAGGGCCGCACCTTCCAGCATTCTATCAGGAACCTTTACAGCTGTTCTGCTGCCTTTCAGTCGATTCCTACTCAACTCTGTAAGAGAGTAGAACTGCCCCTAGGGCTTCGGAGGCCAGACAGCTTTACAAAAACAGACTACTATATCTTGCTGTCATAGAGCAGCTGGTTAAGATCGTCAAGCTGATGACCTTAAGTTCACAACTGCATACTTAAGTAATGTGCCTGAGGCTCCTATAGCCATACTTGTAGATATAAAATGGTCTTATTTTGGTTTTGATTTATATTTTCCTAGGGAGCCCTAGTGGCTTACTGATTAGGAATTGTAAAGGTACACAGTTTGAATCCAACAGCTACTCCTCTAGAGAAAGATGGGCAGTCTTCACCCAGGTGATTTACTGCCTCTGCAAATGCACTGGAGGGTCAGCTATGGGTTGGTTCTGACTTGACAGTGTACTACAACAAACAGCAATAACTATGCCGTTTGAATCCACCAGATGCTCTGCTGGAGAAGGAGGGACAATTGCCTCCTGTACCTGTCAGATCTGATCTGACGGTACAAACACACACAAATAATAATTAAATTATTTAAAATAAAATAAAAAAGAAATGCTGAGCGAGTTCTGCCCTTTAAAAAAAAACACCAGCAATAGCTAATAATGTTGTGATGTTATAGAGTAATATTATCACAGTCAAGTAAAATCTTGCTGAAGATAATTTAAAAAATGGCTGGAGCAAATCATCAGGAGGGAACTGCTGAAAACTTGAGCTGGATTTCAGAAGAGAACATGGAACAAGGATGTCATTGCTGACATTAGATAGATTTTGGTTGAAAGCAGACAGTCCTGGAAAGATGTTCAGTTAGATGGCCTAGTGGGTAGGGAGTTGCACTGCCAACCCAAAGACTGGTGGTTAAAATCCACCAGCTGCTCCAAGGGAGAAATCTCCTCCCATGTGTTTTACAGCCTCTGAAAACCCTCTAGAGGGTCATCTGTGAATGTGTTTAGTTGACTGTGGAGACATTAAGCTGTGCAGATCATAACAAATTATGGATATTATTGTGAAGAGTGGGAATTACAGAATACTAAATGTGTTCATATAAAGCCTGTACATAGACCCCCCCCCAAAAAAAAAGGATTGTATCCTCTCTCCCTACTTAATTAATCTGTATGCTGAGCAAACAATCTGAGAAACTGGACTATAAAATGATATTACAGTTAGTGTACCTGTCCATCTTGTTGAAGGTCTTCCTCCCTTTCACTGAGCCTCGACCTTTCCCATTATGATATCTTTTTCCAGGGACTGGCCTAACTTGACAATTTTCCCAAAGTATGTGAGACAGAGTTTCCTATAAAGAGCATCCTGGTTCCCCCTCCTCCAAGACACGCTTGTTTATTCTTTATACAATCCATGGGATATTCAGCACTCTGTTTCAATATCACAATTCAAATGAATCAATCTGTCATCCTTCTTTATTGTCCAACTTTAAGATGCATAACAAGTAATTGAAAAGACTGTGGCTTGGATCAGGCATACCTTAGTCTTTAATCAGACATTGTTGCTCTTTAAGGTGCATCTATTAATCTGTCTCTGTGCAGAATGAAGAATGAAAACAAAGATGTACTGAAACAATTAGGCCCAAGGACTAATGGATCATGAGCACCTCAACCTCCGTGATCCTGAGACCAGGAGAACTAGATAGTACAACCAACGGCCACTCTAAAAAGAATCACAGTAAAAGATCCTGTGTAGAGTGGAGGAATGTGTACAACAAAACGCTAAAAGTGAAAAACACTAAAAAGGCCAACCGTATGACCCAGAGCTGCTTAGCCTAACATAAATAGTTTGTAGAAAAGAGAAGTGTCTCTAAAAGATTTTTTTTGCATATGGAAATTGAGAAATGTTCTTTTTTAATGTAAATTTTGTCTTTTGTCAGGTTGGAGTGATCGATTTTTCCCTTTACCTTAAAGATGTACAGGACCTTGATGGTGGCAAAGAGTAAGTGCTGTGCTCTGTATTTGTTCACATATGCATGTTGTTCTGGCAAAGAATGACATTTTGGTTTTGCTTTTTTTGAACTTGTCGTTTTCATGTGGCTACTTTTAATGGAAGTGCTATTAATGGTTCTCATTGCTTAAGGAATTAATTAAGGAATAGCTATAAGGAAGAGGAGAGAATAAACATGAAACTTCCTCATTCACACTGTCCCCTCATCCCTACTTCTCTCCTTGGAGAATATTGCTCTTTTTTTCTCCTTGCAATTTTTTTTAATCCCTTTACAGGTACTTATGCTTATTGGTGGTATGTTTTGCTCTGTTATTTACTTGCTTGTATATGAATATGGAGGTAATGTATAAATTGCCCTTTGACTTATTCTTTGGTCATAGTGTGTCTCAGATGTTTCTTTCATACCACGTGCAGCTAGCTCTCCCTTATCTTTTTTAGTAAGAGCATTGTTTAAAAAGAGGTTATCTAGGAAGAAAAGAAAAGGGCATTTAGGAATTAAGTATTTTTCTACTCTAAGATTTCCCTTATGAAAAGGATATACTTGTTCCGGTGGCATTGGGTAGGACATCTCTGGGGTGACACTAATAACAACGCTAGGAACAGTGCTTGTCTGTGGGAAGGGGATGGCAGGCAGGCTTGATGGAAAGTTTTCACTGTAAACTAATTGTGTTTGACCATTCTACCGTGTGCCTCTATCACCTGTCTTTTTAAGTCTTCCCTGTCAATGACCCTACAGTCTAGGTGCCTTGGCAGCACCCTACGTGGGAATGGGTCAGTGAGAACCTATCAGTTCTTTAAAACCTTGAGTACAGGGTTTTAATCCACTTGGAATTTAAAATATAGCCTTCACAGCTTTTTTTAAGATGATGTTGTTGTTGTTATGTGCCGTCGAGTCGCTTGCGACGCATAGCAACCCTATGTACAACAGCCCTAAACTCTGCTCTGTCCTGTGCCAATCGCACTGTCTCTGACACTCCCATCCCGCTTACCCCAGTCACTGAATCAATCCACCTCATAGAGGGCCTTCCTCTCCTGCGCTGTCCCTCCACCCTCCCAAGCATGATGTCCCTCTCTAAGGACCAGTCTCTCCTCACAACATGTCCAAAGTATGTTAGATGGAGCCTCAGAATCCTTGCCTCCAAGGAGCCACCCAGTTTAACCCTTTCCAGGACAAATCTGTTTGTTTTCCTAGCAGTCCATGGTATTCTCAATACTCTTCTCCAGCACCATAGCTCAAAGGCATCAATTCTCCTTCTATCCTCCTTGATCAGAATTATTATTTTCTAATAAAAGGCTTGGTGGTAAGAAATTGTGCTGCGAATCCACCAGATGCTGCCCTTAGGAGAAAGATGTGTAATCGCCTCCTGTGGGATTCATTGCCTCTGAAAATCTGCTGGAGGGTCAACTATGGATTCATTCCAACTCGACAGCACACAACAATACCAGTAATAAGGGAATAATAGATTGAAGTATGGGACGTCCATAATTGTTAACATTATGACATATAGACATAAAATAGAATATATGTAACCTACTGACAGAGTACATTTGGAATGTTTCCACTAGATCTTACTTGATGAGAAAAGTATGATGATGAGAATTACATATGATACCTAATTTTCATTTAAAAAATCTGTAATATGTATCCCTTAATGTTTTTATGCTATATTTTAACTCCATACACACATATAATATGCATATGGAGCATACTCAACTGGTGGTTAATATGGATTACTTGGGAGAGCTATGGAAAGGGCAGATGGAGGAAAGCAGGTTAAAAAAATACATTCAGAAGAACAAGTCCAGCACATAAGGTATGAGAGCCTGTAGAATGATCCCAATTGTGCATACATGTTTGTATGTATATAAAAAAATGGGGTAGGAGGGAATTAGAAGGTGGAAAGGTTAAATTTAAAATGCAGTTAGTCCCTACATTGTAGACATCTGACTTAGAAATTGTAGTTACCTTGTAAGAAGTGCCCAAAAGAGAAGTTATTTTTAAAAATTTTTCTTGCGAATTAGAAATTGAGGGTTTTATATTTGTACAACCATCTCAAACATTGTTTATGCTTCAGTTTCTTTTCCAACATGAATACAGCTTAATCCCTTTCCCTAAACTGCCTGTCTATTGTATATTGTGATGGAATACATTTTTATTACGGCATGCTAAAAAAAAAAAGAAAGAAATTGTATTTGCTCCTTAATCTTTGATATACCTTACTTGCTTTGAAACAGTTGGACCCACCCATACTCAAAACATTCTTCTTTACTTTCACTTGCCACATGTGCAACTTTTAAAGCATTGAAAGGGCTAAATAAAAACTGTATTATACTCACCTACATATATATTGAAAGATACACTTGGGAACCAATCTTGTTCATAACCCAGGGCCTGCCTGTATTAATTAACCATACTACCCTGGCCTTTCGAACTGATCAACTTATGTTTCAAAAGCTTCCATCATCTCCTGTCTCAAGTAAGCCGTTTTGAATTTAAGAATCTTTTTTTTTTCCGCCACATTCATACATGTGATGGCTTGGTGCTTCCACTTTGCTGGTGAGGGGCTGGCTGTCTCTCCGAATCCCTAATGTCCAAAAGGCAGCTTCACAAATGGAGGGCATCTGTGGGGGACGCAAGACCTTGACTGTCGCCTCCTTGACCAGTCACTCACTCTTCTCTTAGGGCTAGACATGTCTTACTGAGCTCTGTCTCTTGGTTTCTCTAAAGATATTGGTACTTCTAAAAGGTGATTGGGAAGGTTAGGGGAGAGTTAAATACATTAACCATGAATTTGAGAAGTAACTCCCTTTTCTTTTTTTAAAAAGGCATGAAAGAATTACTGATGTTCTTGATCAAAAGAATTATGTAGAAGAACTCAATAGACACTTAAGGTAAGACTTGCTTCTTTTTTCTAGTGTTAGTTACATACTCTTTGTCCTATAATTTTTTTATGTAATTTGAGTTAGCATAAATAAGAAAAAAAATATATACATGTGCACAGAGTAGAAAAATATTTATTACTGATATATAGATTTGGGAATTCTTTGAGTTTTTGTCATTTTAATTTGCATGGTCTTAGAATCTCAGTGGGTAAATAAAGACTGACTCCACTCCCCATACTGCAGCCATGTAGTTGAATATCACTGCCACTGATGGGAATGTGATATATGCCTCTAGTGGATATTATTTGGAAAAAATGGGTTGAAAACCACATGACCGGACTTCCTGGAACAATTTGATGATACTCATAGGCATCTTTATTTTGGATTTTTGTTTTTTATTGAAAAACTGCTAATGTATTTCATGAAACACATCTCATTGAAGATACTGATGGAAATTAGAAGAGATGGTCTCTAACTGCAAACCTTTTATAATGTCTACCTTTCAAGTTAGCAGTGCTCCACAGGAGAGCCTCTGCCCATGACGCACAGGTGAAGTGTCTCCACATCCCACAACATGCTTAAGAGAATGTTGCTCTAAAGCTTCTTCATTAAGTGTGGTGGTAGCTGCTGTTTGAACAGAGAGATTCTTTATCCAGTCCCATTTTTTTAAGAGTTATTATAAGAATTAGATGTTGAATCTTACCGAATGTCTTTTAGCATCCATCCATGAAGGTAATCAGAACTTTTATCCCCTAACCTGTTGATATGATAGCTATTAGATTATTTTGCTTCTTTTGTCATTTATTTAGTTCTTTAATATTCAATGTTTAGTCATTTTTAAGGTATGCGTCTTTTAATTTTCATCTAATAACTCATATATTTTGTTTTATAACCTTAATTGCAATTGTACAATGCCATTATTTATAACACTTTCAAAGCAAGCAAAATAGAGAATTTCATTAAAGCAAAAAAGCACCCTCTTAGGGCTCCAGGAGATTCCCAGGCCCTATTCATTAGTAAAGAAACGACATACAACACATACAGAGAGGTAGAGATTGACTTCTTCATACTGAACTATTTCCCTTTCACTGAACTAAACTCTACTTGATCATAGTTTTAGTAATTTAATCATTCTTTTAACATATAAGTTGACTTAATTATTCTTTTGGCATGCTATCAAGGTTATGCAGCTTCATAAAGTGAATTAGAAGCTTTGCCTAATTTCTGTGCCTGCCTACAGCTTCTAGTCTATGGACATTATTTCCTGAAAAACAAACTTGAAGCCATCTAGGCCCACAGCTTTTATGGAGCTAATACTTGACTACCTTTTTATTTTTTCCTTAGTTATTGGTCTGTATAGTACTCTTATTTGAGGATAAATAATTTTTGACAATTTATATTTTGTAAGAAAACAAATTTTATTGGTACATTCTGAAGTTAATGTAGAGTTGAAAACTATACACTCTTGAAACTTTTAATTCCTTCCATATTTTTTGTTGTATTCTTTGTCTTAGTCAAGGTTCCTAGAGAAACAGAACTAGTGAGGTAGATAAATAGATACACATAAAAAAGAGTAAGCCTTTTTTATGTGAATGTAAAGACTAAAGACTCCTGTAGTTGGTTTTTTTTTTCCTGTAGCTTTTTTGTCCTAAGTTTGGATCACAGGTCAGGGAACAAGAGATGAGAGAAAGATCAAAGTTCTGCCAAAACAATTGTTTGTAATCTCAAGGCAGATCACACTTTAAGAAAACCTTCTATTCAACTGATTGATTAATTATACTAGATTATCTTATAAAGAATCATTATATTATATGACATTATGGGACAGCAACTGGTCAATGTTTGACCACATTACTGGAAACGTAACCAAGTTGAGGTGTAAAATTAACCTTTTCATTCACTTTTCTACTTTGTAATTTTACTTTTTCTTCCACCCAACTCCTAAACCTTGATTCCTAAGTCTTTCTCAGTTTCTCTCTTTTCTTTCCTCGCCAGTAAAAGAACCTTGTTTGACATTAGGGCCTGTGGCTGGCATCAAAGTAACAGGTTTAGGTGCCAGAACACCTGGACTCAGATCCTGACCACCTTCATAGATGTGTGACCATGAGAGTTCTTTAATATGTCAAGTTCTGGTTTACTTGTCTGTAGGACAAGGAAAAATAATAGAACCTACCTCATTGAACTCGAATTAGGATTAAATGTGTTGATAGAGTTAAAAAGTGTAGTCCTAAAAGCAGTGTTAGTATTGCAGGGATTATGATTTTTGTTGGTTACCAAGTCCACTGTTTTCTATTTTCTGATTCTTTTTAATATAAAGGTAGTATATATTCCTTAGAGAATATTTTAAAAAACAGAAAAAGGCCCAGCAATAGCAAAGTATGACGGGGCATCACACAACAAATGCTAGTGAGTTTGTGGAGATAGTTGAACACTCATTCACTGCTGGTGGGAATATAAAATAGTACACCTACTATGGAAGGTGCTCTGACATTCTGTCAGAAAGCTGGGAATAGAAATACCATTTGACCCAACTATTCCACTACTGTGAATATACCCTAAAGAAACCAGAGCCAGGACAAATACTACATAACACCACTCTTATAAAACAAGACTGACAATGACGTTGAGGAAAACTAAGGAAACAGAGGATGAATAATGAACATTACCATTGGAACAGATGAAGGAGAGAACTGTTTAAAAGGAGTATATGATTAGGCATTATATGTATGACAGTGACCTAGAACAAGGGGTGCATTGCTAGGTTGGCTGGGGGATCGATGGAGGAAGAAAATGTAAAGCAATGGAAAAAATAATAAATATTTTTTAAAGAGAGAAAGATATGAAAAAAGCTTTAAAGATCACATTTCATCCTACTACCAGAAAAGTAAAACCATCTTGTTGTGAATACTGCTTTATGTAATATTCTCAGTTCATTTTAGGTCCTATCATATATTGTATTGTGGGAAGGAGGAAATGTTTCCTTCCTATTTGACTAAAAAAGAAATGAGTACACTGTTCTAGGGGGAAAAATTATTGAAAAGTGTTTGTGTGTGCACCCACACACATATTTAGAATTTTCATCTCCACAGAGTTAGTTCATTGGAGACCCTTTAATTTTCTGTCTCACATAGAAAGTCTAGAAATTTCTGTTCTCAGTGTTTACAGATTAGAAAAACAGCTTTTAGATTTTCGTCTTTACATATTTTCTACAGTTGCACTGTTGGGGATCTTCAGGCCAAGATAGATGGCTTGGAAAAGACAAATTCAAAGCTTCAAGAAGAGGTTTGTATTTACTTATAGGAATCCTTAAAATGAAATTTACAGAGGGTTAAGAGAAATGGCATAGTTGGTATGTCTGACCAGAGTTTATGGTTGGTAGGAACGGGAATTGCTAACCTCAGGTTGAGCTGTGAGTAGACCAGCATGCTCAGCACTCTGCATCCTTGGAGAGTTCCTGATCTGCAGTGCCCAGGGCCTCCAGTGAAAATACTGCTCTGACCAGTTCGATGACTTCTGATTTTTGCTTCAAAGAAGTCTAATAGAGGAGAACTCCTACTTGGAAAATCCCAGCTTCTATTATAAAATTGCTGTTTTCTCTTTCTCACTTTTTTCACCTTTCCTATGAGGTACCGTGTCTCCCTGTTGCCCTTAAAGACATAAACAGCCCACCCTCTCTGTACCTCTGCCTCTTGAAAAGGAAGCAGAATCACTCTTTCCACAGCATGGTCTTTCTCTTCTTTCTCATTAGGAAGAGAGAATGAAAGGACAGAAAGGAGGAGGGCTGAGGCCGAGGAAGAAAGCTTGCTGCCAGCTGCCCGGCAGCCTCCTTTGGACATATCGAGTCTCCTGTTTAGCAGAAGGGGGGTTGCCCAGCCTTTCTGAGCCTTTCCACAGGTAGCGGTCCTTGTCTGCTCAGGTCTTCCCTTACGCAGGACTCCCTGAAAAGGAAGAAGGCCTCGTGGAGGGACTTGAGCATGAAGATCCCATTGTAGGGTCTGGTTATAGGCACACCTGCATAATGAAGGGCTCCCATGTGAGGCTGCTCCTTCCTGAGGGGCCTGAGCTATGAAGCTTTCAGGAGAAAAACTCAATGTGTGACTAAAAGGAAATTCAAAACACATATTCATAAAGAGGCATCATGAGAGAAATTTCACTGAACCTAGATTCAGAGGACTCCTGATCACCTTAGGTAGATAAGCCTTTCAGCCTCAGTTTAGGTAGGTATTGCATGAGAACACTTTGTAACTGTAATAAAGACGTTAATATCATTGAAATATGCCTTATACACCATTTGACCTGTGGAGGCACTCAAGAGATGTTGGTTAATTTTAGAACAAGCAGATCTCTTTGTTCTCTCAGACAAGGTGGCATGCTTTGAATGAAAGCCTAATTTAGTGTTATTTTGTTGTGGTGGTGGTGAAAATATACACAGCACAGCATATGACAATTTAACATAATTAACTTTTGAAATTTAACAAGTAGAGTATTTTTTCTTTAGTAGTAAGTGATTGTTAGAGAAAAATGTGTTACGGTTTTATTCAGGACATGCTTTCTGTATCTACAGAGAGAAGAGTAGAAATTAGACTACTGTTTTTTGGGGTGTTTTTTTTTAGGATAAAATAGTAAAGATTTATTAGAAAGACACATCCCCAAAGGGACAGACCTCTTTCCTTGGAAAGGAAATTAGGCCTACTGTTTTTGTTTGGTGTTTACTTGTTGGCAACTAAGGCCTCTTTCAAAACATAGATGTTTCTTATTGGAGCACAACAATTCTACTTAGGAAACTCAACCCTGGGTTCTGAATCTCCGTGAAAATAATTATGGGGTGCTTTTACACACTTGACAAAGAAGAAATGAGGAATTCCTTGCTTCAGGGTTCCTCCCTCAGCAAATGATGCTAAGAGCACACACAGAAAGTGCCAAGGACAATATCTTCTCACTCCTTTGTATTCTGAGCCTGGAATCAGAAGGGTGTTGGTTGGTGTATTTGCTCACCTCCCTTTCCTCCCAGTATGTCCTCTCTTCAGACAGATCCCCGAAGGCATCTTGCTTCTGTGCACTGGTCCCTAAACCTCAGAACTCCTTCAAGAGGGGATGATACTTCTCCCCTAGGACATGACTCTAGTATTTCTTCCCTAAAGCTGCTTTTATTCTTCTGTTGAGATAAGATGTAGGTGTATTCATTGGTTACAAAAACGAAAAAGAATCAAGAATCAGACAGAAATGCTTATGAACCCTTTGCTAAATGACTTTTATAATTTATTATTGTCCCTGACGTTTCTCAAGTATTTTTAACATAGTTGATTTTAAAGCAGAGTTGAAAGCATACCATAAAAGCTTTTCTATTAATATTCTAAGTCTTGCTAAGTTGTTAGACATTTTTATAAACATTTGACAATATATATATTTCTCTTATGTTTCCACTGTACTTTATTTAACAACTTATTATGAACATTTGACCTGTTTCTAATTTTGGGGTCCCTAAAAATCTTTGACCACATTAAGAAGTATACTATCCTTTTTTGTAAAAGAGGGCTAAATCAGAGGACAGCAGCAGATGGTATAAGGGAGGGATGGTGATTTAATAGAACATTTTGATGTCTTTTTGGAATTTGAACCATGTGAATTGATTAGTTATTCAAAACAGAAAATTTAAAAATTACAAATATGAAAGTTTAATGATACCAAATATGAGGTTTTTGCTGAAGCCGTAAGATCTATTTTGATGTAAACATAGACTTCTTTCTTAATCAGCTTTCAGCTGCAGCAGGCCGGATTTGTTCACTTCAAGAAGAACAGCACCAATTGAGAGAACAAAATGAATTAATTCGTGAAAGAAGTGAAAAAAGTGTAGAGGTGAGAAATTGACCTGGAAATTGAGCACGTTTCACACTTAGACATACCAGTTGGCCTCCTAGTTCAGAGTTTCCTCATGACCCAGGACTCTGCATGCCTGGGTACCTTGTTTGATGCACTCATGCCTCCTGGCGCTGCACCCTTCCCTCCTTCTGAACCTTGACACACGAAGCTCCTGTTCATTCTTTTAAACTACGTTTGTTCACTTACTCCATCTCCTATGATGCCTTTCCTGGTGCCAATATGTAGGTGAAATCTTTACCTCATGTTCCCATAGCTTTTTGGACATTCCTTTGTTGTTGTTAGCATAACTACCTCAGGATGAGGATAGAAAATCTAATTCATCTCTGAATCCACCAGTGTTAAGAACATTCTTAATAAGTACTGAATGATTGATTAGTAAAAATTTCCTAAAAGGAAATAGAGAAAAAAAATCATTTCCTATTAACCACTTTTGTTCTATTTTAAAGAAAATAAAGCAAATTATTTTTAATGACTGGATAAATAAAAGTGGTATACTCGTTGTTTGATAGCATAACTTTCTGTCCACTAGGTCAACAGAGCTCTATGTTGTAGTTGTTGTTGTTGTTTGTTAAGTGCCGTTGAGTCCTGGATGACTCATAGCGACCCTATGAACAAAGACCTGAACACTTGTATAACTTTGGTCGTTTCTAGGCCACAAGACTTCCCTTATTTGAGATTGTTGTGTGTTGTTATGTGCATGCAACTCATAGTGACTCTATGTAAAAGGCTGAAAAATGCTTTATAAGCTTAATGATCGTCATCGTCGTTAATGATTGTTGTTGTTGTTGTTGTTATGTGCCGTCGAGTTGCTTGCAACTCATAGTGACCCTATGTACAACAGCCTTAAACTCTGCTCTGTCCTGTGCCAGTCGCACTGTCTCTGACACTCCCGTTCTGATTATCCCAGTCACTGAATCAATCCACCTCATAGAGGGCCTTCCTCTCCTGCGCCGTCCCTCCACCCTCCCAAGCATGACGTCCCTCTCCAAGGACCGGTCTCCCTCACAACATGTCCAAAGTATGCTAGACGGAGCCTCAGAATCCTTGCCTCCAAGGAGCCACCCAGTTTAACCCTTTCTAGGACAAATCTGTTTGTTTTCCTAGCAGTCCCTGGTATTCTCAATACTCTTCTCCAGCATCACAGCTCAAAGGCGTCAATTCTCCTTCTATAATCATTAGATAGGATATTTTCCAGCCATGAAGAAAAATAAGTCCTAATACATGTTGTGGCCAGGTGAACTTTGAAAACATCCTAAGTGAAATAAGTCAGTCACAAAAAAATAAATATTGTTATGATCTCATCTATATGAAATATGTAGAATAGACAAATTTCTTAGAGATCAAAGTTTACTAATGGTTATGTGAGAAGAAAGAGGGAGTTTTTGCTTAAGAGGCATTGAGTTTCCTTTAAGGGTAAGGGGAAAATTTGGAAACAAATTCTATTAATCATGACTCCATAACATAGTGAATGCCAGTGAACTGTACATTTAAAAATGGTTGGATGGGGATATGTTCTATGTATTTTACTGTATTAATAAATTACATATATATGTATGTATAAATTGTTTTATGAACCTAACTTTTCAAAGATTCATTTTCTCTCATCTTTTTACTTTTCAGGTTCTAGTATTTTAAAACCTTTAACTCTTTCCATTTGTGCTTAAAATATAGGAGTGGTCCTACTTTTTAAAAAAAAAATAGGACATTTATCTCACATGTTTAAAAATTCCATTTTAAAATAATGTGTTAGTTTGTTTTCCTGTAGAATAGGCAAGTCATTCCTATCAAACTTGTTTGATACAGATAACAAAACAGGATACAAAAGTTGAACTGGAAACTTACAAGCAAACACGACAAGGTCTGGATGAGATGTACAGTGATGTGTGGAAGCAGTTGAAAGAGGAGAAGAGAGTCCGAATGGTGAGTGAGTGAGTGAGACTCTACATTAATGCTTTCAGTAGTTTCTTTTTAAAAAATTTTTATTTTAATTGTGATTTGCTTTCAGCATTTTCCACATATCACAATTAAACCTGCTGATGCCCACAGGAAGTCTCAAATTGTCTACCCATTTAAAAAAAAATCAAAAAGCTTTGTTTTGTCACTTTCAGTCTGTGAATGTGTCCTAAAGGAACCAGGCCAGAGCCTGTTTCAAAATGGTTGCACCGTTTGTCTTTATAAACTAGCAACCCATTCCAGAAAGTTTTAACATTGCAACATCCATACTGCTTCTAACAGTCCAATGTAAAACACACAATCTGATTTTGAGATTTAGAAAATACAGTTGTTAGAACTCTAGACTTATGTTGCAGCTTCCTTACCTTTTGTTGGTTTGATGTACCACTACTTTTAATTAAAAAATGAAAAAGAAAAATTAATCTAGTTATTCTGCAGACAGATTTTTTTCTTTGTCTCCCTAATCTATTCAGACTTCAGTTTATATTTTAGGCATTACCTGGGATAAAATCTCCAGTAAGTACATTTCTGTGACCTACTTTAATACCATTTTTTGTACATATCCTTCTAAGGAACTAGAAAAAGAATTGGAGTTACAAATTGGAATGAAAACTGAAATGGAAATTGCAATGAAGTTACTGGAAAAGGACATCCACGAGAAACAGGACACTCTAGTTGCACTTCGCCAACAGCTAGAAGAAGTCAAAGCGATTAACTTACAGATGTTTCACAAAGTTCAGGTGGGACTGGGCTGTTGTCTGTCTGTCTCATGCCCATTTGTGCTGTGCTTGCCTTTCAGCCTTTGGTCCTTCTCTCAGCAGAATGAGAGCAAATACATGTCTTTGAGGCCCTTACAAGGGTAAGACCTGCCTCAAGGCCTGAGGACATTGTATTTGTTATATTTGATCCTCACAGCAATCTCTGAGGAAGGTTTATAAAATGAAAAACAAATGCATTTAACAACACAAAATCCATGGTTGAATAACATGCCTGTGTACACAGCTAATAATCAGAGAAACTGAAAGATGATACCATGTCTAGATAACCCAAACCACAACTTCCACCATCCTGTCGGTCACCCTGCTGTTTCCTGCCACATCAGCAACCAGGAGTTTACCACAAGAAATGTAGAAGTTGATTAAACATACAGTCTTTTCAGACTTCCATCTTCTGTCCAGCTCAACTAGCAGCTGGCATCTCTTGTGTTATGTGAGGGGAGCCAAAGGCATCTAGCCCAGAAGCAATGAATCATGCAAAAGCTTGAAGAGCAGTGTCTAAATATTTTAAAGGTTCCTTCACCGGAAGCTATTGCCCCATTCTGTGCTCTTCTCAAAGCATTGTCTCTCTTTTTGTCTCTGTCTCTATTTTCTATTTTATCACCCAGTCACACTTCATCTTCCACAGATGTATTTTCACTCTCACTTCCTAGTATGAGGGCAGATAGTACTAATAAACTAAGTTGTTTTGCTCTGATTTTTATTATATAATCAATGGTATTAATAATAACAATGGAAAGTAAAGTAAAGCAAAGAGGATAGTTTTACCCTCATAGTAAGTATCTATTTTAATTGTTTCATACATACTAGAATTGTGTTATAATTTAGCCCTGATAGATTTTTTTTTTTCCTTTCTTCAAAACTGCCTTTCCTTTGGGTCTTAGATGCAGGAGATTGAATCAGTGTCACTTTTCACTTTAAGGCACACAATAATTAAAAAGTCTGTATGAATGCTTCTCATTTTATTTTCATATTTCCTCTTATCCCCATTTCTTCCTCCCACCCTTTTCCTCTTAGGCCTACACCGTAATATTTTTGTCTTGTTGTTTAAACTTGTGCTTTCTAAACCACGTTGGTGGCTTAGTGGTAAGGAAGGATGCTGCTGACCCACAGTCAGGTAGTTCAAATCCACCAGCTGCTCCATGGGCAAAAGATGGGATTCTTATTTATGGATTGTCACAGGGCCTGCAACAGTGAGTTTAAGCACAGCAGAGATTGTGAGGACGGCACAGGATCTGACAGGGCTTTGTCCCGTTGTGCACAAGGTCACTATAGTCACTATATCTTGGAATGGCCTCAACAGCACCTAACAATATCCTTTGTCTTGTAGTGTTGTCCAAGGCTTCTAGGACAGTGTGGCAGCACTTAACCATTGTGCCGCCTGGCCTCCTTCAGTAGAATTTTTAGAAATGATTGTAGTGTTAATTAGTTTTCTTTTAGCTAACAATTTCATGGGGTAGTTTTTTAGTAGCGAGTTAGTTTTAGAATATGAGTTGCTTTTAGCTAGTCTTTGGATATTGATATCTAATTTTATTACATTATGGTCAGAAAATACAGCATGTATATCCCCCTTTTTTAAGACATTCTGGGGATTTCCTTCTTTCTTCAGTTTTTCTGTATCCTTTTATCTTAAAGGTATCTCTTATAAACCCTAGAAATGGAGGGTGTTCCCTCCTGATCAGTAATGTCAAGGTTTAAAGCATATCGATGTGGGTGTGAAAACCACCTCCCCTTGTTCGCTTTCCAGCCTTCAGTCAGCAGCTTCCTCTTGCTGAGCCTTCCATTCTTGCTCAGGGTCTAGGAGCTCATGGAGCCTGGCTGCCCCGATAAGTGCACGTGGGGGACTAATGGGTGTATCTGGCAGTCTGACTCTGCAGTTACCTTTCAAAAATAGGAGCAAGTGTCCTTCCTAAAGAAAAGGCCTAGTCATCTGTCCCTTACATCCATTTTCCTTTCTTTCTATAGGTAAAGCTGGGAGACTTGACCCATTTTCTCTTCCAGGGCCCTAGGGAAAGACATCAAATAATGAAACAGTCTTCAAAGTGTCATAGAAGTTAAAAGTTAACAATTGAACACTGTACCCCATAATAGGGATGAGGATGAAGGTAGAGGGAGAGGGATGATATAAACCTACTTTCCTTGCTTTTATAGAGTGCAGAGAACAATTTACGGCAGAAGAATGAAACCATCACATCCTTTGAAGGAAAAACCAATCAAGCTATGTCTGATATGAAACAAATGGAAGAAAGGTAACCACTCCTTCTTGGCAAATATTCCCTCGATGGTACTAGATGTTCTCTGGGCGTGGGGACTTACTCAGCTCTCTCCCAAAGGTATCAACTTTATGAGTTGGAATAATTGCTTCTTCAGGTCCATAGTCATGACCAACAGAAGGGTTGGATTCATCAGCTTTTTGCCCAGCCTGTCTAAGTTAACATAACTCTGTGCCATCGAGTTTATCAAGTTGCCTGCAACTCATAGCAACCCTGTGCACAACAGTCCTAAACCCTACTCTATCCTGTGCCAATCTCACTGTCTCCGACACACCTACCCCCATTATCCCAGACACTGAATCAGTCCATCTCATCGAGGGTCTTCCTCTCCTGCACTGTCTCTCTACCCTCTCAATCATGATGCCCCTCTCCAAGGACTTCTTGAACCATGTCCAAAGTATGTCAGATGAAGCTTCAGAATCTTTGACTCCAGGGAGAAACCTGGTTTCACCCTCTTTAGGATAAACCTCTTTGTTCTCTTGGCAGTCCATGGTATATTCAGTACTCTTCTCTAACAGCACAGCTCAAAGGCACCAATTCTCCTCCTACCATCCCTAGTCATTGTCCAGCTTTCTGATGCATGACAAGTGATTACAAAGACCATGGCCTGTATCAGGTGCACCTTCGTCTCCAGACTGACATCATTTCTCTTCAGTAATTTGGAGAGGTCTCTGACAGCAGCCTTCCTTAATCCAATACGTCTTTTTTTTTTTTTTTAACTTTTTTTAAAATTTCTTTTAATGAATGTTTACAGAGACTTTGGATTTCTATTCATTCATAATTGCACACTTTCCTCCCTGCCCACCCTTCCCCCAGTTCACTTTTCTCTTTGAAAAGTAAAAAAAAAGTATTTCATTGTTATACAATTCTGCCCCTCCCCCACACCCCAGTCCACTCCACTATGCAGCTTTCATTCTGGACTCCTGTCATGACAATTATACCTGATCATATATTCCTCGTAAACAGTTCTCTCTCTCACCTATTTCAATGCAGTATACGTTATTTATCCCCTCTTAGTTACCCCCAAACTAAATGTCAGTCCCGCTCTACAACAGTAACATGATGTACTATTTGTCCTTTTGTGACTGAGATATTTTACTCAGCATAATCCTCTAAGGTCACCCATTTTGTATAATATTTCATGAGTTCTTTGTTTTTCAGTGCAGCATAGTATTCCATTGTGTGACTATACCACAGCTTCTCTAGCCATTCATTTGTTGTTGGGCACTTGCGTTGTTTCCAACTCTTTGCTATTGTGAACAAAGCTGCAATAAACATGGGTGTGCATATGTCTGTTTGGGTGGCAGTTCTGGTTTCTTTAGGCTATATTCCCAGTAGTGGAATTGCTGAGTCAAATGGTATTTCTATTTCCAACTTTTTCAGAAAGCGCCATACAGCCTTCCATAGTCGTTGCACCATTTTACTCCCACCAACAGTGAATAAGGATTCCTGTTTCTCCACACTCTCACCAGTATTTGTTGTTTGCTGTTCTGTTAAATTTTGTTATTATTACTGGGGTGAGATGATATTTCATAGTTGTTTTGATTTGCATCTCTCTTAGAGCTAGGGATTTTGAACATTTCTTCATATGTTTGTTCACCATCTGAATGTCTTCTTTGGTGAAGTGTCTGTTCATATCCTGTGTCCATTTTCCAGTTGGGTTGTTTTCCTTTATCTTATTGTGGTGCTTGAGTATTTTATAAATTTTATATATAAGTCCCTTATCAGACATGTCATTACCAAATATTTTTTTTTCCTAGTCTGTGGCTTCCCTTTTCACCCTGCTGGAGAAGTTTTTGAATGTGCAGAGAGATTTTATTCTTAGAAAGTCCCATTCATCTATTTTGTCCTCTCCTGATTGTAGGTTTTTCAGGATGCTTGGAAGATGTTTATGTTGTGGATTAGTGCTTCTAGAGTTCTTCCAAACTATTCTCTAATGAAGTTTATAGTCCTTGGTTTTAGTCGTAGGTCCTTGATCCACTTTGAGTTGGCTTTTATGTATGAAGTGAGGTGTGGATCTTGCTTGAGTTTTCTACAGATAGTTTTCCAGTTTTGCCAACACCATTTGTTAAAAAGGCTGTCATTTCCTCACTTAACTGATTTTGTCTCCTTGTCAAAAATCAGTTGACCATAGGCAGATGGGCTAATTTCTGGATTCTCAATTCTATTCCATTGATTTATGTGTCTGTCACTGTACCAGTACCACCCTGTCTTGACCACCATGGCAGGGTAGTAGGATTTGAAATCAGGGAGTGAGATGTGCTAAATATGTCTTTTAATTTGCTGGCTGCTTATATCCTATGCCCCAGAAATTCTATTTCTGGATATTTACCCAAGAGAAATGGAAACCTATGTTCACACAAATATTCATAGCTATTCTTTTCATAATTTTCAGAAACTGAAAGCAACCCAAATTCCCATCACACTGGGATGTATCTATGCAATAAATTACCTATCCATTAAAATAAGCAAGAATACAGATCAGGAGACATGGCACTGGGCAAGTCTACAGTCAGGGACCTCTCCAAATTCCTGGGGAGTAATGATGTCAGTTTGAGAACAAATAAAAATGACAGAAGAAAAATTGATGCCTTTGAATTGTGGTGTTAGAGATATCTTAGAGAAAGTGAAGCCAGAGTGCTCCTTGGAGGCAAAGATGATGAAGCTTTATCTCACATACTTTGGGCATGTTGCCAGGAGAGGTTATTCCTTAGAGAGGGACATCAGGCTTGGAAAGGTGGAGGGCCAGCAAAAGAGAGGCAGACCCTCAACAAAGTGGGTTGACACAGTAACTGCAGTAATGGGCTTGAGTGTGTCAGAGATTGTAAGGATGATACAAGATAGGACAGTGTTCAGACCATTTGTTTATAGTGTTGTAGTAATTTGTACTCAACTTGACAACACCTAACAACATTTAAAAAGAGAACTGTTAATGTACACAAAAGCTTAGATTGATCTCAGAGACATTATTCAGAAAGAAGCCACATTCCCATTTATATGACATTCTCACAAAGACAGAACCATGATGTCAGAAGAAATCTAGGGTAAACAGAGGTTAGGGTTAGGAAAAGTATGACTAGAAAGGTAGCACGAGGGAGTCTTTTGGGGTGATGGAATAGTTTTTTTATATCTTGATTATAATTATACAAATCTATACACATATTCTGTGGTGCTGGAGAAGAGTATTGAGAGTACCATGGACTGCTAGGAAAACAAACAGATTCATCCTGGAAGGGGTTAAACCGGGCAACTCCTTGGAGGCAAAGATTCTGAGGCTCCGTCTGACATACTTTGGACATGTTGTAAGGAGAGACCAGTCCTTGGAGAAGGACATCATGCTTGGGAGGGTGGAGGGACAGTGCAGGAGGGGAAGGCCCTCTATGAGGTGGATTGATTCAGTGACTGGGGTAATCAGGATGGGAGTGTCAGAGACAGTGCGATTGGCACAGGACAGAGCAGAGTTTAGGGCTGTTGTACATAGGGTCACTATGAGTCGCAAGCAACTTGACGGCACATAACAACAACAATACACATATTACAATTCATGGAACTGTGTACAAATGCATAGAACAATTTCTGAATAAAATAATGGAAATATTTTAAGCCAACAGGAATATACAAAAATTCAACCTTAAATCATAAGTCTCAGTCTTTTGATGGCTTGTATTTCTCATCCAGGCTGCAGCAGTCAGAACGTGCCAGGCAGGGGGCTGAGGAGCAGAGCCACAAGCTGCAGCAGGAGCTGGGCGGGCGGGTTGCAGCCCTGCAGCAGCAGCTCGCCCAGCTGCACTCACAATGGTAGGCCAAGCCACCAGCCTGGGGAGGCCAAGGGTACAGCTCCTGATTATTTTCTTGTCTCCAGAAAGAATTGAGGACAGAAAGCATCTTGCTTCAGGGTTTTAATTTCCCCTTCTCAGAGTAGGATTATGATGACAGCATATATTCAAAGTCAAAAGCCTGATAAGAAAAGACATCTTTATTCCTATCTCACAAAAGAGAAATCGGCTCCGAGGGCTTCAGTAATGCTCTCTCCAAGGCCCCTCAGCTGATAAAAGAGAGCTGTCACTCTTTCTCCCTCATGTCCTCATTTCTGTCCAGGGTCTTCTATTATAAATAGGCTCTGGGGAAAAGTAGGTTTGACCTCTATTCCTCCTCAGGTTTCCATTCCAGAAGAGGATTTTTTGGTGGCTCTACAATTTGAGAGCTCATTTCATCTTTTTTTTCTCTGTTTATGTAATGTCAGATACGTACCTTTGCCTGCCTTTGTCCTCTATATACCCATTCTTCTGGAGGTGGCCCCCACTATTTCCATTTCTTGCTCTGAATGGTTTAAGTGCTCCAGTGGCCTCCTGAGCCAAGAATTAGGTTGTGGGTTATCCCTGAACATCTCCACTGAGACTGACCCACGTTTATTTTCGGACAACAGCTCAAATCTAGAGAAAGAATTGAAATCCGAAAAAGAGCAAAGGCAAGCTCTTCAGCGAGAATTACAGCATGAGAAAGATACTTCCTCTCTACTCCGAACAGAGCTGCAACAAGTAGAAGGATTGAAAAAGGTAAAGTGAATTGCCTTGGGGAGGAAAAGGGCTGCCAGCAGTGTTCAGAAATGCCTGCCGAGAGTCCCAGCTGTAGGCTGCTGCCTCTGCATGAACCTGCCTAGAGCTCCTGCAGCCTCACAGCACGTCCCTGCTGTGCACTGCGGCAGACCTGGGGACACAATTCAGAGAGCAGGTGAACTCCCTCTTGCATTAAGTTTTATGCTGAGAAGAGAATGCAAAATTATACTAAGCCAGTTCAGATAAATGCGGGCAGTGGTGAGTGCTGTGAAGAGACCAACCAGAAAGATGTGATTCCCTCCAGTGAGGGCCAAAATAGAGGGAAGGATTTCATCTAGAAGGAGCCCAATTCAGCAGAGACCTGAGTGGTGAGCCTGAGACTAAACCATGAGAGAAACATAAGATGGGAGGGCTCTGCTTAGCTCAGGCATAGAAAGAAGGCAGCACTACTCATGACTGCAGTGAAGCTGAGGCCTAGTGGGCAGATAGCCAACCAAGTGTGCCTCTTAGTGCTGAGTGATGGAGGAGGCTGCTGGAGAGATATGATTCTTTTTAAGAAATACTTTAAGGCTACTTTTATGTGGACGATGAGTTCAAGACACAAGGAGTAACTCACAAGTATTTTTTTCATACATTTTGTTCCACACCCTTACCCCAGAGGGTGGTCTGCCATGTGGCTCAAAATCTGTTCCATGGCTCCCAAGAAGCCACTTGTCCTGAGTCATCCCAGGGAGACCAACTGACCCAGATCTTCATTGGAGTAGGCCTTACCCCCTGGCTTGTCTCAGTTCTTTGTTCAACCAGGACTAGGACTCCCTATTCTGTAGGCTCCAGAGCAAAGGACCACAAATGAGAGCATAAATTCAATCTGTATTGTGGATAACTGGATGTAAAACTGGACACATATCTTGTTCCTCAGGAAATTTAAAATCCTATCCATTTTCTCCTAATATAAAAACATCAGAAGTCTCCCCAGAAGGTGGGAAGGTTCCAGTAGTTGTAGATAGAGCTGACTCCTGCCTGGTGTGCAAAGGTTGAAGGGGAAGGGGAGGGGGGAACAGGAGGCATTTTTGTCTTCCTTAGATCTTTATTCTGGGGGTTATAAGTAACTTCTACCCCAGGCTCTTGGGCCTACTGGCCACTCCAGTATAACCAAGGCAAAACCAACTTCCTGGCCCCACGCCTGTGGAGGAAGAATCTTTTGTGTCCAGGCCTAGACTTTTGTTGTGTGGGATATGTAACCGGTACACCTGTTTCTAAGATCCCTTCTGAAATGTGGAGCAGATCTGAGATGGAAGTCAGGGAGCCTTAAAGGGGGAGGTGGCTGCCTAAAGGCCACAAGGTGGGATAAGGAATTTTTAAAGTTTTGCTGCATCATGGAGCATGCCTTCTGCTCCATTTGGAAATATTTCATTCTATTTATAATTCTCCATCCCACAAAGAAGGAAATAGTGTGCTTCACAGAGTCAGTAAGCCCCAGGATGCTTCTTATACCTTCACTCTGTATTAATAGATGAAGGGATCCTGCAAGGGGGATGTTCATCTCTTACCACTCAGGCTCAGCCCCCCTGCTGCTCAGTGACTGAGTTCTGAGAGCCTTCAGAGATGGGCCCCTCAGACCAGGAACTAGATCCCAGTTCTGCCCTTCATCGGCCACACTTCTCTGGAAAATCTAACCAGCTCTTAAAAACAAAAACAAACAAATCCAAAACCAACCAACCCAGTTAATTCAGTAGTAAGCAAAATATATATACCTTCTTTCAAACTAGCCTTCGGTGGCACAGGCTTTATATACACACACACATGTTGTTATGTGCCGACACAGTTTCTTAAAAAATATTTTTTAGTAGAAGTGCTTATTTTTAATGTTCTGATGATTGCAGCAATGTCTCATGCTGTATTCATCCCCAGCTGCAGAGAGCTCCTATCACATCCATATCCAGCTCTGCCCATTCTTGAGAAATTAACATGTGATGGAACCCGTTAAATAACCCTATCCTCAATGAGGTTAATAAAAAACAAAGCCAAATTCATGGCCATCAAGTTGATTCTGACTCTTGACAACCCTGCAAGGTAGTATAGGACAGTCCCTCCCATGAGAGCCTCCACAGCTGCATATCCTTTACAGGGACAGCCAGCCACATCTTTCTCCTGTGGCGCTGCTGGTTTTTGCTCTTGGAAACCATTCTGACCCACTCATTTCTCTTGTTAAACCGTAAAAGGAAAGATTTTTAACCCTTTGTCGGGGGTCTGGTTTTTTTCTCCATTTAGGAGCTTCGGGAGCTCCAGGATGAGAAGTTAGAATTACGGAAGGTGTGTAATGAGCAGGAACAAGCCCTCCAGGAAATGGGACTGCACCTCAGCCAGTAAGACCCCCACTGCTCTCACTTGTGACTAGCTGATAAGGAAAGGTCCAAAGACAGGCAAAAATGGGAATAAATTAGAAATGCTCTCTAATAGGTAGGCACATATAAGGTAAGGAGGTTGTATCTGAGGCTAGAAAGCTGGATGGTATAGAACAATGCTTGGAGGGGCCCTGCAACATGAGGAAAAGCTCAGGCCAGAAAGTAAACCTGCATGGGCTTCCTTGGTGTGGCAACCCGCTGAGACCACAGGCTAGTGACATAACTGATTTACATTCTCACACATGCTTCTTGTCTCTGCATCAACTGGAAACAAATAGGTGGCTAAGAGCCAACAACAAAGCACTGGTGTAGAGGCTGTAAGGAGTGTGTAAGGGTGGTGCAAATGGTTAAGTGTTCAACTACTAGCAGAAAGGGAGCACTGGTGACCTAGTAGTAAGGAGTTGCGCTGCCAGCCCAAAGGCACACAGTTCAAATCCACCAGCTGCAAGCAGTCTCCTCCTGTGCAATATACCCACTGGAGAATAAAACCCACTGGAAAGTCAGCTATGAGTTGGTTCCGACTGGACAGTACACAAAAACTAGCAGAAAGAGTGATTTCAAATTCTCCTAGAGTTGTCTTAGAAGATAGACCTACAGTCTGCTACTGAAACATATACCTGCCTTAAAACTGTAGTAGCAGCTCTACTCTGGACACATGAGGTTGCTATGTTCAAAATTAACATGACATAACATAAAAAAAAAAACCATGACATAACATGACAGCAACTAATAACAAGAGGATATTAACTAGTGAATCTGTTTCTAGCTCTAAAAAGCAGCTTTTCTTCCAGCACTAGGAACCTGCCTGGCCACAAATATAGAACCATGAGGGAGTTTGGAAAAGGAGCAAATCTCAGTCAGATTTTTGGGAAGGTAGCCTCAACTTTTCCTCATTATGAGAGTCATAAATGAGCAAGTGTGATACCACGTAAAAGCAGACATTGAAAGAGAATGAATTCTTAGAAGTCAAGTGAAGTTGGTCCCAGCTGAGGCTGTATCCAGGCCAAGGACAGGCCCCTCTCAGAAGGCCCTGGAGGCTCAGGAGTGTGGTCAGTTTGTAGGAACCCACACTACAGGTGGGTGGCTGATAACAGCTCTCAGAGCCCTGGTCAGCTGGCAGGACATCCATGGAACAAGCTCGACTGCCTGGAGGCTCCACAGTGCCCCTGATTCCTGGTTCTCTCTTTTCTGTTCCAAACATCTCTAACCCCAACAGCCATTCCAAGGGCACAATTTGCCCTCCTGATCCCATTTCTTCCGGGATAACCTGTTCTGCTTTTTTTTCCCCCATCAGCATATAAGGCATGCGATAACAAGAAAGCCTCCCTTCCATCTTAGCCAGTATGACAATTTTCTTCCCTAATGGCAGGCTCTGCTGCTAGTTTCAGGTGAACAACTCTAGAAAGAGTCTGGATATTTTAAGGACAGGTTATATGTCTCTTTAACCTAAAAGAGTATACACTAACCATAGCAGCCGCTCTGTGCATTACTTTTTATCAGTATACCTGAGACATTTGGGAAACAGTAGTGAAAGCTCTGGTGGCCTAGAGGCAAGAAGCTGTACTGCAATCCCAAAGACACATGGTTTGAATCCACCAGTTGCTCTGTGGAAGGATGGGAGATCTCCTCCTGTGCAGTTAACTGCTTGTGAAAACCCACTGGAGAGTCATCTGTGGGTCAGATCTGACTCAATAGTACACAACAAGTTGTTCAGTGATAGAATTTCCTCCTTCCATACATGACATGTGGGTTCAGTTCCCCCTCCCCCATTATAAGTCATGAGGAGGTTTGTGTGTTGCTTTAATGCCAAACAGGCTTTCAGTGGCGTTTCTAGACCATGACAGACTAAGAAGAAAGACATAGCAATCTACTTTAAAAGTCTGCCATAGCCAGTGAAACCATACAGATCACAACAGTCCAATCTTTTTGTACATGGAGCTGCAGTGAACTTGGGGGCTGACTCCATGGCAGCTGACAACACAGACATTTTTACATATCATCAAAGGCTGCATCGTCTATTCCTTGAAGGAATGTGCTTTAGTCCTGGCCTAGTGAGCAGTGTGTTTCCACTTGGTGCTATTTCAAGTGTATTGATACTGCACAGTGCACATCTCCTCACTACTCAGAGGAGAGGCTATCTTCTGAGCACAGAGAGCTTCCTTCCCAAGGGCCCAGATGGTGGTAAAAAGTGCATGGCCAGTGCAGTTCAAACCTAGTCACGAGTTGATTCCAGTTGACAGCGACCCTCCTGGAATATTCCTTCTGCAGATTAACTGGTCGTTCCCAGCCACTGAGGTTTAGGTTAGCACATAACCTAATCCCTGACACACACCACCACCAGAGCTAGTTAAACCAGGTTCCGGGCTTCTTCTTATTGTTGTTATGTGCCATCGAGTCGCTTGCAACTCATAGCAACCCTATGTACAACAGCCCTAAACCCTGTGCCAATCACACTGTTTCTGACACACACACCCATCCGATTACCCCAGTCACTGAATCAATCCACCTCATAGAGGGCCTTCCCCTCCTGCGCTGTCCCTCCACCCTCCCAAGCATGATGTCCCTCTCCAAGGACATATCTCTTCTTACAACATGTCCAAAGTATGTCAGATGAAGCCCCAAAATCCTTACCTCCAAGGAGTAGCCTGGTTTAACCCTCTCTCGGATGAATCTGTTTTCTTGGCAGTCCATGGTACTCTTAGGATGTGCTAATTGCAGACACTTGTGTCAGGAAAGCACCAGGCGTGTCTAAGCAAATGTAGAGCTGCAGACCTCTCCCCTCACACAGGGTGGCAGGACAGCCCAGATCGGTGCCCACTTACCTGCTGGGAGCTCTAGCTACTGTCTTTCCTACCTGAAGAGCCCTACTGAGCTCTGCTTCCCAGGTGTTTCGAGTTTATTCAATACATTTAGTGTTCCAGGCAGACTTAACAGGTGACAGTTCAAGCCACCATGGGATAAGAGGCTTAAGTATTGGCTACATTCTCTTGATCTCTAGAGAACAGGCATGAATAAATGAGACAAGTAGGATTTTAAGCCCTATGGCCAGCAGATGACCCTTAGTCTCAATGCCAAAGGAAGTGAGACTGGTGAGACTCAGGCAGGCAGGGGCCCTCAAGTCCCTCCTCTCTTGGCTACAACTGACTGTTGCCATGTGGCAGTGGGGTCCAGTATTGCCAGTACTGTCCATGGCTTAGCAAAAGTGGCAACAGATTTCTATGTACCATTTCTGTTACAAGCTCACGCAGCCAAAGACCACAAGGGCCAAGGCTTGGTCTGATACCAGCAGGTTTCTTCACTTGATGCGGAAGGAGGGCACCTGGAGGAGCTCCAGAATGCCCACAAGAGGCAGGAGAGTAGCATGAAGTTTGGGCTTCTATAAGGGACAGATCTCAGGGAAGTGGTAACAGTCCTGCATCTGTTGCCATTTCTGAGGTGAGATTGGGAGAGGTAAGGATGACCCAAAAAGTTTAGATATTGTCCTGAGCTAGGCAGTGTGGCAATTAGCTATCCCCATTAATAAAGGGGCAAAGCAGGCCTGGGTCTCAGTGGTATGCAAGCAGAAGTTGTGAAAGGCAGAACTGTTGGAACATGGTGCACCTATCCAGTCTGTTTAGTTAGAATCTGATTATCTCTACTCAGACTGCTTTATCAGAATCTATCATCCTAGTCTTACTAACAATGCATAGCAGAGCTGCTTTTTCCAATCCAAACTTTTGGGACCAGATGAATATTTACTCTTTCACTTCCTAGACTTTTAATGGTGACAGTTAATGCAATTAGGATGAAACACATTGGCTTTTGTTAGGTGCCATACAGTCAGCTATGACACAAGTGGTCCAGTGAACAGATTGACCCTTGCTCTGTTGTGTACCATCCTCACAATCTAAACCACGCTCAAATCAATTGTGTAGTCACTGTGTCAGTCCATCTAGTAACTGGTCCCTCCTGACACATTAGGTGCCTAAAATCTCTAACATGAAGTTTCATTTCAAAGAAGAGATGTCAGGGAAAGCAAAAGCCAGGCATGAAAGTAAAGAGGTAACCTGGGTGGCCTGTTTGTTAAGAGCCTTGTTTCCTGAACGTGGACAGTGCCAACAAGCCACATGTCTAGAGCCGAGACAAAGGGAAGAGAGGCTGGCTACCTGGTGTCATAAAATCAGTCCCAGACAGTGTTGTCAGAGTATTGGATGTTTCACAAAAGAACTGGGAAAAATAAACTGTTAAGACTCAGATGGAACACAACCCCCTTAATAATCTGAGATGGAGATGCTGCCTTTTCCCTATCCAGGGACCCCTTCATCCAGACCTGCAAGACTGGCTCAGGCGGCCCCTCAGGACCTAGTGATGCCCTGCTAGGCCCTCCTGCCCCTACTGGGGAGTTTCAGTGCTCAGAGCAGGCTAGCTAGGTGGAGGACCCCAGGAGGACCAGATTCGGACATTGAAGAGCTGGATGTGGAGAGGGCTCCTTCAGTTTGCAGCCAGTGTAATCGAAGAAAAGGTCTTAGGGTTATGGTCTGACTTGGCCTCCCTATGTGCCCTCCTTTCTCAGGAATCTTAGGTCTTTTGTCTCTTGCCACATGCTTTTTATCTTAGAAAGTCAGCCTGACAGAGTTCACTTCCTAGAATAGCACCACAAACATCAAAACTGTCTGACTTTGAAAACTGGGCTAACGTCAGTTAACATCAGCTGAGCTGGGGTGTTGCAATGGCAGGGGGAGGAGCTCCCTCCCCCTCTTCTCTTCATCACAAGCTCATCCTAGAAAACAGAAAGAAAACCCTTGTTCTCAGACCCTTCAAACTGCTCCCCAAACAGTTTCCCAGATCTGTTATCTTAGGAACACCACGATTTCTCCTTCCCACCTTGTACTCCCCAAAGTCCTTCCATGTGCAGCCACCATCCTGACCTGGTTTAAAGACTGTCCATTAGGGGCAGCTTCTTAGATCCCTTTCTCCCTCTGTTAGGCTGTATCTTTGGCCATCAGAGGAGGGAAGGAGCTGCCTGCTAAACAGAAAAGAAAAAAAAATCAAGGATGTTTTTCCTTAGTCTTGGTTTTCTAGTCCATCTCATATAAATCTGACCCTGTCTCTCAGAGCCCTACGATCCTGACACATTAAGCTAGCTGAAACAATTTAATCTCCACTTAAAAGAAGGGCCAAACTGGTTCCATAGAGTGCCAATACCATGTTTTACTTAATCTTGCCCATTTTAGACTGTTCAGTCTGTCTTTTATGTGGAAAACCAAGGAAATATTATTTGAAAGAAAGTGGAATAAAGACAACTCGGCCATGCCCTCTGTGTCCTTGGCAGTGGTAGACAAACGGGTCCCAAGTGGCAGGCACATGGTTCCCACAAAGCTGAGCCCCACCCCCACCCCTCTTCAAATATGCGGGAATGTGAGCCCAAGGGAGCCAGAAATCGGAGTTTAAGTGAAACCACCCTCAATCTGTAAATGATTGCTTGTTATTAAGTGCCATCTGAATGTGAAGGAACTCATAGTGACCTATGAACAGATCTGAACGGTGCTCGATCCTGTGCCATCCATCCTGAGGATCTCAGACATGTTCGAGTTCATTGTTACAGTTGCTCTGTCAGTCCATCTTGTTGAGGGTCTTCCTCTCTTAGACCCTGTAACTTTCCCAGCATGATGTCTTCTTCCAAAGATCGGCCCCTCCTAACAGTATGCCTAAAGTTTCATCATCATTGCCTCTAAAAACATGTGAGACTAAACTTAATTACACATTGGCTTCAAGAGCAGTTAGACTGTTATCTTTATTCAGTCCAACTTGCAGATGCCTAGGAAGCAACTAAAAATACCAGGACTTGAATCAGGTGCACCTTGGTCTTTAAACAAATGTTGCTCTTTAGAACTTTGGAAAGAGCCTTGGCAACAGGTTTTCCCAATGCAGCACACATCTTGATATCTTGACTTCTGTTCCTATGGGTGTTGTGGATCCAGGTAAATTATTCCAGCTACTTCAGATCTTTCTGATCCCCTAAAAAGCTTTTTCTCAGTCTCAGATGTAAGGGAAGGTGAATCTCCATTTCAGAATACTATAGAAGACTATAGCACCATGGTGGCACAGTGCGTTAAGGTATTGGGTTGCAGAGAGCCACCATTTGAACCTGCCACTGTTCCACAGAATAAAGATGAAGCAGTTTGCAACCACAGAAAAACCAGTGGGGCAGTTCTGAGGCAAAGTCAACTCAACAGCAGTAGGTAGGTGGGTGAGGTTATAAAAAGGTAGGAAGCATGTTTGGTGCCGTCAAGTCAGTTTCAACTCATAGTAGTCCCATGTAGTTGCCAGAAAAAAGATTGTCAGGCCTTTCTTTTGCCCAGATTGTTGATTGCAGCCTTTAGGTTAAGCGGTCATGCACTTAAGCTGTCATGCCACCATTCCTTTGGGACACATTTTGAAAAATCTCTATGCTAAGTACTTCAGATCCTAGTATACACTCTCCGAGCCAAACAATGTTATGTTTTCAAGCCTCTCACTTCTTTTGGTCTGTTTTTGTTTTAAGGTCAAAGCTGAAGATGGAAGACATAAAAGAAGTAAATAAGGCACTGAAGGTACTGGATTTATTTATTGTTACTAGCATGCTAATCACTAGTAATAGCTATCAGCTTGTGCTAATCCTTTAAAACTTATTGGGCACATGTTGTCTGAGGTCTGTGGTTACAATCCATTAGAGTTTTAAGATGGGCAGTCTCATCCTAGAAAGATTTGTAACTTCGGAAACCCTGAGAGAGGGGTCCCTTTGAGTAGAAATAAGCATATAGTAGCCACAACTTCAAACACACATCTCACCTGATTCTAAGAACATGGAGGCGCTCACAAAAACCCAGATGTTGCTGTGTGTCACCTGAGCTCTTTTGAGCTCCCACATTTTCTTAACCGTCAGGTGAGAATGTGTGGTTGAGGCTGTGGTGGCTATTATATGTTCATAGATAAGAAAAGTGCTGTCCAGAGACAATGTAACTTGACTGAGATAAAGGTTCTGGAAAGTGGCAGGACCAAAACTAGCAGCAGCCTTGTGATTCCAGTTCCTGTCCACTGAACTAGGCTGGGCTATGGAAGCTGGAGAATTAGTTTAGGCCACGGAAGGAAACAGAATGAGTAGAGAGGTCCAAGAATCAAAATGTTTTAAAAAACCAACTCGTAACTGACCGGATCACCATCCTTCCCTCTGCGTGCATATCTATTGATTCTTTTGGCAGTCGATTATATTCGGTGCTCTTTTCCAGCATCACAACGCAAAGGCATCAGTAATTCTTTTGTCTCAAAATTATTTTCAAAACCTGCCATTTTATGTGGATGTGCAGGGGGAAAGGGGAATTAATCACTGGCTTGTACAATTTGATGGGTGTGGGGGTAAGAGAAATTGAAACAATTTGTTCAAATTTGTATTTGAATTTAGTATATAAACTAGTAGAGGGGAAAAAAAACACAGCAAGACTGCCATTTCCATTTGGCATGTAGGAAAAGCTTCCTGAGGGGATCTGTTCCTTGCCGTAAGTAGCTTTCTCCATATCTGCAGGTAGCAGTGAGTTATGCAGGTTATGCAGTCTCCTTTGGCCCTGCCCCCTCCTCAGATGGCACAGGGCTCAAATCCATCATAGGATCCTAGGACTGGATGGCACCTAACAATACCTCAGTCCATTAACTCACTTTGGACGTTACTAGTCAAGCTTTGAGACTGCAAACAACAGAATATGATTACTTCAACCAAAAAAGAAATGAGTATGGATAAGTCATTAGGAAGCTGGACCCATAACAATAGCTAACCACAAGATTGAATACTTGGGAATAAATCTAACTAGAAACATAAAAGACCTATTAAAAAAAAATTACAAAGCATTACTACAAGAAACAAAAAGAGACCTGGAGAGATGGAAGACTATACCAGGCTCATGGATAAGAAGACTTATTATTGTGAAAATGACAGTTCTACCAAAGGCAATCTACAAAGTTCAATGCAATCCAAATCAAATGCCAATTTTATTCTTCAATGAGATGGAAAAAGCCAATTTCCAATTTCATCTGGAATGGAAAGAGACCTTGAATAAGTAAAGCACTCCTGCAAAAGAGAAACCAGGTAGGAGGCATCTCAATCCCTGATCGCAGATCCTACTACACAGCCTAGTGGTCAAGACAGCATGGTACTGGTACAGTGACAGACACATAGATCAATGGAATATAATTGAGAACCCATAAATGGACTCATCTATCTATAGTCAACTGATCTTTGACGAGGAGACAAAAATCAGTTAAGTGGGGAAACAAAAGCCTCTTTAACAAATGGTGTTGGCAAAACTGGAAAACTCTGTAGCAAATTCAAGCAAGACCCCACACCTCACACCATACACAAAAACTAAAGTGGATCAAGGATTTAGGGAGTAAAACCAAGGCCTATAAATAAACTTCATTAGAGAAAAGGTTGGAAGAACTCTAGAAGCCCTAATCCACAACATAAACAGTCTTCCTAAGCATCTTGGAAAACTTATAACCAAGAGAGAATAAAATAGATGAATGGCATCTTCTATGAATCAAATCCCAATGCCCAAAAACTTCTTCAATAGGGTAAAAAGGAAACCCACAGATTGGGAGGAAATATTTGATAATGACATCTCATAAGGGACTCATACCTAAAATTTATACAATACCCCAGCACCTCAACAAAAGGTAAACAATGTAACTGCAAAATGGGCACAGGATATGAACAGACACTTCACCAAGGACATTCAGATGGCAAACACACACGATGTTCATAATCTCTAGTTCTCAGAGAGAGGCAAATAAAAACTACTGTGAGTATCGTCTCACCCCAGTAACAATAGCAGAGTTCAGCAGAGCAGCAAACAAATGCTGGTGGTGTTGTGGAGATTGAAACCCTTGGTAACTGCTGGTGGGAGTGTAAAATGGCGCAACCACCATGGAAGGCAGTATGGCACTTTCTCAAAAAGTCCACTAGTAGGAAAAAAAACCACACCAAAATAAAATAAAAAGTAACCAGAGCTACTGCCCAAACAGAGATCTCACTTAAAGCAGAAGCAAGGGAACAATAGGAGAGGGAGAGGGCAAGCCCTCCAGCTAAACATAGGGTCTAGCCTGTGACCAGGGTAGTGATGGAAGGGCCCCTTCCTCACAGGCCTAATTCCTTAAAAGGAAATCAAGTTGCTAATTATTCTTACTGCCATCCTGTAGGAGCTAACTCTCCAAGTGATTTTCAAAGGCTGTAAATTGCATGGGCAGATTGTCAGTCTTTCTCCAGAAGAGCAACTGAACTCAAACCATCTCTTTACCCACTAGAGCTCCCTACTTGAGCAGAAAACAAATCATTCTGTACCTGAAAACTTAATTTACTTGAACCAAGATAAAACACTTCACATACCTGAGGTGCCAGTCAGTAAGCACAATTAACCAAAGAATACAGTTATGTCACAAGGGGTATACACACCAACCAGCAGGCACTCATTTTTTGCCAAAGGCTAAATGGCCACAGTGGTGTAGAGACCTCCCTTATATTAGGGAGAATGGATATGCTGATTGTCCACAGCTGCCCAAAATAAAATGATTCTCATGAGATTTATTTCTTTTCAGGGTCATACTTGGCTGAAAGATGATGAAGCAACACACTGTAAGCAGTGTGAAAAGGAGTTCTCCATATCTCGGAGAAAGGTAGGTGAAGGGAATCCAGTTATTCTGCTGGCCCTGGGGCTAGACTTGTGATGCTCCTCATTTAATTTCTTCAGCCCCACTTTCCCGTGCTCAACTACCAAAAAGCTGGAAAAGACACATCCCTTGCCTGTTACCAGCTTCTCAGAGTTCCCCCCATTCACCTCCCAGTGACTAGAAAAATGCAACTCTTATATCTCATCATTGAAAATTCCTTATTAACTGGACTAAATCTAGATAACCTTTGGCAAATAAGATTCTATTTGAATCAGATTAGGAGCCCATGCAAGAGTGAACTTGCCTTCAGAAGGTTCCAGACATTATTGAGTCTTGGCCTCCAGTTGGCCAAGTCTCACAAAGGATGACACGTAGCCCAAGCAAAATTAGTGTCCACCCTACCATCATCCGTTACCATGCAGGTATGTTCTGAGAGGTTTGAGTGAGAAGCCCAATTTCATTTAAGAACTGTAATATAAAATTAAAGCCTTTTGTTTGAAACAGCAAATATACCTTGCATTCATACAAGTGAATATAAACGCAGGAGAGCAAAGGGGAAGGAAGGTACAGCAGAAACTTTTAAAAGGTTCAAATATAAGACAGATGTGGATTAGCTCTTACTCATTAAAGGCACAGATATGGCCAGTCTGAGTGCCTGCCTTTTCCTGTCCTCTAGCACCACTGCCGAAACTGTGGCCATATCTTCTGCAACACGTGCTCCAGCAACGAGCTAGCCCTGCCATCCTACCCCAAGCCCGTACGTGTGTGTGACAGCTGCCACACTCTGCTTCTGCAGCGCTGCTCCTCCACGGTCTCCTAAGGACCACCCCGACCTCCATCCTCCCAGCGTGGTAGAGACAGCCTCAGAATCAGTGCCAAACTCTTTGGGTCTCAGGGAAAGTTTGGCGAAGTTTATGGTTTCTCAAGAGAATCAAGGGAAAGGGTTAAATCCTCACCTGGCATGCTGGCACTCTAGAAACACAATGGAACTGAAAGCTGGGTGCCTCTCCTTTTTATAATCGTAAGGAATTCCTCTGGATTGAAAACTTTTACTTGGTTACATCACTGTTTTTGTGGCTTTACTTATGAATTAACATCTTCAGTAGTTCTAAGGGATAACGTTCTTTTTCTCATTCTCCAATTAAACCCTTTGATTTGTCCAGCACTTTATACCACCATCAGGGTCTGTCAGTGTGCCTTCTCTGCTTCAGAGTTTGCCATTTCATACCCTTGTCAATGCCTAGCAATGGCCCTCAATAAAATTTTTCATTCTGGTGCCAAAAAAAAAAGACTACATATCCATTTTACAGTGGCTTGCTTTTCTCTGGGATGACATCCTCATGTCAGGAGGCAAGGGGCTGGGATCAGGTTTTTGGAGTCTATCATCTTGGTGGGAATTTAATCTATGCTGGGATGCAAGGACATCCACACATGTCCATCAGCAAAACTGGCTTTACTGACCCTACCATTTGATTTTTCAGAAGTTGTTCATTGATGAGGCAAAGCTTATGAAGACTGATAAATCCACAGTCTAGAGTTGTCAGTGGCTTGAAGTTTTTAGAATAGACAAATAACCTTGTCAGGCATCATTCTATTCTGTTCTCACCCTCTCTCAAACACACACGCACGCAAGCACTTGCTTCCTTTGCCTTCCAGCCAGTGATCTTGCCGTCTGAGCTCTTAGCCCCTGAAAAGAAACCTTTCCCTTCGTGGGCTGCTTTTTCCTGAATTTATTCCACATTGGTTCCTTAGTTCTGTGGCACCCCAGGTGCTAAATTTGCAATACCTCAAAACCATTCTGGTATTACAGGATCTTTTTAGTGTAACCATAGGGATTCAAACAAGGGACCCTTAGCTTTTATCTACACATAAAGCAGATACTACCTACTAAACAACTATGAGGTATCATCTCACCCCAGTCAGAATAGCAAAATTTAACAGAACAGCAAACAAATGCTGGTGAGGTTGTGGAGAAACTGGAAACCTTATGTACTATTGGTGGGAATGTAAAATGGTGCAACCCCTGTGGAAGGCGGTATGGCACTTTCTCAAAAAGTTGCAAAAAACATACCATTTGACCCAGCAATTCCACTACTGGGAATACACCCCAAAGAAACTGTAACTGCCACCCAAGCAGATTACGCACACCCATGTTTATCATGGCTTTGTTAGCAAGAAGCTGGAAACAAAAAACAACCTAAGTGTCTATCAACAAACAAATGGATAGAGAAGCTGTAGTATATTCACACAATGGACTACGCTGCAGGAACTTGTGATATTCAAAATGGGTGATCCTGGAGGACATTATGCTGAGTAAAGTATCTCAGTCACAAAAGGACAACACTGCATGGTGCCACTGGTGTAAAACAGGACTGACATTGGGGTTGGGGGAGACTGAGAAAGATGGATTCAATAATGTATACTGCATTGAAACAGATGGAGAAAACTGTTTAAAAGGGATATGTATTACTGTCATGACAGGAGTCCAGAGCGAAGGCTGCATAGTGGAGTGGACCTTAGGCAGGGACTATAAAACAATTTTTCTTTCACTTTTCCAAGAGGGTACTGGACTAGGGGGAAGGTTGGTAGGAGAGAAAAGTGCAACAATGAATGAATGGAAATCCAAAGTCTGTAAATTTCTACCAAGTTTTATTTCAAGACCCTTGGTAGTTTCCCAGCAACCGCACATTTAGCACCAACTGTTTTCCCTGCTGTTAGCACACCTCTTCCTCCAGCCTCACTATGCTTAGCAACAAAATGTTTAACAATTTAGGGTTTACTGCTCAAAACTTTTCTCAACTTCAAAAACTGAACTTCGGAACCTTTCACAGTCTCTCATCCGACACCCTTCTCCCAACTAAGCAGTGAAGAGTGGAAGGCAGTGATTCCAAGGTTCAAAGTGCACATCTAAGTCATAAAGAACTAAGTGGTTCTGAATCAGCTTTCTCTTCCAGCTGGCCTTTTTGTTTCATAGAAGTCTTCCTACATTCCAAGTAACAAAGGGCTAGGGTCAATGACTAACCCTCTTTTGAGGCCTTTCTCACCATTGGGTCTCTATAGTATAAAGCAGAGTAACTTGGCCAAAACCTCAATTACCAGGCTTAGAAGACAAAGTCTCCGTGACATTCAAGTTATTTCTATGTCACCAGCCTTTTTCTCTATACAGCATTCAACCAGGACTAAACTGTAGTCATAGCCGAATACACAGCAGGGATTTCCATGCCCATCTCAAATATGCACCCTACCACCTATGGCTAAAGTGGCAAGATACTCAGTATTCACAATGAGCCAGTCATACCTAACACTCCTGAACTACACCTAAGAAAACCAACAGCACAGCACCTTTTCAGTAAAAAGCATCTGCAACTCTAAGGGGATGCCTATATGCCTATCTTAAATTCAAATTTCAGCACACCTAAGTATCACAAAAATGACTGAGGCAGTTTCACAAACCATAGACCTCTTAGTTAGAAAAGATAATTCAGTCTGTAATTGCTCCAACTTCTAACTGCCCAGCAAAAATGTGAAAATTTTAGGTATACAAACAAGATACACAACTGTAAATACAATAGTATTTAGCAAGCTCTGGTGGCAGTAAGAGCTATGCTGACCCAAAGGGGCACCTCTGTCTGAATCCATCCAGAAGCTCTGGGAGGCTCAGTAGTGAAGAGCTACACTGCCAACCTTATGGCAAGTGGTTCAAATCCACCAGCTGCTCTGCAGGTCCTCCTTCCAGATGGACAATCTGATGTTTTAAACTTCTGAAAACTCATTAGGAGGCTCAGCTGTAAACCAAACAAAAAACCTTTGGCGGTAGTGAAAGTCAACTCTAAGGCAATGAGAAAATATTTGCCTTTATTATGTTATTCTACAATACAGAATGAACTCTGATCTTAAGGAGGTAAAATAGAGAGACATGTCTCACATACTTTGGGCATCTTATCAAAAGGGGCCAGTACTTAGAAAAAACATGCTGGGAAAGGTGGAGGTTGACTTGAGCATGGCATGTGAAGATGGTGCAGGACTGGGCATGGTTGAGATCTATTCTGTGGTTCAGTCACTATTTAGTTGTGGTGGACTGGCACTTAAAAGGAACAGACATCAACCTGCAAGGTTACTTCTTAAAGGTCTTCACTTAAATTTTAAAGATATAATCAGACTGTTACTGTCTGTTACTCAGCCATGCCTGAAGGAAGGCTTTTGTGGACATGCAGGCCATGCAGTTAAGTCCACACACACCTCTTCCCTGTTTTGTGCAGATGATCCACTATCAAGTTATGCACTTCAGATTAGGTAACGTGCAACCAGGTCAAACATACAGCCCTTCCCGCAAGCTTTTTACCTTGATTGGAAGAACAGCCTGGAGACATCTACAAAGCAGCCTTATCTGAAGAGACTCTGCCACAGCTACACTGTCACCTACGCCCCAGGCAGGAAAAGAGCACCAAGAAATAGTCCACATGACACTGAAGCACAGACAAGACAAACTGCTGTTTTTAAAAGGAAAATTTATTTGACAAGTTTCACTTAGCGCAATACACCTAAAAAGGGAATCACAATACAATGAAGATTTAAATCAAGGCCTCAGAATTTCATACAAACACCAAGACCATAATCCTAAAGTATTGGTATTGCGTCTCATTTCCATTAACTTGAAAAAAAGGGGAAGGCTTAACCTTACGTGCCCTTACAGGTTATTAAATGAAACTAGAAATAACAAACATGCCAAATATTTCACTTTTAATTGTAGACAAGGGCTCCTATATTTGAGTATTCTTGAAAAACAAAAACATGTCTTTCAACATGCACTAAGAGCAACATTTAACATAATTGAACGGCTTTAACCTAAATACGCTTACTGTTAAGTACATTCAACGACTAACTTGAGAACAGCTGAAAATCACAGTTCATTTCCTCAAACTTCGTTGTACACCTAGATGAATGTGTTCTGTTCAAAAACACTCAACCTGCAATCTTTAAAAATAATCCTGATTTCCACTTAGAGTAAGCATAAATCACAAGCTTGTATTGCAAAAACTGTTAAATGTGAGTTTTTTTTTTCTTTTAAAAAAATGTTCACTAGAGTCAGTGATCAGGATTACAATCCCCATCCACCACTCATACTGGACATGCTAGACATCCCTCCCATTCCGTTCACTCCCATAGTTGCACGGCTTCCACTACTGTAGTAGCTGCTGTTCACTGTTTCTTGGTTACCTGCAAGAGATCAATTTGACAAGTTAGGGAAAGTATCACATCATCAGTCTAATAAAATACAGCAGGAAGTTTAAAAATTTTTAAGAGTATATATGGCTGCTGTCCAGGTGGCAAAAAGCATGTTTGGGAAAGGGGAAATCAGACCCCAAACTAGTCTCAATTAACCCCTTTTCTCTGCAGTACCAACTTGCCAGATTCTTGTGCTAACCATTTACAAGGTTTCAGGATCAACGTAGAAAATTAAGTTTAAAGGAAAACTAGTGTTTTTCAAAAATTGCAAAAATTACTCGTTTTTAAAGCTAAATAAGGCATTTAAAAAAGATTTACTAAAACCATTCACAATGTTGTCCATCGAATGGCATGAATAGGGAGCACAGGGGTTGTCTCTTGCTTTTCCTATTCATAATGGGCAGGAAGTGAGATGACAAAGGTGGACTAACGGCAACTAACTCACTGTGCCCAAAATGGCAGCCTCCATGAAGTTAAAGTCAGTCACTGACTGCTATGGAAAGTGTTATTACAACATACCAGTATTTGCTATTGGGAATTTAAATTATATTTTTTGAGAAAATATTTACCTATGCAATGTTTGATTGAAAATCACTGGAGTTTTCCTGTAAAACTTGGTCTGCAAAAGGATTTTGTAGGGTAAGACTATAATACCAAAAATCACCATTCTTTAAGACCAATTGAAAAAGCTTAATAAAACCAACCCTAGGTTAACTGACTAGAAAATATGGTCTTAAACCCCACCAACTTTATAAAATTATTCCTCCATGTAATATTCAATTAATGCTAACAAAAACACAAAATGAACTAGTTTAACAAATGGAAGCAAATATTTCCAATTTGGCAGCATTCCAGTGGCATTATAACTATTTTATTATATAGGATTCTTCCCCTTCCCCAATGTTTCTAAAAACTATCCATCAGTTTACATGAAGGTCAAAAGTATACATTTAATAACCCAATTTCATATCTTCCCCCCCCAAAAAAAAGGAGCCTGCATATTACCAACTAAAGAAACCTGCCTAAAACTTAAGAAATTTATTAAAAAGCCATGCTTACCATATCCACTCATGCTGCTCTGACCACCATAGCCACCTCCATAACCACCACTCAGCTGCTGGCTAGCTGGGCCACCGTAACTGGACTGGTTTGCTGTTAAATTAAGAGAACATCAGTGCCATGTCCCCAATGTCATGTGGTACCTGGTGGTACCGGGCTTGTAATTCTCTATCTGATTTTCTAGTCTTGATTTGCTATTAGTATATCCTGACTTTACCTATGCACAAACTTTTCACCTTAATGTCTAGTACTATGAATACTTCAACAGCACTAAAATGGTCCCTAACTAGAGGCAACTTGTAAAGATTGTGATATTGCTTGCCTAGATTTTAGTGGGATTTTCTGCCTTAATTTCCTTATTATCCTAAGTTAGTATGTCCTCATTATACCAAATTAATTGCATGTACTATGCCAATTCATTTTGATCCTGTGGGGGGGGGGGTTTTGGCAAATAGTTCTTTTCAACGTAAGGTTTATGCTTAGGCTACTTAGTTTGATTTTTTACTGCCCCCCACCCAACCTTGAGTACTTAATCAGGGTTGTCTAGTCTAAGTAATTCTAGAACTGATTTAAATACTAAGTCAAGACAAAATAAATTACTAAGAAAATTTTTCACTGCCTAAACTTATACTAAACGCAATACTAACATAACTGACTTCTATAGGTAAGTGTTGGTTTTTAAAAAAACTAACGATATTTACATAAGCCCATGCCTCCCATCATTTGGCTACCATAAGCACCACCGCTTGCTCCTGCTGTAGAATTCAAGAAGAGTTCTACATATCTGTGTTCTGAAATGAGAAAAAAGGCATACAAGGTTAGCTTAAAAAAAAGACACTAAAGTGATATTTACACAAACCCATGCCTCCTAGCATTTGGCTACCGTAAGCACCACCGCTTGCTCCTGCTGTAGAATTCAAGAAGAGTTCTACGTATCTGTGTTCTGAAATGAGAAAAAAGTTTAAAAAATGTTTGTTGGTAAAAGAAAATAAGCACCTTAGTTCTTTTATAATAAACACAAACTTCAAAAACAGTTTAGTTTAACTATCAACAGAATTGTCCATTAAATAGTCTCATGATCCACTTTTCTACTTAACTCAAACCACATACCTAACAATCTATTGTTGGGTAACAGATTTCTCCTATACTCATCATCTTACTCCTCTCTATCACAAACATACTAGAGGATGCCAGGGTGTTTCATATACCTGTTAGAAGCCCCAAATGCGTAAAGGTACTTACGCATATTCGCTTTGTCTTTTGACATAGCTGCCACAGCATCTTCATGAGTAGCAAACTCAACATCTGCTTCACCAGTTACTCTGCCATCTGGACCAATTTCAATATGTACTCTCACAGGGTTGAGTGGTGAAAAGAACTAAAATATATTTCAAAAGAATCAAGTCAATTTTCTAAAATTACCCAAAATCCTGAAATCTTTCTAATACTTAACTATGTGACGACTTATGAGTACACTTTATACTTACGTTATAAATGTCATTCTCAGTAGCTCTGTAAGGCAACCCCCTCATGTGTACACAGTGTCCTGTTGTGCTCTGGAAAGTAGATCCACCATCCCCATATCTGTGATCAGACATTCCTGAAAAACAGTAATTGAGGTCTAGATGGACAAGAGTGTAAATATCCTTCTGTTGATAAATTCCATTCTTACCTTACCTCTTCCAAATCTATCTGAACCAAATCCATAGCCATCATTATAGCCATTATAGTCATCATAGCCTCCATAACCTGGAAGACAAAAACTGTAGTCACTCAAATGCAAACACCAAAACAAAGAACCTTCTTTGTGACCCAGAAGACTATTACTTACCTCCACCATAAGCTCCACGCCTCATTCTTTCAAAGCCAGCTCCTCTGCCAATACTGTTATACCCTCTGCCAGCCCCAGGTCTGTCATAGGGACCTGGCCGCTGCATGGCCATAAGTTTCCGAGGCGGATCATAGTGAGTTCGAACTTCAGCTCGACTGCTCTTAAAAATTTCAATATACCTACAGCATTGTTCATGGAGGAGGAAGATGGGGAAGGAGAAAAAAAAGTTAGTCCATTTCATACAGGCTATTTAGTTATACAAGAAAACAATCTAGTCATAGCCATGAAACTGACCAATTATTTTTAAGCCAGGTTTCTTATATTTGCAAAGGCAATGACCAGAAATTCACTCTTAAGATTATTAAATGAAAACTTTATAGAAAAATAGTATCCTCACTCCTCTCAGGCAGAGCCCAACCTTAAGGGTACAGAGGAATAATGTAAATGTTTTCAAAGGAGGGAATGAATTCCACTCAACTTTCAACATTGCAAATTTTAAATCCATTGGCAGCATGTATAGCAAGTAGGCTAAAAAGCCAGCCTCCACCAGCAGTCTAGCCCACACTACACATTTCCTTTCGCCAATACCCCAGCCTATGCTTTTAGTAGGTATCAGCATAGGTAAGCGCATGCTTCAATGAAAAATAGTCACAAGCAAAGAGAATAAAACCTTTTGTGACAATTTCTTGAAAGCTATGCTTATTAATATATATGCAGAATATTTATTTATACAGCAAGAAAAAGTTTGTTGCATTTCAACTTTAAAAACAAGATCAGAAAGTATCACATTTTCTTATGGTAATATTAAATTTAACTAGATGGGTGTTATTACAGCTAAAGCCAGGTTTGCATTAACAATTTTTTAAAGCCATAGTCTCTCAACTCCAGTGATTGAGGTTAGTAAATTGGAACTCAAAATTCAAGACCAAATTAACTGGGATAAGTTTTCAACCCTAAAATTTCATTTGAATACAGTATGGGATTTCTGACAGAGAAGTTTGGGAGATTGGGACAAGCATCAATTAATTGTGAAAATAGATTTTTTTTAAGCAGAGAGAATATGGATTTAATTTTTTACCATAAGAAAAGTGACATATCCAACCAACCATCCATCCCCACCTGTGCCCTATTCTTTCCTTGTGTTTCTTTAGAGCCTTTTCAGCTATTTCCTGTGAAGCAAACTGCACGAAGGCCTCCCCCGTACTCCTCCCCTGGAAGTCCACCGGCAATGTTATCCCATTTGGCACGATTTCCAACCCTTCAACCCAAGGACAAATAACCCCAGTAGGGGGGCAATATTAACATCACAAGCCCAGAAATGATTCTTCTTATAGCTTTAAATAAACCAGAACTTTAACTTTAGGTGAACGGTATGCTTTCAATAAGTATTGTTTAAATATGCATTGCAGTTAATATGAAGTTCCATTATCATACATTCTTAACACACCCCATGCACTGCTCAGTATTTAAGGAAAACTTGTTTAACACAGGGTGCATTAAGAATTCAACAATTTAAAACATCTATGCAGCTTCATGTTGAGAATTTACAATTTTTAAAAGTTTCAAACATTAAATACAACATTTACTTAATAATACAAGACAGACCTGGGACCTCATTTTACATTTTCAATGCTTTTAAGTTAGTGGAACTTCAGATTTTAAAAATTTACATGTTTAAACATTTAAAAACAAACTGATACATTACTTAAAATCATTATTATATTGACAAGAAAACATATAATCTAAACTTTTAACAAACAACTGGTCTACACAACACAATCATGCACTCTTATGCTCTAACAGTAGTATGATTCACTTCTGGAAATTCCGTCTATGAAAAATCCTTTCCGTGGATACATTCCCAAGTTTATAAAAAGGGTTAAAAGCACTTCCTAGAAAATATGAATATGTTCATATTTAAAGTTGACAGACATCATTCAATTCTCACCAATTTAGATAAAAACAGAACAGACTTGATAGCAAATATTCTGACAAAATATTAGGAGACTTGATACACAACTGCTATTTTTTAAATGCATACAATAAACCATGAAAGGATTTCTTTTTTGCTCTTAATTCCAGTTTATTATAAGACTACAATTCAAAAATATATCTCATTTCTGTTAAAACATGCAATCTTAATTCTTCAACATAAAAATTCAAATATTTTAGGCCCAGAACAATTAAAAGTAATACAAATGCTCCACCTATCTAATGACTACCTTTAAGTGGGTTTACCGTTCCCTAGCTAACTTAATTGCATTTTGTACACATAATTTGGCCATTGAATGGTTTATAGACCTAAGACTAACTAGTGTCTGACAAAAATAACTGGCCATAATTAACCTAACCTTTACATTAACAGTGAGGGAGCTTACCTTTAACTTGGAGTACTTTCCTGAACAGTAATGGGAAGAAAGTTAAGCAGTTGAGGACAATCCTCAATTAAATAGCTACTCTAAACTACAATTACTAAATAGAAATTAGCATTTTGGCAATAAGATTTCACCTTTTAAGATGGCCTTAAAATTATTTGAAGGTTTCCAGGAACAATACTCATTTGTGTACACTTAGAACTTAAGTAACTAACCTAACTCAACTTGTTGCCAGAAACTATTCAAAACTCACTGCTCAGCAACCAACACTACTACATACCTGAGAAGAACTGAACAATTTCTTCCTTGCTACATCCAAAGGGGAGTCCTCTAAGCCGCACAAAGCCATCATTGGCCGTGTCGGGACTATTTGGACCAGTATGCTTCAACACCCAATCCATTTCAACGTTGTTTGACTTGAATACTGAAAGAGGTGCTTAGAATTAGTCAATTTTGGAAAGTTAGAAAACACAGTTCAGACTTCCTTAGCCTTTAGATCTAGGAAGAGCTTCCATAACTCCCTTAGATGACCATTTCCATGCGGTCAAATACCTAAAAATTCAGAAGGGGATAAAAGCTATGTTTGGTTTCTTTTACTGTTACTAGGGCAACATGAGTCAAACCTTCAACATATCTGTGTCCCATAGTTTCTCTGTCTTTTTTCAGGGCCAATTTGACTTCATCTTCTGATTCAAGTTCAACAAAAGCCTCGCCACTCGGTCTGCCTTCTCTTGTGTAGATGAAACGAATACCTTGGGCCCCATTTTGAATTTTGCAGTCTGGAAAGAAAACAGTCGTTAATATGGAATTTAAAACAGAAAACCACTTCTGGGTGATACAGCCTAAGTCCTATTATATCAAATAGACGACTCAAGTATTCTAAATTACTAATTTCTAGTGTCTGAGAATAAGGCAGCCATGCTCTCAAACCAACCACAATCCTCAATGAAGCCTCTCTTCTGAATTCATCAGAAAAGCTCAGTATTTGAGGCAGCTTCTCGCTATTCATGTCTGAGAACCTCTACATCAAACTATTAACATATTCTCATTACTTTACTAGCATTATTTGGGGAGTGATTTCTTTTACCTTAAACAGCATTCATTTTCCATTCAAATCCAAACTGCAAGCCCAATACTCACCAGAAAAGAGGGATCAGAGTTATCAAGCTAAAATGAGTTGCTCAGCTGAAGCCAAACCCAGTCTCGCCCCCCTCCAGTGTATTTGGTTCTCATTTTACAGATCGGTTTTTTTAACCAGTCCTAAAGTCAGATAGTAAGTCAACACTACAATCATCTTTGCAAATACAATTTAGTAATCCTTATCTTACAACAGGGGAAAAAGGACATTCTGGAAGGAATTACTCAAAATTTTAGATACTTCAACGAAGTTACGGAGGCAAGAAAACTTTCCTGGACTTCAGGGTCCTCAACTGTAAAATGAGCAAGAGCAAGCCCTCTTCAATTACCAAATCTGGATTAGGAAAATTTCTGAAATTAAGAAGTGACATTTTAACTTTGGACACACAGGGCCGCTCTCCAGGGAAATACCAGTCTTTGAAACAGTATTTTCACTATTTCAAAAATTATTAAGAAAAAAGCAGACTGTAACTAACCCAGTCACTTAGCAATTTTCTTACTATCAGGCAAGGATATTCTCGTAGATCCTCATTTTACTTTTTCGGAAACCCCAGCAGGAACAGAAAAAAACAGCCTGTTGCTTAAAGGCAGGAAAAAAATGAAGGGGTGGGGGTGGGGACGGGCGCCGCCAGGGGGCGGAGCCTCCGCTATTTCCATTGCGTAACAGGCGGCGGGCGCGCGCCGCCAGGGGGCGCCCCTGGGTGGGACGCGCCGAGACGCGGGCCAGACCCCCACACCTCCCAAGCCCCACCCCCAGCCGGCCCGCCCGCAGGCGACCGTGGCCGCGAACTCTCGCCCCCAGCATCCAACTCACCAGAGAAAAAACGCTGCACTTCATCGGCCGAACAAGACCAGGGCAAGCCCCGGACCTTCACCACAAACCCCTCTCCGCCTTCAGTGCCCAACATCATCGTCTCTTAAATGAAAGCCTGGTGTAGAAATTAACGCTGCAAGGGGAGGACAGGAATACGGTTTTAGAAAAAAATTAATTCAACATGCCTTCTGCCCTAGAAATCGGCAGTTTCTCATTAGCAGGCAGGCACGTGCGTGTGCCATTGACCCCAGCGAGTTAACTACCCCAACACCCTCTGATTATTGATCAGAAGCCCCGATGCAGATCCGGGGGCCCAGTATCGCCGCAGAAATCCGAGGGCGAGCAGGCCGGGCGCCAGCGTGGAGGCGAGGAAATGGCGGCGGGCGCTTCCGCTCCGCCTCCTCCTCCATCTCACACAATAGAGGCGCGCGGCCTGCAAGCCTCCGGGACCTCCCCAACAATCGGCAGACTTTTGTGGGTTCCCATCAGCAGCCAGCAGATTACTGAGGCATCCTGGATCTACCGGGAGGCTGGTAGCAAGCAATTCTGGCGAAAACGGTACCTCTGCGTGCCGCTCGAAGGCAAACAATAACCCATATGCACTTACCAGAACAGCCAACTCCGACAGGGCTGAAAAGAAATGGCGAGCCAGCGCCTGCGCAACCTAAATAAGGCGCTTTGAGCAAGCTCTGCGCACGCGCAGACAGCTGCCCGCACCGCCCCCCCTTGCGCTCAGGCGCATGCGCAATATCTCCAGCGGGGCCGCCTCCCGCCGTCTGTGTTGTGCGCCAGCCCTTTAGGCTGAAGCCCCACCTATTAACCCGCCAGGCGTTCTTTTTGTTGGGTTGGTGTCGGTTGTGGTTTTCTTTCTTTGCGCCTGTGCCTTCCGACGAATAGGGAATCAAGACTCTGTGGTTTATAGTTTCGTTTCTTACGCATGCGTTCTCCTTCAAACCGCTTTCGCTTTAGCCGCCAAAGTGGGGGAGGGGAATGGCGGCGATCAGTTCCCTCTAGGGATGGTATGAAAGGCCAGGGCTTCGGTGAGGTGGCCCCAGTCCTGCCCACGACATCCCTTTCTCTGCTCCCCTGTTCAACATGAAACAAACAGGTGCGGCCTTCAGTCGTTCATCACCTCTGCGCTCCCGTTCCGTGAAGGCTCCCCCGGGCTAAGGAGGCCAAGTCGGGCTCCTGGGCGTCAGGGTGACCATCTGGGCGCCCACTGCCACTTTCACGGGGGCTGGACTGTATCCGTTTTCTCGGTCCCTTACCTGCTGCCGTCGGGCTCGGCCCCGTATCTCAGGGCCGCACCCCGCTTTTACCAACGAACTCGCCCCCTAAGATCGTGTCGGCTGGCCGCGGGCGCGGGCACGAGAGGCGGCCCCGGGCCCCACGACGCCCTCGCCGCCCCGCGCTGGAGCTGCAGTCCCGGATCTCGGGGCCCGCTCCTCCCGCGGGCGAAGACTTCCCTTCCCGGGGGCCCTAGGGTGTGTGCGTCCGAGATGGCCGATGGCCATGGTTCCCCGCAATGCCGGCATACAGATGTGCCCAGAGACCCCAGGAGACACCCAGGTTAACAAGACAGTGTCTCGCAGTGCCACCGAGAGACGTTGTGCGGGTATTGTGTTTCCTGACCCAAGAGCTAGGGCCTGTCAGCAGGATCTCCTTTTGACAAGTTTAAGGAAACTGGGAAGGGGAGTGTGATCCAAGAGAGGATCCCAGAAGTGGGTGGGCCCCAATTTTGAAAAGTCTTTTACACCTTGGCGAGATTGTTATTCCATGTGCTGCTATTGATAGGTGCCCTCGAGTCGACTATGACTCATACTGACCCTGTGAACAAGATGTGAACCCTGTCATCACCCGCACCATCCTCACAATCTCTGACACATTCAAACTGCTATAGACACTTGTCCATTCTAACCTGGTTGAGGGTCTTCTCTCCTTCACTGTCCTTGTATGTTACCAAGCATGATGTCCCATTTCCAAGGAATAACCTAGCAACATGCCCACAAAGCTTCATCATCTTTGCTTCCAAGATGACTCTGGTTGTACCTTCTCCAAGACATACTTGGGTTTTTGTTACTCCATGGGATATTGAGATTTTCTCCAACACCATGGTTCAAAGACATTAATTCTTCTGTCTTGTTCGTTATCCAGCTCTCAGCAGCATAGCAAGTGACTGAAAAGACTAAGTGCGACAATGAATGAATGGGAATCCAAAATCTCTGAAAATGTTCATTGAAATTAATAATAATAATAAGACTATGGCCTGAATCAGGTGCACCTTATAGTCCTCAAACTGGCATCCTTGCACCTCAACAACTTGGAGAAGTCCCTGATTACAGATTTTGCCTAGTGCAGTATGTCTCCTGATTTCGTAACTGCTGGTGCCACCTTTATTGGCTGTGGATCCAAGGAAAATTAAATCATTGGCAGTCTCAATTTTTTCTCCATTATAATGTTGCTTATCAATTGATTGGTGATTTTTTTTCTTGACATTGAGACATACAGGGGAATGCTTGTCAGGTCTTTAGCAGAGGATCAAGGGGAGCTGTTTGCAAGTTATAGGAAACTGTTGCTGAAGGTGAAGGAGGCAAAATGGAGGGAGCAGGGTGTATAATAGTGCACATGAAAGGAGATAGAGGAAGTGGAGCAAGTCTTCCAGCCAGGAAGGAAGTGAGACTGCAGTGCATTTCTAGGTAATTCAAAAGCTATAAAAACACTTCCCCCCCCCTTGGGTTCCCTTTCTAACACTCTTATATCCCAATCCAAACCCTCAGCCTCTTTAAATATATTACTAGGACTTGACAGCACTCACTGGTTTCTGATTGGTGTTTGTTAGGGTTCATAATGTTCCCATGTAACAAAATAGGCTGCCCTATAGGATTTTTCTACACTGAAATCTTTAAGATTGCCAGGTTCCGCTTTCTCAAAAAGTTGCAAATAGAGATACCATTTGACCCAGCAATTCCACTACTGGGAATATACCCTGAAGAGACCATAGCTGACATCCAAGCAGATATATGCACACCCATGTTTATTGCAGCTTTGTTCACAATAGCAAGGAGTTGGAAACAACCTAAGTGCCCATCAACAAACGAATGGCTAGAGAAGCTGTGGTATATTCGCACAATGGAATCTACGCTGCATTAAAAAACAAGGAACTCATGCAATATTATTCAAAATGGTTGACTCTGGAGAACATTATGCTGAGTGAACTATCCCAGTCACAAAAGGACAAATATTACATGATGCCACTGTTGTAGAATGGGACTGTCCTTGGGGTTGGGGAGACACTGAGTAAGATGGGTTCAATAATGTATACTGCACTGAAGCAGAGGAGGGAGAGAACCGTCTAAAAGAGAGATGTAACTGGGTATTTCTGTCATCACAGGAGACTAGAGCGAGGGCTGCATGGTGGAGGGGACCTGAGGGAGGGTTTGTAAAACAATGAAAGAATCTTTTCTTTTACTTTTCCATAATTTTTGGACTCATGTACTTATAACTTGTTAGTCAAATTTGTGTCTTCTAGGTTGCAACACCCCCATGATACATCTTGAAGGATATGTACATGTACAGCCAAGCACAATCAATAAGAGTGCATCTGAATTCCAAAATCAATCTCCATAATAGTCTATGTGTTTCCTACTGCCAAAGGGGCCCTTTAGAGTAGTGAGAGAAGATCTTCACCCTGAAACCCACAGCGTCCCTTTTCAGCAGGAAGTAGCTAAGAGAATACGCCGTCCCCTTTTCCTTATGACTCAGGGTGAAGTCTCTCTCAGGGAGGAGTGATAGGGAATGGCAAAGGATACACAGACAAAGAAGATTAATCAGAACTGGCTTTGACAAGCACTGTGGCATTTGGACAAGAACAAACTGGGAGGAGGGTAGAGAGAATAGTGCAACAATGAATGAGTGGAAGCCCAAAATCTCTGTAAATGTTTATGAAAATTAATAAAATATAATTATAGAAAAAAAAAAAGATTGCCAGGTTCCTGTCCTCCGGAGTCACTGAGTTCAAATTTCCAATCATTCCTTACTTATTTTGTTAGGGGGTTTTTACTGCTAAGTGTCATCTGACTCATGACAACCCTATGAACAGAAGAACAGTTCAGTCCTGTCCCATCCTCACAGTCCTTGCTTTGTTTGAGCCCTTTGGTGCCTTTGGCTTGACTCTGACTTACACCTCTCTTGTGTACTTCTTCAGAATCTTTGTTGTTTGCATCCATTGGTTTAACCCCTGGGTCAGTCCATCTCACCCAGGACCTCTAATATGGATTAATTGCATCCCAAGAAATATATGTGTTGTAAAACTATTCAGAGAGAAAAATAGCATTGGAACACTATCAACATAAATTCTACATTAGAAATATTTTCATTATTAATTTTTAAAAGAAAAAATATTGAAAACTTTGCTGTTGTTACTGTTTACTATGGAGTCAGAACCAACCCATACTTAGCTGACCTTCCGGCAGGTTTTCAGAGGCAGATAATCACACAGATAGAGAGTGCCCATTGAGCAGCTAGTCATCTTGAACCAGATGCCTTCAAGATTACAGCGCAGCTTCTTGCTGCTAGACCACCAGAGCTCCCTATTGAAAGCTAAATTAAAACATGTTGTTGTTGTTTAATGCCGTCGAGTCGTAGATGACTCATAGCGACCCTATGAACAAACAGCCTGAGCACTGTTCATACATAGACTTTCCGGAGGCAAGCCATTTTGGAAGTGGATGCCGCTCCTGCTTCCAGGCTTGATTTAGTCGGGAAGCTCCAGCCAACAATGTCCACCATGGGTGCCCATTACCACGTTTGGCACATCACTGTCACAGGCTTCAGCATCACAGCAACCACGAGTTACCTCTGTACAGCAGCGCACAGACCAGTGCTATACCACCTAGAAGAATGTTTGGCAGAAAGACAATTTGAACCTGGCTGAGTGTTGCGCGCCTTGCCTGTCCAGCAGGAATAAGGACACAACACACCAGCGGTTCCTTCTCACAGCGGTTTACTCAGGAGTATGGTTACAGAGGGTGGTGGCAGAAGCAAGAGAGAGAGAGAAGAGCGGTCACGGCCTTTTATCCCCTTCTAGGTCCTCCACCCTTCACCTCATGTGTCATGTCTCCATTGGATCCCTATCCCCACGTGAGATCAAGCTATTGACCAATGAGAACACTGTGCCCGAATAAGGTCTTGTTTGTGATTAAGGCAAACAAAGAGAAACAGGAAATCAGCGCCATCTTGTAATGGCGACCACACACAGCTCTCCATAGCTGAGGGCCACAGATGACAATGACCCACCTTCAGCTTGGTAGCACAGCTTCCTTCCACTAGGCCAACGTAGCTCTCTCTTGGTCATCATCATTGTTATTGTTGTTTAATGCTGTCAAGGCTCTAGGGCCCTTTGGGTTTAAGGCCACCTCCTGGTTCAAACCCTAGGCCCAGGCTGGCTAGCCTCACTCCAGGGACAGAGCAAACCTGCACGTCAAACACATTCCCAGAAAAGCAGTCGACTCCAAAAGCTTGCCACGATTCCTGCACTGCCACCACCACGCTCCTGCCTTCTGGCAAGGAGAGCTTCCCAAGAGTCTGGGAGGAGTCGGCCAAACCAGGAACAACATGGCCACTTCTTCCCAGCTGCCTTGGGCTTAAGACCGCCTCCTGGTTCAAACCCTAGGTCCAGGCTGGCTAGCCTCACTCCAGGGACAGGGCAAACCTGCACGTCAAACACATTCCTGGAAAAGCAGTCAACTCCAAAAGCTTGCCACGATTCCTGCACTCCCACCACCACATCTGGCAAGGAGAGCTTCCCAAGAGCCTGGGAGGAGCCTGCCAAAACAGGAACAACGTGGCCACTTCTTCCCAGCTGCCTTGGGCTTAAGACCGCCTCCTGGTTCAAACCCTAGGCCCAGGCTGGCTAGCCTCACTCCAGGGACAGAGCAAACCTGCATGTCACACACATTCCCGGAAAAGCATAAATTAAAACATACATTTATAAAAATTTGAAGTGAGAGCCTACCCTACCTGTTGCTGCAACCACTGCAACTACCCAGGATCTGTCTCAAGCATTACCATTTGCGGTAGCCACTGTGGTCCTGAAATTACCCTGTTTTTCATGGCAATGACATGGGGAAATTTAAAGACTTCCACATTGGAGGAAGTAAACAATAAAGAACAGACAGAAAACCTAAGATGGAGTAGGGGAGAAAAGTTCAGAGTAATTCAGCCAGGAAGAGAACACAAGTGGTTTCTCACTTGCAGGAAAGCAAGAGATGGATGGCTGAGCAGAATCTGGAAGAAGCACCAGTGAGGAGAAAGATGGAGAAGTAGCAGGCAAAGGGCATCCAGTCAGAGAATGCAACAAAAGAGAAAGATGGATTCTGGGCCAGCTTCCTCAGTGAGGTGGGACCAAACTCAAAAGTGCCACCAAACACAGAAGTTAAGAGAAGAGGCTGCAGAGGCAAATTCAAGGAAATTGTTGGTCAAAGCTGAAGAGCTAGAGAAGTTTAAAGAAACAGAAAAGGTCAAAACCACCAACGTGTTTGATTTTGTTGGTGAAGAAGTCAGAGCAACTAAGTTAAGTGGATGCTTCATCGAAAGAAGCCAAATCCTTCAAGCTAATAAAGAGAAAGCACTGGTGCATGACCCTTCAGCTCTCTCCTTGCTCCCTGTAGGCTCAGGGCCACACTTCAGTTCATACTATACCTGCACATGTGGAAGAGAACAGAGAAATGACAAAAGTCCTGAAAGGAAATACAAGAAAATCAGGGTAACCAAAAAGGAAAAAGATCTACAACCAGGAGAAGATAAAATAGATGAATGGGACCTTCTAAGAATCAAATCCCTATGCACATCCAAAAACTTCTCCAATAAAGTAAAAAGGGAAGCCACAGACTGGAAAAAAATATTTGGTAATGACATGTCAGATAAGGGACTTATATCTGGAATTTATAAAATACTTGAACAACACCACAATAAGATAAAGGTAAATAATCCAATAGAAAAATGGGCACAGGATATGAACAGACACTTCACCGAAGAAGACATTCAGATGGCCAACAAGCACATGAAGAAATGTTCAAAGTCCCTAGCTCTAAGAGAGATGCAAATCAAAACAACTATGAGATATCATCTCACCCCAGTAAGAATAGCAAAATAGAACAGCGAGCAGCAATGCCGGCGAGGATGTGGAGAAACTGGAACTCTTATTCACTGTTGGTGGGAATGTAAGATGGTGCAACCATTGTGGAAGGCGGTGTGGCGCTTTCTCAAAAAATTGCAAATAGAGATACCATTTGACCCAGCAATCCCATTACTGGGAATATACCCCAGAGAGACCATGTCTGCCATCCAAGCAGATATATGCACACCCATGTTTATTGCAGCTTTGTTTATAATAGCAAAGAGGTGGAAGCAGCCTAAGGGCCCATCAACAAACGAATGGATAGAGAAGCTGTGGTATATCCACACAATGGAATACTATGCAGCATTGAAAAACAAGGAACTCATGCAATATTATTCAAAGTGGGTGACCCTGGAGGACATTATGCTGAGTGAAATATCTCAGTCACAAAGGGACAAATACTGCATGGTGCCACTGTTGTAGAATGGGTCTGACATCAGGGTGGGGGTATGACAAAAAAAACTGGATAAATTATGTATATTGTATTGAAACAGACGAGGGAAAGAACAGATTAGAAGTGATATATGATTATTATGGTTAGCACAGGAATCCAGAATTAAGGTTGCATAGAGAAGTGTACTCGGGGTGGGGGGTGGGGGGAAGAGACGTGGGAATTGTATACTAATGAAGGAATTTTTTTTCTTTTTATTTTCTCTCTTCGGAGAGGGAAGCAAGCTGGTGGGGAGGGAAGGGAAGGGAGAAAATTGCGGCAATGAATGAATGGAAATCCAAAAAAGAAGGGAGTGGATTTAGAGTTACTTTCTGAGATATATATATATATATATAGCAGAGACAGGGTGCTTTAGTTCTACTGTATGTTGGGGGTGGGGGATTACTTTCTTCTATGAGCTTTTCAAATGGTTTGTCCATCCTTTTTGTGATAGCTGTTATAGTATTCTGTTTTGAGATAAGATACTAGTTCCTGCTTGACCTCCTTTTGTCTGAAATAGCAAATTCTGTGGCCATCAAGAGCTTTATGTTATATTCATGGAAGCAGTTATGAGACCGGAATCTGAGACTTACACCCAGAATTTCACCCGTGAAAGCCTCTGCTACTAAGCATTGGTCATATAAACATACAGAGGGCCATGTTTATAAAGCAAGATCATATGCCCCAAGACAGTTGAAACCTGATCAGCTTGTTTACTTATCTCTGAATCCATAGCACCAGGAACAGTATGTCAAAAATAGGCACACAGTGAACACTTGTTGAATCAATGATAGACACTGAGAAAGTTGAAAAACAGCTGCTTGACTGGCTAACTGGAAGATACCCGTATTTGTTTCCATTCTCAAAATTGGTGATCCAACAGAATGTGGAAATTATGGAGCAATATCAATATCACATGCAAGTAAAATCTTGCTGAAGATTATTCAAAACCAGTAACAATCTCTAAGAGAATAAATTTGTTAAAGCCATCCACTTGTGGTATCTCACTGTAGTTAAAGTAGAATTATCTAAGACACACACAGTAACCATCAACATTACTAAAATATAACTTCAATTGCAAAAAGGGGGGAAAATAGCACTTGTTAGTAGACTGAGCAAGGTCCTGAACCTGATGGATGTTACATGTCAATTGCATTATTCACAGTCCTAGCTCAGTGGACGTCCCTGAGGGCTACAAAAGATTAACATACTCAGTTCCTAACCATAAGTTTAGCAGTTAGAGTCATACATGAGCCTAGAAAGAAAGTCCTAGTGGTGTACTTTAAAAAAAAAAATCTGCCATTGAAAACTCTGTGGAACACTGTTCACTCTCACGTATGAGGATGCCATGTGTAATTGGTAATGTTAGTGATGCCTCCTCATTCTTACTAAATTGATGTTTCCCTTCTGTTTGCATATTCATGTCAGCTAACAACAAAATAGCAATAATAAACCATTGCTTGCTTCTGCTAGACTTTTGGTGTACGTATTATCACTATACCCTCTATGGCATAGATATTACTCATATCTTAGAGATAACAAGACTGAGACTTAGAGATAATAAGCTTTACTCAGGTTCTAGGAAATGACAGAACTTCAAACTGTAAGGTTTCTCATTCCAAAGCTCATGGTCTTTAGTATGAACTAATTAATTCTGACCAATGAAAACAGATGTGTACGATTATTTGCGTTGGTTAAATATGCACATCTAAAACAAATAATGTGAACCAGATATTTTGAGCCATGAAAGCAAAGGATTCTAATCCTACCCCAGTTCCTGAAGCTGAGAGTCTTCAGCCAATGGTATAGACTCTCCTTAAGGACTTGGAATCTACAGCTGACCAGGGACCCCAGTAGAGGATGTTAACACACTCTTTTTGGCACACCCAATAAATCTCCTTTAGGAAAAGAGTAGCACAACCAATTGGGTTTGAACCTTTGACATACTAGTCCTGGCTGTCTAAGGCATTAGCCAAGTCATTCACTCTGAATTCATCCAACTGCTCAAAGTATTGATAGCTGATATCATTCTTTGCAAAAATTGGCTCAGTGTTTGTTCTCAATTTAAAGGTTTCAAGATCCACTGCCTACAGGTCCATGTGCATTCATTAATCCATCAACAAAGTGTTTTCTGTGCCAAGCCCTGGCATAAGACTAGAGAAGAAGGGGAAGTGAACAAAAAGTTGTTGAGAAAATAGCATTTAAACTGGCATCTGACTGGTGGTGAGGCCTGTTAGAGGAGGGGGATTAGTGGAGCCTTTGGCTTGGAAGAGGGTGGGACAACAGGAGTGGAGAGCAAGAAGGGTTGATTCCACTCGCTCAGAAAACTAGTGAAGACTTAAGCAGCACAACGTCATGATCTAGTTGATGTACTTAAAAGATTATTCCAGCTGCTATGCTAAGAATAGTTTAATAAGGAGCTATTCCTTATCCTCCCTCTACCTCATTGCATCCAATAGTCACATATTGTCTCTTCTACCTCCCTTCCCTCTCAGAGGCACCACTCTAGACCTGGCCCCTGAATCATAAAGAATAAGAGTGGCCCTTTCAAGTTTGTCTTGCTTCTGGTCACTTTCACTTGCAGCTAGATTTTTTTTTTTATTTACAACAAAGTTGTCATGATTTATTGAATTTTAAGTACAAGTTATTAAATGAATTACTAGAGCAGCTAGATTATTTTGTTACATGATTTAATTCACATATTATTAAATTTACCCATTTAAAATATCTAATTCCTTTTCTTTAGTACATTCCAAGAGTCAAACTTTGAAACATTTTTCTTGTTTTTAGGTGCCATCAAGTCAACCATGACCCATACTGATGCTGGGAGGAACAGATTGTTTTTCTCTGTCCTGTGTCATTCTCAAAATCTCTACCACGTTCACACACATTTTTGCAGTTACTGTATCAGTCTATATTGTTGAAGGGCCTCCTCTTTTTTAGTGATCCTCTACTCTTCCAAGCATGATGTCTTTTTCCAAGGACTGGCTCCCTCTGGCAATATGCCCAAAGTATTTGAGACCATTTCATTATCCTTGTCTTCAAGGAGCACCCTGGTTGCACCACCACCAAGACAAACTTATTTTTTTGGCATTCCATACCATGTTCAGTATTCTTCTTCAACACCACAATTCAAAGGCATCAATTCTGTCATCTTTATTCATTGTCCAGTTTTCAGATGCATAGCATTGTTATTGTTAAGTGCCATCAACTCAAGTACAACTCATAGTGGTCCTATGAACAACAGATCTGAATCATGTCCTATCCTGTGCTATCCTCATTATCTGACACACTTGAACCCACTGCTGTAGTCACTAGGTCAATCCTTCTTGTTGAGAGTAATCTTCTTCTAAGATGACCCCCCCTTTTTTTTTTAGCTTTTCAGTTTGGGGTTATGTAATTGTGTCAGCTATGAGATGCGTCGATTCTGTGACTGGAGAGGTGGGAATAAGTGCATTTGAGATGGCTAGGTTGGCACAGGATAGAAGAACGTATAGAGCTCTTGTACTTGGGTCGCTATGAGTTGCAAGTGACTCAACGGCACATAACAACAACAACAACATCTTTATTTAATTTTTTCTTTTTCTTTTTTATTGTAAAACACATGTATGGGGATTGGGAGCAGAAGAGTGAAAACGGACAGGGATGAAATCACAGGGCTGCAGAATTTAGTGGGTAGAGAAAGAAATGAAAAGAATCTGGTGGGGACCAGAAGAGACAGGGTAATGATGAGCATAGACCAATGGTGATTAATTTTTTTCTTTTTAGAAATAAATTGTCTTTTTCATTTGTGGGTTTCTCATTTAGGAATGGGGCACAGATTCTCTGGCAGCTTCATGCTGAACAGGAACGTTGGGATTCAGGGGAAGGGGAGCCCACTTTAACAGTTTACTGGTGGTCTTGAGTTGAAGCTGCATGCACTCTTGTTCAGTTAGAAGATATTTTCCTGATGTTTTCTGCTCTCTGGACTGCAAAGTGTTTGCCTGGGTGAGACCAGTGCGGGTAGCTAGCTGAGCTTTGAGGCTCCATCCACCTTCACTTCCTTAGCTGGTAGTTATATTTCTCTTTTGTCTCTGGAACTGGGCTCGGTCCAGGTCTGGAACAAGACTCAGTGTTCAGGTTAACTATAGGAAAGGGAGCAAACCTAAAGAGAACAAACTTGTGAGTTAAAAATAGAAGGGCTGCAGCGCGAGGGTGATGCAGCGCTAGGGCGACACAGCGCGAGGGCGAGGCCGCCAGCCCAGGGAACGCCGGGGGAACACACG
>NW_006399971.1:1912357-1932744 GCF_000299155.1 Elephantulus edwardii
AATAAAAAAAAATAGAAGGGCTTTGGAGGTGTTACTCTCAGATACACTGGAGAAGGAGATGAAGGAAAGTGGCTTAGATAAAACTCCTCATGCATACCAGCTCCCTAGAGGCTGGGCAGCTCTCCCCAGGGACTGGGTGGCAATCCTCAGGGGCCAGGCAACACACCCTCACACCAAAGCTCTTTTTAGGTCTGGACCTTGTGCCATACTAGAGACCAAGGCCAAGGACAGCACTTCTGGCTCTAGCCCTATCATCACTGCCCTCTTCTTCTCCATCAAGTGGTCTAATTGTAACTTGCAGTAGGCATTATTACTTTCCTCTTCCACAGATGGGCAAAGAGCTTCCAGAGTGGTGAACAGATGCAGTCAAGGTTGCAAATGTAATAAAGGCAGTAGAATAAGCACTGAAACCAATTTTCACCGCCCATAGCTCCATGGTGCTGTCACTGCACCTCCCCCCACCCCCCGCTGCAGCTGTGCGTGCTTGGGAGTGGGCAGCCAGGGGTAGCAAGACTCACCCATGGTTTTCCAAGAATCTTTGTCCTCTTGATGTTGAGCCTCAATCCATATTGAAGACCAGTAGTCAACTGTTTAACTGTTCAGGTATAGATAAACTGTGGGCTGCAAAGGGCCATTGCAGCCCGTTTCATTGGGGCTCGCTGTACCTCTGAGCTCCTCATGCTGCTTCCTCTGCTGCCATTATCTTGGTTCTCCTAAGCTGACCTTTTTAAGAGAATGTTCCTTTCTATGAAAGAGCTTTGCTTAGCCCAAACTATGAGGGAGAGCTTTACCATCCTTGCCTCCAATGAGCACTATGGTTACACTTCCTTCAAGACATTTCTGTTTATTCTTTTGTCATCCCATGGGATGTTCAGCTCTCTTCTTCGACATCATCATTCAAAAGCATCAATTCTCTCCTGTCATTTATTGTCCAGCTCTCAGATGTTTAGCAGGTGATTGAAAAGACTATGGCTTGAATCAGACACACCCTAGTTTTTATATTGACATAATTGCTCTTCAATACTTTGACAAGGTCCCTGACAACAGACTTTCCCAATTCTACATGTCTTCTAATCTTCTGACTGCTGGTACCAAGGTTGTTGATTGTGGACCCAAGAAAGATGAACTCACTGGCAATTTCAGTCTTCTCTCCATCTATCATGATGTTGCCCAGTGGTGAGAATTTTTGCTTTCTTCATTTTGAGATACATATTGAATGCTGCAGTCCATGAGCCTCTACAGCAGTGCTTTGAATCCTCCTCCCTTTCAGCAAGCAGGGATGTGTCATCTGCATAACACAGGTTGTTGATGAGTCTTCTTCTAATTCTGATGCTACAATCTTTGTAAAGTCACCTTCTCTATTGATTTGCTCAACATGTAGATTGAATAGGTATGGAGAAAGGATACAGCCCTAATGTTCACCTTTCCTAATCCCAAACTATGCAATGTTTCTTGACTCTGTTGAGACAACAGCTTCTTTGTCTAGGTATAGGTTTTATAAAAGCGTAATTAAATGTTCTGGAAGCAATAGAAAATACCCTGGCTTGGATCAAGGGCACTTTAGTCTTTAAACTGACATCCTTGATCTGTCATTTTGACACCACCCATCTGTCACTTTACCATACATACTGTAGTGCCTTGCGTGTTGCTGTAATGCTAGAAGCCGCCCCCTAAATTAATTCATGCACCAGCATAGTCACCTATGGTAGATAGATTTTAGGAGAGCATCCAGACTGAGATAGACTGAGAAACAGGACTGGCATTCCACTTCTGAAACAACACCGTTTCATTGCTGTTAAGTCGGAACTAACTCATAGTTGACTCTTCCTTGGGGTTCCGAGGCTATAATTGCACAGGAAGAGATGGCCCATCTATCTCCAGAGGAAAGGCTAGTGGCTTTGAATCACTGGAGAGGCATGCATGGCCTTTGGGTTAGCAGAGCAGCACCCTGTGAACTATGTCACCAGAGCTGTTGTTAGGTGCTATCAATTCAAGTATGACTCAGAATGACACATGAACAATGAATCTCCCTTGAAACCCTTACAAACAGCAGCAGAACATTCTTAATCACTCAAAAAAGAGACCCTATGCCCACCGGCAGTTGAGTTCTTTTTCAAAAATACAACTCATGATACCCCCGTGCTTTAAATGCTCAGTGGCTTCTCTTCACATTTCAAATCAATTTTTTTAACCATGTTTATATGGTAGCTTAGTGCTGAGGAGTGGTGTTACCAATCCAAAGGCACACAGTTCTAATCTACCTTTGTCTGCAGGAGAAAGGCAAACAGTGCCATTCTGTGATATTTGCTATCTCAAAAAACATACTGGAGGGTCAGCTATGAGTCGCTTCCAACTCAAAGGTCTATAACAAAAACAAATATGGTCTTAAAAGAGCTCTAGTGGTGTAGTCCATAGGGAATTGTGCTAACTCTAGATAGATAATCTCTTCCCATGCCATTTAGAGACTCCAAAAATCCACTAGACAATCAGTAATAAGTCAGTTCTGACTCAGCAACAGTGAATTTGAGTTTGTTAAGGTCATTCTATATTATCAGACTACTCTCCGCATGCATGTGAGAGAGAGAGAGAGTGTGTGTGTGTGTGATATACGTGGCCCTCTCCACTTCCCTTTCCATGCTTCAGCTACACTGCTCTCCTTACTGCTCTTTTCCACACAAGGGCTGTGGTAAATGATGTTTTATTTGCCTGGAATATTCTCCTCAAATGTTTGTCATTACCAGTTCATGTTAATCTTCCTAATTTGCTGCAGATGGTCAAGAATTATAGCCTTCAATGAGGATTACATCTGCCTACCAAAAAAAAAAATTCCTCACTACTGGGTCAATAGGAAACACCATGAGAAATGGAGCAAAGATTGAAATTGTCAATTATTTCATTTTACTTGGATCCACAATCAACACCCTTGATTCCAGCAGTCAGGAGATAAGGAGGGAAAGTCTGCTGGAAGGAACTTCTCCAAAGTCCTAAAGAGCAATGATGTCAATTTGAAGACTAATAAGCACTTGATTCAAGTCATGGTCTTTTCAGTCTGGACAATGAATGAGGATGACAGAGAAGAATCTATGCATTTGAATTGTAGTGTTGAAGAAGAGTACTGAATATGTCCCATGGACTGCCAAAAGAACAAGCAGATATGTCTTGGAAAAAGTGCAACCAGAGTGCTCCTTGGAGGCAATGATTGCAAAGCGTTATCCCACGATTTGGGGCATTTTATAAGGAATACTTGGAAAAGGACATCATGTTTGGAAAAGTAGAGGATCAACAAAGGAGAAGAAGACCCTCAACAAGATGGATTGACACAGTGACTGCAGCAATGGGCTCAAATGTGTCAGAGATGATGCACAAGACAGGACTGGGTTCAGATCTGTTGTTCATAGAATTGCTATACATCGTGCTTGACTCATTGGCACACAACAACAACAAAAATTTTATTTTCCTTTTGGGAGGTTCTGTGACCCACAGCCTACCAACTCCTCATGTACACATTTGTTTTATGCATTTCTCCATATAGGTGCATTTTCTGTACCATGCCCAATTCACTTCCTTGGAAATGTTTTTATCTTAATTATCGTGTTTATTGGGTGTCTTTTTTATTGCCTCTTCCCTACACTAGAATATAAGTTCTATCACCTGTAATGGATATAGTGCTTGGCATGTAGTAGGTATCAATACACAAATGTTGGATGAGAAAAGGAATATGAAAAGTAAGGGAAAGAGTGTGTGACGTGAAATCGGAGAATAGTGGTGCCTTTTGCTGATAGGTAGAAAATTGAAAATGGGCAAGTAAGAGGGGGAGTATTAATTAAATCTATCCATTTTTTTTAACACATCACATTTGAGATATCTCCAAAATTTGTTGTTAATTGCCATCAAGTTAGGCCCCAACTCATGTCCACCCCATGAGTAAGTGGACAAACTTTTCTATCATGCCCAAATTATTGTTGATCAAGTCATTGTGATACACAGGATTTTCAGAAGCAGATCACCAGACTTTTATTCCTAGTCCAACTCAGTATGGTAGATCCATCAAAACATATTCAGCATTGGGAGCTCTGATGGCCTAGTGGCAAGAAGCTTCTCTGCAATCCTGAAGGGGTACAGATCAAATGCACCAGATGCCCCACTGGAGAAGTATGGATAATCTCCTCCCGTGCCAGTCAAATCTGACTTGATGGTACACAACTGGAAAAAAAAAAAACCAAACCACCCCAAAACAACAACATATTCAGCATCACAGAAACACAAAAGCCCACACTGACAGGGAATTGATGGCTATACAGGAGTTAGTTCCGTTAACCTGGCCTCCAAGATGCCCAGTAAGCCACCAGAGTTTTATTAGTTTAGAGGTAAAATACAGTCTGAACTAGATATTTAAGGCTGATGTATTTTTTTTAAATACAGATAATATTTAAAATCTTAGGGATAAAGGAACTCATATATAGGGGGGGAAACCATTACTATGAGCCCTGAGAAACTGCATCATCCAACATTTCATTTGGTATATAGCCTGAGTTTGCATCAATGAAAATGAGTGATTAATAGAAAAAGAAAAAAATGGCCAAAAAAAAAAAGGCTAAGAAGGAATTACCAGAGAAGTAGAAGGAGCCTGAGATTCATTGGCTTACGTGAGATTAAAGGACAGAGATTTGAAAGACAAGGTGTAATCAACAGCATCAAATTCCAATGAAAGGACCTTGAAGGCCAGGAGGAACCTAGTGCTTGTGATATGGAAATACGGAGATCACTGAGGTTTTTCATTTGAATTTCTTTTTTATTTGAGGGAAAGTTCACAAATCATACTAGTTTTGTGGGGTTTTGGGTTTTTTTGTTTTGTTTTTTTATTTGTGTACTGTCAAATTGGATTCTGACTGGTACAGGAGGCGATTGTTCCTCCTTCTTCAGCAGAGCATCTGGTGGATTTGAACCGCACACCTCTGGGGTTGCAGTGCAGTTTCCTGCCACTAGGCCACCAGAGCTCGCCAGTTTTTCTTTCTTTTAAAAAAAAATTTATTATTTTGTGTGTGTACCGTCAAATCAGATCTGACTGGTACAGGAGGAGATTCCTCCTCTTTCTGCAGCAGAGCATCTGGTGGATTTGAACTGTGTGCCTCGGGATTGCAGTGCAGCTTCTTACCACTAAGACACAGAGCTCCCTAAATCATACTGGTTTTTCATTTGATTATTCACACATTTTATCTTGTAACTTTGCAATTACAATTTCATTTCCTTATTCATACATATTTTTATAACAGTAATTACAATAGATTCATTCACTGAGGTGTTTCAACAACAGATGCATCTCTGGACATGTTAACAAGGCTATACCAAGAAATTTGAAAGACAGGTACCTAGCCACTTTACTGCAAGATATCTACATTTGTTCTCACTAAAAAAAAAAAGTGATCCTACAATATGTGGATATTATCAACGGTATCATTACTATTACATACAATAGCTTACTGGATATTATTTTTTAAAATGGCTCAAACAGCACACCAAAAGGAAACTTCCAGAAAGTCAAGCTGGATTCAAAAGAGGCCACAGAACAAGGGATATCATTGCTGGTGCCAGATGAATATTGGCTGAAAGCAAGAGAATACCAAAAATGTGTTTACTTGTTTTATTAACTCTGCAAAAACATTTGACTGAGTAGATTATAATAAATTATGGATAACGTTGAGAAGAATGGGAAACCCAGATCATTTAATAGAGCTTATGCAAAACCTGGGGAAATAATGAAAGTCCGCACGCAAGTGTGGAGGACTTGTGTTCATAGAGTCACTATGAGTCGCCTACAACTCAACGGCACTTAACAACAACAAATAATGACAATGCAAAACCTACAACAAGAAGCAATTTTCCAAGCAGAACAAGGGAACACTGTTGTTGTTAAGTGCTGTCAAGTCATAGGCGACTCACAGCAACCCTCTGAACCAAATACCTGGACACTTGTATAACTTTCGTCCTTTTTCAAGGTTCATAAGGTTTCTGGAGGCAAGCTATTTAGGAAGTGAATGGTTTAAATAAGTAATATAATAATGGACTTGAGCACAGTGGAGATCAAAGAATAATACAGCATAAGGCAAGGTTCATACATGTTGTTCATAGGGTCTCTAAGAGTCATAGTGGACTCAGTGGTACCAAACAACAGTGTAATTCATTCATTATAATGCGATGAATATATTTTACATCGCCTTTCCTTTTGCCCACCTTATCTATTTATTAATTTTTTTTACTCCCCTCTCCTTTCTCATCCCTGGTACTTATGCAAAATTAATGCTATGTGTATACATTTCCTTAGCTTTTTATAATAGTGGTCTTGTACCATAACAGGCCTTTTGTGAATGAATAACTTTGCTCAGCACAATGTCCCGTAGATACATTCATGTTATGCAGTGTTTTGTGAATTCTTTAATTTTTTTTTAGTGTTACCCAGTACTTGATTATGTGACTGTACCAATTTCTTAATACATTTGTCCATTGATGGACACTTTGGTTGTTTCCATTTCTTTATTTTTGTTATGTGCTGTCAAGTCACTTGTGACTCATAGCGATCCTACATACAACAGCTCTGAACCCTGCTCTTTTTTTTTTTTTACTCTTCTCTGTCTTAAGCTAACCCCACTGTCTCTGACACACCTACCTCCATTACCCAATCACCAAGTCAATCCATTTCATCCAGGGTCTTCCTCTCTTGGGCTATTCCTCCACCTTTCCATTATGTCCCTCTCCTTACAACATGCACAAAATATGTCAGACAAAGTTCAAAATACTTGCCTTCGAGGATCAGCCTGTTTTTACCCTATCCAGGATGAACCTGTTTATTATCCTAGCAGTCCAGGGTATACTCAACATACTTCTCCAGCACTACAACTCAAAGACATAAATTCTTCTTCTATCATCCTTACTCATTGTCCAGCTCTCTGATGCATAGCAAGTAATTGCGAATACCATGACCTGAATCAGGCACACTTTAGTCTCTAGACTGACACTGTTGCTCTTCAGTACTCTGAAGTGGTCCCTGAAAGGAGATTTCCCCAGTGCAATTAATCTTTTGATTTCCTGGATACTGGTACCAAGAGTGTTGATTGTGGAGCCAAGCAAGCTAAATCTGTCAACAATCTCACCATCTCTTTACTATTGTAAAGGATACTGCAATACGCATGCAGTACTGTTGATGTGGAAGCTCTTCTTTTTCTGGAATAGTCACATAGTAGTGGGATTGCTGGATCAAATGGTATTCCCATCTTTCAAAAAAAACACTAAACTGCTTTCCATAGTGGTACACCATTTTACATTCTTGCCAGCAGTGTGTGAGGGTTCCCATTTCTCTCCACCCTGGAGATGCAGAGGCATAGTCAGTAGGGAGTTGGGCTAACTTACAGGGTGTAATTCTCTGGAGGTTTGGAACCACCAGTAACTCCTGAGGAGAAAGATGAGTAATGTGCCAGATAATTTACAGCCTTGGAAACACAATGGAGGATCGGCTGAGTCAGTTCCGAGTGAGAGCAATCAGTTTCAGTAATCGCTAGTGATCTTGAACAACTGAGACCTTCTATGTTGGTGGTAGAGTGGAAATCAGATTGAAGTGCAATGAAGATTAAAGGTAAATAAAATATTAACCCAGTCTTAGAATTTGTGATGGTTTAAGTTACTAAATTTACAGTAACTTGTTTTAGCAGAAATAGGAAAGTAATATTGGATTTGTTCCTGGAAATGAAAAAAACAAGTCATCTTTGCATAAATTAAAAAGAAAAAAAGCCATGTTCTACTAGAGATTGAAGGAACTCCCAAGACTATGACCCTATAGAAATGATCCCTGAAAGAGTATCTTTGGCGGTACGCGGTGCATCGGTCCCGGCTCGCGCCCGCAGACCCCCACACTCGCCGCCATGCCTCGCAAAATTGAGGAAATCAAGGACTTCCTGCTCACGGCCAGGCGAAAGGATGCCAAATCTGTCAAGATTAAGAAGAACAAGGACAATGTGAAGTTCAAGGTTCGGTGCAGCAGGTACCTCTACACCCTGGTCATCACAGACAAAGAGAAGGCCGAGAAGCTGAAGCAGTCCCTGCCCCCAGGTTTGGCAGTGAAGGAGCTGAAATGAGCCAACATGCTGATTTGAATTGCAATAAAATTTAAAAACAAACAAACAAACAAACAAATAAACAAAGACTATGACCCTTACTCACCCTTCAAGCCTGGAACGCGATTCACTCCTGTGCCTCAGTTTTAAGCCAAACAGTAGACAGCTGAGCAATAATAGCATGCAGGTACTAACTCCTTAGAACAATGCAATCATACAAAATGACAGCTTTGCCCAGATGTAAAGTTCAGAATGTAGGGAGGGGACAGGATAAAGGATGAATGAAAAGGTAGCTCACAGGGAGGAAGCAGAAAGAGCTCTGTTATGTGTTGTTGTTGTTATGTGGCGACAAGGCGCCTATGTACTATAGCCCTGAAACCTCGTCTATCCTGTGCCAACCTTATTGTCTCTGACACTCCTACCCTCATTACCCCAGTGAATAAATCAATCCATCTCATTAAGGGTTGTCCACTCTTGCGCTTTCCCTCCAAGCATGATGTCCCTTTCCAAGGACTGGTCCCTCCTTTCAACATAACCAATGTATGCCAGACGAAACCTCAGAATACTTGCCTCCAAGGATCAGCCGGTTTTCACCCTATCCAGGAAGAACCTGTTTGTTCTCCTTGCAGTCCATGGTATACTCAAAACTCTTCTCCAACCCTACAACTCAAAGACATAAATTCTTTTTCTATCATCCTTAGTCATTGCCCAGCTCTCTGATGCATAGCAAGGAATTGTGAAGATTATGGCTTGGATCAGAAACACTTTAGTCTCCAGACTGATGTTGTTGCTCTTCAGTACTTTGGAGAGGTCCCTGACAGCTGACTTTCTCAATGTGTAGGGACTGTAATTAATATCATTAAATGTGTATGAACTATTGGTTAAAAACTAATTTGCTCTGTAAAGTTTTACTCTAAGTCCAGTAAGTATTTTAAAAAGAAAATCCATGCAGCTATACCTTTGGCTACTCAAAGAGGCACTTAATAGTAGTCCATATTTATTTTTAATAAAATTATAAAATAAAGAATAGACTGGATATATTTTAATAAAGGTTTATCATAGAAAACAAACTAAACCAAAATATGGTTTTCACTAATGTCTGAAATAAGGTGAGGATGTTGTTATTGTTGTTGTTATGTGCCATCAAATTGAATCATAGCAACCCTGTGCATAATAGCCCTAAGCACTGCTCTATTCTGAGCCAATCTCAACAGTGTCTGACACACCTACCTTCATCACCCCAGTTATTGTGTCAATCCATCTCGTCTGAGATCTTCCTCTCCTGCCCTTCCAAGCATGATATCCTTCTCCAAAGATTGATCCCTCCTAGCTACATCCCCAAGTATGTGAGACAGAGTCTCAAAATCCTTGTCTTCAAGGAGCGGCTTGGTTTCACCTTGTCCAGGACAGCCCTGTTAGTTCTCTTGGCAGTCCATGGTATGTTCAAAACTCTTCTCCAGCACCACAACTCAAAGGCATCAATTCTTATGTCATCCTTGGTCATTGTCCAGCTTTCTGATGCTGATGCATACCAAGTAATTGTGAACACCATGGCCTGACAGAATACTATTTGACATATTTCAACAAACAGATGCAGCCCTGAAAGTGCTCACCAGGCTGTGCGAAGAAATCTGGAGGAAAACTACCTGGTCCATATTTAGTCCCATTCCAAAAAAAGATGATCCAACAAAGTGTGGAAATTATCTTAAGTATTATCACTTATATCACACACAAGCAAAATCCTGCTGAAGATTATCCAAAAGCAACTGGAACAGTACATCGATAGAGAACCACCAGGAATACAAGCTGGGTTTAGAAGAGGCTGTGAAAGTAGGGACATCATTGCCAATGTTAAATGGTTTTTGGCTAAAGCAGAGAGCTCCAGAGGAATGTCTATCTGTGTTTCATTGACTATGCAAAGGTATTTGACTGCATGGATCACAACAAATTGTGGCTTTGAGATGGATGGGAATCCCAGGACACCTGATTAGGACCAGGAGGCAGTTGTCAGAACAGAACAAGAAAAGAATTCATCGTTCAAAATAAAAAAAGGAACGTGACAAGGATGTGTGCTGTCTCCATACTTTTTATCATTTTGTATGCAGAACAGATCATTTGAGAGACTGGACTTTATAAGGAGGAATATGGCATCAGGATTGGAAGAAGACTCAACAAACTATGTTATGCAGATGACTCAACCTTACTTGCTGAAACTGAAGAGGGCCTGAAGCATCTGCTGCAGAGGGTCAAGGACTGTAGTTTGCAATGTGGATTGAAGCTTAACATCAAGAAAACAAAGATTCTCACACTGGGCCAGTTGGCAGCATTGTGATAAATGGAGTAGAAATTAAGATTGTTAACAATTTCAGCTTGCTTGGTTCCACAATCAACACTCTTGGCACCAGTAGTCAGGAAATCAAAAGATGAATTGCATTAGAAAAACCTGCTGTCAGTGACCTCTCCAGAGTGCTGAAGAGCAAGGATGTCAATCGAGAAGGTGAGAATATCTGTTGTTGGTTGCCTTCGAGTCGAACACAACTCATAGCAATCCTGAAGCGCCTCTACAACTATCGACGTTTATCAAAGTTCATAGAGTTTCTGGAGGCATGTTGTTTAGGAAGTGGATGCTACTACTTAATATTGTTTTGGAGGGTTTAGCTATACAACCCAATTACAGCTGGATTTGAGGATTTGGAAGAACAAATATTTGAATATAGCCCAGAGTATCTTGAAGAGAATGATAGCAGGAAAGAAGAACTGGTTGGAGAAAACCCAGAAACCTATTGCCATCAGATTAATTCTGACTCAGTGGAACAGAACAGGATTGCCAGAAAAGATCTCCAGTATGATAAATCTTTACAGAAGCAGACTACCTCATTGTTCTTTGGGCCTCTGGTGTGTTCAAATCCTTGACCTTTGAAGGATCAAATCATTTCACCACCACAAGAGTTCCTTTGTTATTGTTGTTGTTAGATGCCATCAAGGTGACTCCAATCTACAGCAACCCCTTGTACAACAGTTTAAAATCTTGCTCAAACCTGTGCTTGAACCCATTGTTTCACTGCATCAATCTATTTCATTGTGTTCCTCTCTCTTGCTGATCCTCCCTCATTCCAGCATGATGTTCCTTTCCAAGTACTAGCCTCTCCTGGCAACAAGGTATGTAAGTGCTGTTGTTGTTAAGGGGCCGAGTCAAATACAAGTCATAGCGCCCCTGTAAATAACAGATCTGAACCCTGTTCTAGTCTGTGCCATTCCCATTATCTCTGACACACTTGAGCCATGGCTGTACTCATTGTGTCAATCTCCTTGGGGGGTCTTCCTCTCTTTAACTGACCCTCCAGGATGACAGAAGAATTGATGCCTTTGAGCTGTGGTAATAGGTCTGTCTTGGAGCGGGTGAAACCAGGTTTCTCCTTGGAGATTAGGATTTTTTAAAATTTATTATTAATTTCAATGAAAATTTACAGAGACTTGGGATTTCCGTTCATTCATTGTTGCACTTTTCTCCCCTCCCAAAATTCTTTCATTGTTCTACAATCCCTCCTCCCAGGTCCACTCCACTATGCAGCCTTCTCTCTGGACTCCTGTCATGACAGAAATACCTAATCACATATCCCTTTTAAACAGTTTTCTCCCTCATCTGTTTCAATGCAGTATACATTATTGAACCCATCTTACTCAGTCTCCCCCCAAGCCCGAGGTCAGTCCTGCTTTACAACAGTGGCACCATGCAGTATTTGTCCTTTTGTGACTGAGATAATTCACTCAGCATAATGTCCTCCAGGCTCACCCATTTTGAATAATATTGCATGAGTTTCTTGTTTTTCAATGCAGCATAGTATTCCATTGTGTGAATATACCACAGCTTCTCTATCCATTTGTTTGTTGATGGGCACTTAGGTTGTTTCCAACTCCTTGCTATTGTGAGCAAAACTGTGATAAACATGGGTGTGCATGGAGGCTAGGATTTTGAAGCTCCCGCTCATCTACTTTGGGCATGTGGCCAGGAGGAACTGATCCTTGGAGAAGGACATCACTCTTGGAAAGGTGGAAGGTCAGCGCAGGAGAGAAATACCCAGGATGAGATGGATGGATACAGTAACTAGGGCAATGGAGGGTAGGTGTATCAGAGTCAATGAGATTGGCTTAGGACAGGACAGGTTTCAGCGTTATCATACATAGGGTTGCTGTGAGTCACAGGCGAATTGACGGCACTTAACAATAACAATTGGAGAAAAGTACTGAGTATCTCATGGACTGCTAAAAGAACAAATAAATATGTTTGGGGAAAAGTGCAGCCAGAGTGTTCCTTGGGAGGCAAGGATGAAGAAGTTTTTTTCTCACGTACATTGGGCATGTTGCTAATACAGACAATAATTCCTCGGAAAGGGACATCATACTTGCACATGCGTGATTGTGGTTGTGTAGCGTCAAGTAGGAACTGACACATAGCTAGCTACCCCTTCAGCAGATTTTCAGGGGCAATAAATCGTATGGGAGGAGATTGCCCATCTTTCTTGCGTGGAGCATCTGGTGGATTTAAACTACATGCCTTTGGGTTGTCAGTGCAATTCTTTAACACTTAGTCACCAGAGTTCCCTCGTTTCTCACCTAGAGAGGCACCACTCAGGCTCGGGCTGGGCCTTGGGGCGCAGGGATGGACTGGTAACGCCAGACGCCCATGGAAGCTCCTGAGGAGCCGCTGCCTCTGGTGATCTATACCATGGAGAACAAGCCTATCCTCACCTGTGCTGGAGATCAAAATTTATTCACCTCTATTTATCCAATGCTTTCCCAGCAGCTTCCAAGAGAACTGATGGAATGGAGAAGGTCATATGGCCGAGCTCCAAAGATGATCCACCTGGAATCTAATTTTGTTCAGTTCAAGGAGGAGCTGCTGCCCAAAGAAGGAAACAAAGCTCTGCTCACTTTCCCATTCCTTCATACTTACTGGACAGAATGCTGTGATACTGAAGTGTGTAAAGTTACCATAAAAGATGACCTCCCCAAATGGCAGAATGTTCTGAAAACTCATAGCTCTGTGGACTGGTTAATAGTGGCAGTTGAAAATGATGCCGAGAAAAAAACCCCAAAACCAACATCCTTCCCTCAACATCTGTTGTGGACAAGATAAATTATTCTTGTAATAAAGTGACAGGTAAAAAAACAAAACAAACTTTTCACCAAGTATTTCCAGACCCTATACTTGCTAAGTTGCTTGTAGGGCTGCACCTCACCCCTGATAATGTCAGTGGTTGTTTGTTGTTGTTGTTAAGTGCCATCGAGTCGCAGGAATGTGAGTGGTAGTGGATGAGTATTACTATATTCCAATCCACACCCTTCTCTCCTAAGTATATTGGTTCAAATGGCAATATTCACTAAAGGTTGTAAACAAACTACTAATAAATGTTCAATAGTTATTTTAAAAAATCCTCACACACAGCAGATGAAAGAGGCCTAAGAAGGCTCCAGTCAAGAATTGTGTGATCTTACAGGGTTGTATACACACTAAAGAGTACACACATGCACACACACAATTATTGTCTAATACAGTTCAACCCATGGCAACCTCAAGTGGATCAGCATAAAACTGTTCTTCATAGCATTTTGAAGAGCTGGAAGTAGACCACCAGGCCTTTCTGCTGAGATATTTCAGGGTAGACTCATCCCACTAACCTTTCAGTTAGGAGTTAAGCTATCATTAGCATCACCCAGGAACTATAGTTAAGTGCCATCAAGACAAGTCCTCGCAACCTTGTGGACGACAAATCTGAACTCTGTTGTGTCCTGTGCCATCCTCACAATCTCTGACACACCTGAGCCCATTGCAGCAATCGCTGTCCACCAGGTTGAGGATATTCTTCTCCTTTGCCTTCCCTTCACTTTTTAAAACGTTGGTATCCTTCTCCAAGGAATCGCCTCTTCTAGAACATGCGCAAAGTATGTGAGATGAAGCTTTGCCATCTTTACCTCCCATCTTTGTTGCACCTTCTCCAAGACATATCTTGCTTGTTCTTCTTGAAGTCCCCAAGATACTCAATACTACTAGTAGGGTATAGTGTCACCCTATTTGGATAGCTGTAATCACAGCCCTCTGGGCCAGAGCAGGTAAATGCAATCTTCAATTCAGAATGAATAGGAGGTTGCCAGTTTCATTGGAAGAGACTTTCACCAGCTATCCATCATCCAGGAAATGATTCAGAATTTTCAGAGTTCACCATCTCAGAGATACCATCTCTGCCTGCTTGCCTATTTGCTTGTACCTGTTTTGTTTCAGAAAGGATTAAGGATTCAGGATGGGCTAAGTTGTACTGTAGTCAGAAGCCAAAACCTTAGAGGTTTAAGACAACAGTTTATTTTTCACTGCTTGTATTACATGATCCTCTTGAATCAGAGACTAGTTGCTCTACTCAGCTCTTCAAAGTGTATAGATAATAACTCTTCTAATCCAAAGATCATACCTCACAAATCCACCAGCATCTCTATGAGAGAAAGATGAGTAAAAATTACAGCTTTGGAGACCCAGTACTATAAATCGATTATAACTTGAAGGCAGTGAGTGAGTTTCAAGCATGAAAGCTAACAGAGCCTCTGACATCTGAAACCACCACTATGACTCTTAAAGGCTTTTGTCCACAAGTGACACACATTACCTTTACTAACAGTTCATTAACCAAACAAATCACATGGCCTAGGTTTTTTTTCCAGAAGCAAAGAAATTATATCTTCCCCTGAGCCTGGGAGGAGAAGAACCGGAAATACTGGTGAACAATACAGATGACCACTGTAGGTGGAGTGTATGTGTTTACATATTCACATGAGAGGAAGTGTCTCTTACAGTAAAAATACACCACCTCCTTGGGAGCACAACTAAGCCTCACTGAGCCTTAAAGCTTACCTTAAAATTACCTTCATCAGTGCCTAGCTCTTAGTTGGTCAGAAGATGATGGCTGCTCTTCAGAGGACCTGGCCTTGTCAGTAATATCCAAACTGCACCAAACTTCTACGTTTCCCATCTTCCAAACCACCAGTGCCCCTTCAAGACTTCCCCATTCAGGGCTGAGTCAGCAATACCCTGTCTTTTGGTCCTGGAAATTGACAATTAATTTGGTGGTTGTTACCTGCCATGGAGTCAGCTTCTGGCTGATGGTGACCTGCAGGCACCACAGTATGAGACACTTCCCAGTCTGGAAATACCCTCATAATTAGTGGAGGATTGAATCATGGTCCATAAGCATTTTGTTAACTAGTTTTAGGAAGTAGATCACCAATCCTTTCTTTTTACTATGTTTTAATCTGGAACATTCACTGAGGTCTGGTCAGCGTTATAAAGCAAAGCTCAAGCTTCCACTAACAGCCTCTTAGCTGACCCTCCGTTGGGTTTTCGAGACTGTAAATCATACGGGAGGAAGTTGCCCATCTTTCTCTCTTCCAGTTTTGCTAGTCGATTCAAACCACCAGGGACATGCTTTATACTGGCAGCACAACTCACTACAGACTACACCTCCAGAGGTCCTGCACGGGGGAGCCACTTTGTTACTGTTGTTGTTTACCGTAGAGTCAGAACAGACCCATAGCTGACCGACCCTACAGTGTGTTTTTCAGAGGCAGTTAATCACGCAGGAAGAGAGTGCCCATCCTTCTCCCATTGAGCAGCTGGTGGCCTGGACCCGCTCATGCCTTCAGGATTGCAGCGCAGCTTCTTGCCACAAGGCCAACAGTACTCCCTTCTGGAGTCACCCAGGAGAATAAAATGGACTGAAACCTCTGGGAGACCAGCAGAGGGCTCCCTATCCCCACCTCCAAAAACCTCCTCGCCATGGAATCACACTGGGCTCATTCATAGCTGACCCTCCAGGGGGATGTAAATTGCACCGGAGGAGATTGCCCACCTTTCCCACCAGGGCAGTAGTGGTTTCCAACTGTCTGAGAACCTCTACGTTTGGGTTAGCAGCGCAACTCCCTAAGGACTAACCACCAGAGCTCTCTGCTTGCCCTCAAATTCTGGAGCAGGCTGGCTGGCTATTGGGTTTGAGGAAGTGATTATATTGTGAAGTCCTTTCCTATCTGAAAATTGTTGAAAATTACTGTCAGTGAGCCTCTGTGTAATTGTGTTGAGCAGGATGAAAACCATTGCTATTCATCTTATACTCTGATTTTTTTGCACATCTGGGGAAGCTGCTTTGGGAGTTACTTTACTAACCCAAAGGTGGTTTCCTCTGGCAGTTCACCCACACACCAGTGCTTCTGTGGAGAGAGATAATCTGCAGCTGTGTGATTTACAGCCCCAGAAAATCCACTGGAGAGTCAGCTGTACATGGATTCTGACTTGATGGCAATGAGTCTAGCATGAGTTTGCACATTTAGATGGATTTACACATTTAATTCTGACCTTCCATGCAAGAGAATCAGGTTCAATCCCTGGCAATGCATTTCATGGACAGACACCACTCTGTCACCGGAGGCTTAAGCATTATGATGATCAGAACAAGTTTTAGTGGCATTTCTAGCCTGAGATGGACTAAGAAGAAATGTCAAACAGTGACAACCCTGTGGATCACAACAGTCCCGTCTCAACCGATGACAGAGATGACACAGGACCATGTGCTGTTTCAACCCCTTGTTTAGAGGCAGTAAGCAACAATAACAAAGCAAAATATGATCAAGTACACATCCTGTAACTAACTTGGCCTGAGTTCCTCAGAAAGCAGAGTCTATAGAGAGTTGATTTAAGAAACGATCAAGTGACAGTAAGGAAAGGGACACCAGAAGTGTCCAAGGAAGATGAGGGAACCAACAGGACCCCGAGTTGCTAAGGTTGCCTCTTGGTACTGGTTGCTCAGTCCCACAGGTTCTTTGTGAAGTTAGGTCCTGTAACCCTCTCCCAGAGCAGGAAAAGAGGGAGCATTTATCCATGGGCACCTGCACACACCCACACACATAACCCCCTACCTCGTGGGTTGGAAGGGAGTACCATCCAGGAACATACATGTAAAGCTGGGTGCAGCCAGCCCAGAATGCTGCCTGATGGGTACTGGGAAAGAAAGTGCACTGAGAAAGCTAATGCCTAGCAGGGATGTGACTGGGAAGCTCACCTGTGGGAAGGGACCATAAGGAAGTGGGACCAACCACAATCACTACCACGTTTGTGAACATAAATCCCAAAGCTCTCAGAAAGCTATGGGGGCTCTGGTGGCCTAGTGGCAAGAAGCTGCATTGCAATACCGAAGGCACAAGGTTTCAAATCCACCAGATGCTCTGTTGGGGAAGGAGGGGCAATCTCCTGTACCAGTCAGATCCAATTTGACGGTACACACAAAAATAATAAAATAAATTAAATTAAAAAAAGAAAGCTAAGAAATTATTCTATCCAACTCAAGATTTAGATGTAATAAGGAAAAAATACTTGAAAATTCAGTTATACAAGAACTCATTTAATAAGTAAAATACAAATTAAAAGTGGGGAAACATTAAAAACTGTATAAGATAGTAGGTTATTTTTGTTGCTGTTGTTATGTGCCATCAAATTGCCTGTGATTCATAGCGACCCTTGGTACAATAGCTCTGAAGCCTGCCCTATCCTGAGCCAGTCTCCCTGACTTCGATACACCTACCCTAATTATCCCAAGTACTATGTCAATCTCATCCAGGGTCTTCCTCTCCTGCGCTGTCCCTCCACCCTTCCAAGCGTGATATCCTTCTGATTAATATCATTAATATATGAAGAATTTCTAAAAGTTAAGATGCAAAAGAGAAAACCTTGTGGAGAAAACTTGGGGAGAAATGGCAACAATTAAAGATGTTCAGTCTTACTCATAATTACAGAAAGGTAATGTGAAAATAAATATACTGTGTTTGCCCCAGCAACAATAGCAAAGTTCAACAGACCAGCAAACACCAAATGCTGATGAGGTTGTGAAAAGACTGGAACTCTTATTCACTGCTGGTGGAAATGAAAAATGGTACAGCCACTATGGAAGGTGGTCTGGCACTTCCTCAAAAAGTTGAAATAGAAATACCATTTGAACCAGAAATTCCACTTTTGGAATATACCCTAAAGAAACCAGAGCAATGATTCAAAACAGATATATGCACACCCATGTTATAGTTGCATTATTCACAATAGCAAAGAAATGGAGGCAACCCAAGTGCCCTTCAACAAATTAATGGATAGAAAAACTATGGTACATTCACTCAGTGGAGTATTTACTGGCCTCTGGACTGCAAAGTGTTTGCCAAGGTGGGTCCAGTAGGGATAGCTGGCTGAACCCTGAAGCTCCATCCTCCTTTGCTTCCTTAGTTGACAGTTATATCTTCCTTTTGCCTCTGGAACTGTGTTCAGGTCTGGAGTAAAACTCAGTGTTAAGGTTACCTATAGGAAAGGGAGCAAACCTAGAGAGAACAAACTTGTGAGTTACAAATAGAAGGGCTTCAGAGGTGTTACTTGCAGGTGTACTGGGAGAGAAGGTGGAGGAAAGTGGCTTAGACACAATTGTTTGTATACCCTAGGCAGTTTCCCCCAGTGACCTGAAGGCTCTTCCCAGGGATCAGATGGCACACCCTCAGGGCCAGGTGCTGAATGGCTCTCCCCTGGGACTGATGACACAGCCCAAGGCCCAAATGGCTCACTCCAAGGGCCAAATGGCTCTCCCTGGAGCCCAGACGACTCACCCCAGGGGCCAGGACACACACCTGGAGGCTGGGGGGGGGGAGTACATCCCCCTACCGAAGTTTCGTTCTGTTCTCCGCCCCCAGCCCCAGGTCTGGACCCTGCACCTCACTGAAGACCATAACCAGTGACAGCACTGCCAGTTCCGGCACCAATACCATTTTCCCCCTCCCCTCTACCAAGTGGTCAGACTACAATTCAAAGTAGGCATCACTATCCTCCCCCTTCACAAATGGAGAAGAAGCTCTGAGAGGGGTGAACAGACCCTCTCTAGATCTAAACAGTTCTTAAAAGCAGTAGTCAAGAAATCAAAAGATGTGGTGTATTGAGGAGATCTGTAGTCTCGGTTATGTTGTTATTGTTAAGTGTTGTCAAGTCACAGACAACTCATAGCTACCCTTATCAATCCATTGTGTAGATGATCTGCATCTCTGGCCTGTCAAAGGAAATCTTCACTGACAACAAGATGCTTTCCTGTATAAAGTCCTTCAACTCCCGCAACTCCATGGCACTGCCCCCACTGTCCAACCCCCCGCCCCCCTGCACTGGGAGCCTATGGTTCCTGGCATCCACAGTCTCCATCTGTTCAGGGGCTCCATCACACCGGCTGTGGGGCCCAGCGCTCATCCCAGGTCCAGGCCAGGGGACCTGTGGGCCCTGTCCATGGCTGACCCATGGGGTCACAGCAGCAGAGGCTCAGCAGCAGGCAGCAGGAAGAACTGAAACTCAGCCATGCTCCTCCGAGAATCCTCATCCTCTTGATGCTGAGCTTCAGTCCACACTGATGACCAGCAGTCACCTGCCTGGCTGTTAATGTAAGTTGCCTGGCCTGCTTCCATGCAGCTTGCTAAGCCGCCTGCTCCTCAGGTTGTGTCTCTTGCCACCACCATCTTGGTTCCGAAACCCATTTTAGAATAAGTTTATTCTGCGGCATTGCGGTGGCTCCGTCATATCAGCTTCGGTGCCTGGCACCCACCATCCATCCTAGGTGAGGAGATCCTTGGGGTCCGGCCACGGAGACCCCATGGAGCTGCGGTGGCAACTTGGGCTCAGCAGTGGGGGGCTCAGAGCTGTTGGACTTACCTATTCTTTTTTGGGAAGTTTTGTTCTCTTGATATTGAGCCTTGATACATATGGGAGACCAGTAATAAACTGTTTAATTGCTCAATTATAGATAAATTGAGAGCTGTGGAGGGCCATGGTGGCCCATTTCTAGGCAGCTTGCTGCTCCTTCAGCTTCTTAAGTTGTTTCCTCCACTGCCACCGTCTTGGTTCACAAAGTATCAGATCTGACAAACACACACAAAACATAATAAAATAAAAATCAAGAAACACCCCCCCATTATTGTAGAATGAGTATAAGGATCCAAGTGGGATGGGAGAGTGGGGTGGGAGAGGTTGGAAACAGAGGTATGAGGATGTGGAGGGGAAGGGGAGATTTATCATTGGGTTGTACAATTTGATGGGACAGGAGTGGGGTGAGGGAAACTGAAAGAATTTGTTCTCAAAAACAATGTATTTGAAATTTTTAAAAATTTTTCTTGGGGAGCTCTGGTGGCCTAGTGGCAAGGAGCTGCAACTACAATCCCAGAGGCGCACGGTTCAAATCC
>NW_006399971.1:1936184-1949525 GCF_000299155.1 Elephantulus edwardii
TTTCTCAAATAAATAAATGTTTTGTATAAAAGTAGTATGTGATATAATTGTAAATTGCTTAGATATTTTCTTGGACTATATGAATATTTTGTAAAATCATTCTAGATTGAATTATAACATTATTGGTTATAAGATTATTAGTAACTTTTTATAAAAATAAAAATTGGAAACTTTTATAAAAATTTTCTGCTTTACCCTTAATTATTACTTGATTCTCAAAAGAGTTATTGATATCGTTTGCAACACTATTTATCACAATATTGTATCTGTAACACCAGGAAATTTAACAAAATTAGTGACTGCACTTAACAACAACAACAACAATATAAACAGCATCAGCAAGGAAAACAGTAACAGTGGTTCAAAGTTTCATTGAAATTGGTTAATAATGACAGCTCTAGACCAGGACCTAGGCGAATGTAGCAGCAGAGAACCAGAGACCAATGAGAGATGGTGTTAACTGGAGACTGCGACCCCTCAGAGTCAGAGCTGGAGTTGAGGCCTTAGTCCAAACTTGATAGAGAAGTAGGGAAGATGCCATAATTGGCAGTACTGAAAAAGCTTTGTAACACTGACCTAAAGCTGAGTCCCTGGGATATTTATTACACTTCTGCAACACCAGAGTTCAAAGGCGTTAATTCTTCTTCTGTCACCCTTATTCATTGTCCAGCTCTCAGATGCATAGAAAGTGACTGAAAAGATCATGGCCTGAATTCACAGGTGCGCCTTAGTCCTCAAACTGACACATTGCTCCTCAGTAATTTGGAGAGGTCCCTGACTATAGATTTTCCCAGTGCAGTATATCCCCTGATCTCCTGACTGCTGGTCCTAAATCTAATGGTTATGAATCCAAATAAGATGAAACTGTGGACAGTACCAATCTTTTCTCCATTTATCATGATGTTGCCTATAGATCCAGTGGTGAGGATTTTTGTTTCCTTGACATTGAGATGTAGTCCCTATTGAAGGCTATAGTGTTTAAACTTTTGCAGCAAGTACTTCAAGCAAGTGGAGAAGAGTGCTGATTACCAAAAGAACAAACAGACATGTCTTGGAGAAGGTGCAGCGAGAGTGCTTCTTGGAGGCAAGGATGACAAAGCTTCGTATCAGGTACTTTGGGCATGTTAGAAGAGGTTATTCCTTGAAGAGGGACATCATGCTTGGGAAGGTGGACATCTGGTAAATGAGAAAAGCTCCCTCAAACCAGGTTGTTGACGTTATTGCTGTAATATGTCTTTTTATTTCTTGGCTGCTGGTGTCTTTAAACTGACAGACCTTGCTCTTAACATCTTAGAGAGGTCCTTGACAGAAGATTTATTAAAAAAGTACAGCTTTCAATATGGATTACATCTCAACATCAAGAAGAGAAAAATCCTTACCATTGGGTCAATAAGAAATATTATGTTAGGTGAAAATTAAAGTTGGAGAAAATTAAAGTTGTCAACAATTTCATCTTGCGTGGATCCACACTCAACTCCCTTGGCAACAACAGCCAAAAAATAAAAAGATATATTGCAGCAATAATAAATAAATATTTTTTAAAAAGTGAACTGGGGAAGGGAGAAAGGAGGGAGAGGGGATAAAATGTGCAACAATTACAATAATGTTTTATTTTAAAAAAGAAACACGATGTGAATGAAAAATTATATATATAATTTTTATTGTAATTGTGATTTTAACAAAAGTTTATAGAGAAGTTAGATTTTTCACTCATTCATTGTTGCACATTTTACCTCTTCTCCCTCCTTTCCCCCTTCCTCAGTTCACTTTTTTAAAAAAAATATTTATTCATTGTTGCTGCAATACATCATTTTATTTCTTGACTGCTGATTCCAAGGGAGTTGATTTTGGATCCAAGCAAGATGAAATTGTTGACAACATTAATTTTCTCTCCCTTTTAGATCTATATGCAGAACAGATCATTTGTGAGGCTGGGCTTTATGAGGAAGAATGTGGCATCAAGATTGGAGGAAGACTCATCAACAACCTACATTATGCAGATGACACAATCTTGCTTGCTGAAACTGAGGAGGACATGAAGTGCTTGCTGCAGAAGGTCAAGGACTGTAGTCTTCACTATGGATTGGAGCTCAACATCAAGAAGACAAAGATTCTCACCTCTGGGCCAATTAGTTGGCAGTACCATGATGGGTGGAGACGAGAGTTAGGTAGTTAAAGTTGCAGCTTGCTCAGTTCCTTATTCAACACTTTTGGCACCAGGAAATCAAAAGGCGTATTTCATTAGGTAAATCTGCTGTCAGGGACCTTTTCAGAGTACTGAGAAGCAGTGATGTCAGTCTAGAGACTAAAGTGTGTCTGATCCAGTCCATGGTCTTCGCCATAACTTGCTATGCATCAGAGAGCTGGATAATGACTAAAGAGGACAGAAGAAGAATTGATGCTTTTGAGTTGTGGTGCTGGAGAAGAGTCTTGAAGATACAATGGACTGCCAAGAAAACAAATAGGTCTTGGAGAGGGTGAAGCCAAGTTTCTCCTTGGAGGCTAGGATTTTGAAGCTCTGTCTCCCATACATTAAGCATGTGGCCAGGAGAGACCGATCGTTAGAGAAGGACATCATGCTTAGAAAGGTAGAGGGACAGCACAGGAGAGGAAGACCGTAGATGAGACGGATTCATACAATAACTGGGGCAATGGGGAGTGTGTTGGAGTCAGTGAGACTGGCTCAGGACAGGGCAGGCTTCAGAGCTATTGTCCATTGGGTTGCAGGTGACTTGATGGCATATAACAACAACAACAACATTTAAAAAATATATAGCATTGAGTATGTCTGCTATCAAAGGTAGAATGTTGCTTTTGTTGTTAGGTGCTGTCTAGTCAAACACAACTAATAGCAACTTGATGAAAAACAGATCTGAGTCCTGTCCTTTCCTGTGCCATCCTCATCTTCTCTAATACATGTAAGCCCATTGCTGTAGTCACCATGTCAATCCATCTCATTGGGGGTCTTCCTCTCTTTTGCTGACACACCACCTTTCTAAGCATGAAGCCCTTTCCAAGGAATAGCCTTTTCTAGCAATATGTCCAAAGTATAAGAGCAAAGCTTCACTGTTCTTGCCTCCAAGGAGCACTCTGGCTGCATTTGTACTTAAGTATTTAAAAAGTTTGAGGGAGCTCTGGTGGCAAGAAGCTGCACTGCAATCCCAGAGGTATGTGGTTCGAATCCACCAGATGCTCTGCTGGAGAAGGAGGGGCAATGTCCTCCTGTACCAGTCAGATCTGATTTGATGGTAATAATAATAATAATAATAATAATTTAATAATAATAATAATAATAAACAGTTTGATGGTTTGCTTGATATTTTTCTTTGTAGGAAAAGTTGAAATTATTAATGAAGCATATTTAATAGTTACAAGGAAAATCCAGGCTTCCTTTTCTCCACTCTCATTTTGTAAAAAAAAGTATGGAAAATATCAAACAGAAATAAAATGAGAGGTGATAATGTAGCCATTTCCCAGACTCCACAGTTAATAATTTATGACCAAACCACTTCATCTACACTCCTACCCCCTACCCACATCTTCAATATGGATTGAAGCTTAACCTCAAGAAGATAAAGATTCTCACCGCAGGGCCAATTGGCAACACCATGTTGGAATAGAGTAGAGATTGAGGTTGTTAACCATTTTAGCTTGCTCAGCTCCACAACCAACACTCTTGGCACCAGTAGTCAGGAAATCAAAAGACGAATTTCATTGGGGAAGTCTGCTGTCAGGGACCTCTCCAAAGTGCTAATGAGAAATGATGCCTGACTAGAGACTGAGGTGCACCTGATTCAGGCAATGGTCCTAGAAATTAATTGCTATCCTTTAGAAAGCCGGACAATGACTAAGGATAACAGAAGAATTGATGCCTGTGAGTTGTGGTGCTGAAGAAGAGTTTTAAACATATCATGGACCTTCAAGAGAACAAATAGGTCTGTTTGGAGAGAGTGAAACCAAGTTTCTTCTTGGAGACTAGAATTTTGAAGCTCCATCTCACATACTTTGGGCATGTTGCCAGAGGGACCTATCCTTGGAGAAGGACATTATGCTTGGAAGAGTGGAGGGACAGGGCAGGAGAGGAAGACCCTGGATGAGATGGATTGACATAGTAACTGGGGCAACGGGATAAGTGTGTTGGAGTCAGTGAGGCTGGCTCAGGACAGAGCAAGGTTCAGAGCTATTGTATATAGGGTCACTATGAGTTGTGGGCAACTCCATGGCACATAACAATAACCACCCACATCTTAGACTATTTTGAAACAAATCCAAGACATCATGTAATTTTATCTTTAAATATCCTAATTGTCCATGCTGTTAGCTGCGACAACTTATTGCAGTCCCATGCAGAACAAAATGCTGCCTGATCTTGCACCATCCTCATGTTGGGTTGCATATAATGCTGTTGAGGTCTATAGGGTTTTCATTGGCTGATTTTCAGCAGTAGATTACCAAGCCTTTCTTCCTACTCTGAAAGCTCTGCTGAAACCTGTGAAGCCTAATAGCACAGCTGGCAGGTTACAGCAGTGCATGAAGTGCATTGTTGTTGTTGGTATGTGCTGTTGAGTCACTTGCAAATCATAGTGACACTATGTAAAACAGTTCTGGACCCTGTTCTATGTTGAGCCAATTTCATTGTCTCTGACATTACTACTTCTATTACTCCAGTCACTGAATCAATCCATCTAAGCCAGGGTCTTTCTCTCTTGTGCTGTCCCTCCACCCTTCTAGATATGATGTCCTTTGCCAAGGACTGGTCTCTCCTGGCAACATGTCCAACATATGTGAGATGGAGCTTTAGAATACTTGCCTCCAAGAAGCAGCCTGGCTTTGCCTTACGTATGTTAGGCTTACTCAAATCCAGATCATTTACATGAAAGGTAAAAATTCTAACCACTGAATCATACATACTTCATAAGTATTCTAGTTGTTACTGTTGTTAAGTGGTGAAGAATTAGCTGTAACTCATAGTGACCCTATAAACAATGGATCTGAACCTTTCTCTATTGGGAACAAATCTAGATCCCTTCCAGTCAGTTGGCTAAGTAGCAATCTTTCAGATTTCTTGACACAGCCTGAAGAGCATGACCATTGCTGCATCTATTTGTTGGAGCACGTCAATTGGTAGTCCGTCAATTCTTGGAACATTATACAAAGTGTGTGTATGTAAAGAGAGCAGTGCTCAAGGGTTATATTGTCTACTTTTTAAAACTATGCTGCTATTTAATGAAAAGATAACTTCAGAAGTTTTGTTTTAAAGGTTAAAGAGTATCTCAGGGGAATAATTTTAGGGATTCCTTCAGTCTCAATGGATCCAGTAAGTCTAGGCTCTTTAAAAGTTTGAAATTCTGTTCTATAATTTTCTCCTTTTTTATCAGTAATCATCTGGTGTTACTCTGATCAGAATATTTGGTAGTGGTGGCTTGATACGATCTTGTTGTTCTAATTTCAAGGCAGAGGAGGTTGTGGTTCATGGAGACATTTGTTTTGATGGTCTAATTCTTTCTCTGATTCTCAGGGTTTTTAAAATTCTCATCTCCTCCAGATAAATAGATCTCAATAGTTTCATCTTATATGGCAACTCATAAGTTTTTGTACTTTTCATTCTTATGCTTTTAAGATCCCACTACTCATCAAACACACCAAGCTATAAAACATAAGCTTTACTTTTTTAATTTTATACGCTATTTTTATTGAGATTTTAATGAAAGATTATACAGAACATGGATTTACATTCATTCATTCATTGTTGCACATTTTCCTCCCTGACCACTCCTCCCCCAGTTTGCTTTTCTCTTTGAAAAGAAAAACAAATTCCTTCATTATTATACAGCACACACACCTCCCCACCCCCACCCCCACCTCGCCTCAGTCCGCTTTACTATGCAGCTCCTACTCTGGACTCTTCTCATGCAAACAATACCCAATCATATATCCCCTTTAAACAGTTCTCTCCTTCATCTGTTTCAATGCAGTGTACATTATTTATCCCTTCTTTTCCTAGTTTCCCCCAAAACCCAATGTCAGTCCTGTTTTATAACAGTGACATTATACAGTATTTGTCTTTTAGTGACTGAGATAGATCACTCAGCAAAATGTCCTCTAGGGTACCCATTTTGTATAATATTTCATGAGTTCCTTGTTTTTCAATGTTGAATAGTTCCATAGTGTGAGTATACAACAGCTTCTCTATCCAATTGTTTGTTGATAAGCTCTTGGGTTGTTTCCAACTCTTTACTATTGTGAACAAAGCAGCAAGCAATAAACACATGTGTGCATATATCTGCTTGGGTGGCAGTTCTGGTTTCTTTAGGGTCTATTCCCAGTAGTGGAATTGCTGGGTCAAATGGTACTTCTATTTGCAACTTTTTGAGAAAGCTCCATAGTGGTTGCACCATTTTACACTCCCACCAACAGTGAATAGGGTTCCAGTTTCTCCACAATCTCGCCAGCATTTGTTGTTTGCCGCTCTGTTGAATTTTGCTGTTGTTACTGGGGTGAGATGATATCTCATAGTTGTTTTGAAGCTCTACTTTTTTAAGCTATCAAGTCCTCTGCTTTTTAAAATTAATTCATTTAAAACATAAGCTTTATGAAATATATTCCAATTTATTAAATTGCCCCATGAAACTATGACCTGAACTCTTCAAATCAAGAAAACAAATCCAGGAAGGTGATTGTTTTAAAAGTATCAACATCTATAGATCTTATACCAGTGATAATGGTTGCAGAAACGATTGCAATTGTTATGAGTGTTTACTCTTTGAATGTATGCATAAACATTTTTTTCTTCATTTATATAAGATAAAGGAGGCTAGTGCACCTTCAGCTGTACATCTGCTAATTGTATCACATTAGGCACATGTATGATTTTATAATTGTTTTTCCTTAAAGATTACATATGGTTTAGGAAGATGTGTACTAGTGACATGTTGACAAGGAGTGGACTGTGACAGTTAATGTTGTGGGTAAATGAAATCATGATCCTGTGGTCTGACCAATAAAAACTTGCCAGGCTTTACAAGCAAGTGAGCTCTTCTCTTACAATAAATTTAAGCACTTAACTATTATCCTTCCAAGGCTCCTAGATAAAATCCATAGCAGGTCAGATTGCAATGTACCACATGTCAAAGTTCTCAACTAAATCCCCTTAGTCTAAAAGAATAATTGTAGAGCTAGAGTTCTCTGACAAGCAAGTGAGTCATTTCTTCCTCTCTTTCGCTGACCCTACACCTTTCCAAGCATGATGTCTTTTTCGGAGGACTGGTCGCTCTTAACAACATGCCTAAAGTATGTGAGATGAAGTTTCACCAATTTGTCTCCAAGTAGCACCCTGACTGCACTTTCTCTAAGACACATTTGTTCTTCTGAATGTCCATGGGATAGAATATTAGGTACTTTTCTCCAGCACCACAACTCAAAGCTATCTATACTTCTTATTTTGTCCTTAGACATTGTCCAATATTTAGATGCAAAGCAAGTAATTGAAATCCCTGGCTTGGATCAGGTGTACCTTAATCTTCAAGTTGATGTCATTGTTCTTTAGCACTTTGGAGAGGTCCTTGACAGCAAATTTTCCCAACGTACATGTCTTTTGGTTTCTTGACTGCTGGTACCAAGAGTATTGATTGTATCCAAGTAAGATGAAGTCACTGACAATTTCAATCTTTTCTCCATCAATCATGATGTTGTCTATTGATACAGTGGTGAGGATTTTTGGTTTTTTTTTTATATTGAGATGTACTTCATACTGAAGGCTACAGGTTTTTCTCTTCAGCAGCAAGTGTTTCAAGCGCTCCTCACTTTCAACAAATGAAGTTGTGTCTTTTGCATAATTCAGGTTGTTGGTGAGTCTTCCTCCAACCCTTATGTTACATTCTTCTTCAAAGTTCAGCTTCTTGAATTTTGCTCAGCTTACAGATTAAATAGATGTGGAAAAAAGATATGTTAGGATCAGAGGGTTCAAAGAAGAAGTGGAAAACAGAACTAAACCTAGCAACAACTGCTGAAATTTTGGGTGAACTCCCCTCCTCATTCCATATTTCCATGACTGAAACCAGAGGACCTTGAACTTAGGAGAACACAGCCACTGCTATGACCTTGAAGGACACCAGCAATCAATCACCATGAAATTGAGTGTTACCCCTCACCCCTAGTCAGAAAAAGCCACTAAATGGAAAATTAGAAATCAAGATTAGAGAGAAAATCCTATAAATACTAGTACTCAGCCCCTAGACCAATGTTCCTTTTCACTTGGGAGAGGGGACCTGCTGTCTGACTCACAGACAATGTACTGTGTTTGCCTGCTTGCATTTCTTTCTTCTTTTACTAATAAACCTGATACTTTTGTAAGTTTTGTTAAGTTCACTTTTGTGAGTGTTTGCCTGTGGCAGCCTTGCCCAGAGATAACTTACTAGTCCTCTTTGAGGTGTTTGACCCCTGGACATTTCCAACACCGCTACCAAAACCTAACAGGATACATCTCGGATGCACCCCTTTCTTGATTTTAAACCATGCAGTGTTCCCTTGCTTTGTTCGCATAGCAGCTTCACATGAGTATGAGCACAATTAAGTGTTCTGAGAGTCCCATTCTTCTCAATGTGAGCCATACCTTATTTTGATTCACACAGTCAAATTCATAGTCAATACAACACAGATAGACCATCCATCTGGTATTCTCTGCTTTCAACCCAGATCCATCTAACATCAGCAGTGATATTCTTGGTGCCATAGCACAGGAGAGAAGACCCTGGATGAGATGTATTGACTCAGTGACTGAGTAATAGGGGCTAAGAGTGTCAGAGACAGTAGGCTTGTCTCACATAACAACAACAACAACAGCCTCTTCTAAATCCATCTTGAATTTCTGGCAGTTCCCTGTTGATGTATTTCTAGCCATTTTTTTTTCTAGCCATTTTTTAGTAGCCTTCAGCAAGGTTTTGCTTGTGTGTCATAGTAATGATATTATTCAATAATTTATATTAATGATACTGTTCTATATTGACGTTACTGCTTTTTCAGATGATAAAACTATGCGTAAATTACAGGAACTTTCCTAGGGAAATTGGCAGTTTTGGTGGCCTAGTCCATAAGAAGTTGCACTGCTAATTTAAGACTTTGTCTCTCTAGTGCTTCAAATCTACCAGTTGCTCCTCCAGAGAAAGAGGGATAATCTCCTGATGTGCAATTTACAGACTCGAAACCCATTGGAGGGTCAGTTCTGTGTTGGCTTCAAGCCTGAGGCAATGAGTTGAGTTGAGGTCAAAGAAAGAGACAAGCATGAAGGTTTTTCTGAGATGGAAGTTTGAACTGTGTCAGCTCACTAAGCATGCAAGTAGGTGTTTCTGCTAAGTATATATGCCCTGTGCTTTTTGCTCTAAAGCAAAACTTGAGAGCTGCTGGTTAGCAGTCAAGCATGTTAAATTTTTGCACCACCCAGGGACTGATTATGGATGCACTAATAAAATACTACAAACTAAATGCCTTATAAGAACAAAAAGCACCTCACAGTACTGGAATCTGTTGTTGTTGTTGTTGTTGTGTACCATCAAGTTGGAACCAACCTGACCTTCTAGTGGGTTTTCAGAGGCAGTCAATAGCACAAGAGGAGATTGCCCATATTTCTACTGCAGAGCAGCTGATGGATTAGAATGTCATGCCTTTGGGATTATTGCATGGCTTCTTACCACTAGGCCACCCGAGCTCCTTTATGTCCAAAATCAACATGTTTAGTTGAACCATGCTCTCTCTGAAAGCTCTATAAGAAAAACTTTCTTATCTCTTCCAACTCCTAGTATTCCTTAGTTCATAGGATACTTTCACATTACTGTTCTTCCTTCCTTGGTGTGTGTCTACATCTTACGTCTCCTTTTCTTTCATAAGAACACCATTTAGATTAGAATAAAACCAGTTAATACAACATTCTTGAAGACCCTATTTCCAAATAAACTCTTGTTCATTCTTATCAGGACTTAGGACTTCAGTATATCTTTTTTGGGGTCACAATTCAATTCATATCAAATAATAAGTAGTATTATAGACAGCAATACAGTGGAAAACAAAACTTCTGCCTTTATGGAGCCTTTATTCTAGTACAGGGAGATAGACAATAAAAAACCATGCATCATATCAGATAGTGAAAGTTGCTTGAACTCATTGACATTGAGTGGGAACTGACTCATAGCTGACCTTCTAGTGGGATTTCAGGAGACTCTCTACAGCACTGGAGGATATTGCCCATCTTTCACCTGAGGAAGCCCTGTAAAAGCACCACCTTTGAATTACCAATACTACTGCCTTTGGACTATGCCCCCAAAACTCCCTTGGTAGCTCCTAGGCAAAACTAAAATCAGAAAAGAGAGTAAATTGTGCTCGTTTAATTGGGCTGAGAAGAAGACATGGACATGCTATTTTAAATAACTTCATTGGAACAAATCTCACTAAAGAAGTAATTTAGGGAGAAACTTGAAGAAAGTAAGCGAAATCCGCAAAGACAGAGATGGAACTACTCCAACAGGTAAGAAAGCAATAGGCCTGGTGCTGCTGGTCCGAGTGCAGTGGAGGCCACAACGAATTGATCAGTCAGTTGCAATAGGCCTGGTGCTAAGACGTCGTGCTGCAATCCCTGTGGCATGCAATTCAAATCCACTAGCTGTTCTGCAGATGGACAGTCTCTTCTTGTGCCCCTGAAAACCTGCTAGAGGCTCAGCTATGAATTGGCTCTGACACAGTTTTTTTTCTGGAACTTAATTCACTTTATTTGTTATATGTAAAATCCAACAGCATAGAGAAAGAGAGATCAAGCAGTTGGCCTAGCAGACAAAAAGCCATGCTCCAAAGCCAAAGGTGGGTGACTCTACTCCATGGCCCTTGGGCCTGCCTTTCATTGTTTTTGTTTAAACATCCTTCTAGGTCGTGTAACCCTGGTATGTCCACTTGCTGTACAGAGGTAACTCATGGTTACTGTAAAGCCGAATACTGTTACCCATGGTGGACAGTGTTTGGTGAAGCTCCTCAATTAAAACAAGCTTGGAAGCAGGAGTGGCAAACACTTCCACAATAGCTTGCCTCTGGAAACCCTATGAACCTGGAGAAAGGACGAAAGTTATATAGAAGGTGTCCAGGACTTTCGTTCATGGAGTCGTTTTGCAACTCGACGGCACTTAACAACAACAATATGAGTTGTACTTGACTCGATGGTACCTAACAGGAACAACAATAATTATGCCAGGAATGAAAAACTGAGAAAGAATGGTGTTAAATTTAGAATGAAAAAGATGATTTCAAGATTTATCCTATGGGGCAAATGGTGAGTAAGAAATTTCAAGCTGAAGCGGTTTAAGAGCAAACAGAGAGGAGAAATTGGAAATAGTGACTGTAACTAAATTAAAATGTTGGTGGTTAGTTAGACAGTGGTGCATAAAAAGGGACAGTAGCTGGAAGACCCTGGGCCCAGAAAAGAATTATTTTTTCTAAGATAAGAGACATACTGGTACCTACTCTTATTTCATCTCTCCCTTCATCTCTCCTTTCTTTGTAGACAACTCTAAAGCCTTTTTGACCTTCTTCCTCAAGCTCAGAAAAATTTTGCAAAACTGCTCCTGAGCGGGAGGTAAAAGCTACAAAGGGTGCTTTGTTCCTGCTTTCTGGTCTGTTGCATCCCTCCCCTGGGGCAATGGGCTTGGCTGCCTCAGCCTGGAAGCAAGGCCAGAGAGCAAAATTCCAGCACAGAGAGAAAAAACTCTGTTGTTTGAATATACGGTTGTGCTTCATTTAATTTATATGGGCCTTTAATCTATTTGGATGCACCTCCTCGCTAACCATGGCCCACATGGGCTACGAGATCTCTTGTCCCCTGCCCTTTAAAACATATTTTTGCTATTGTAAATAGGGCAGCAATAAACATGGGTGTGTATATATCTGTTTGGGTGGTGGCTCTAGTTTCTTTAGGATATATTCCTCGTAGTGGAATTGCTGAGTCAAAAGGTACTTCTATTTCCACCTTATTTTTTTTTAATCTTATTTTATTGGGGTTTTTTTTTTTGGTATGTACCATCAAATCAGATCTGACTGGTACAGGAGGAAATTGTCCCTCCCTTCTCCAGCAGAACATCTGGCGGATTTGAACCGTGAACCTCTGGGATAGTAGTGTGGCTTCATGCCACTAGGCCACCAGAGCTCCCTATTTCCACCTTATTTTTTTTTTTAAAAAAACACACACCTCCAAAAAACCCCTGACTTTAGTCTTTATTTTTTAAATAAAAAATTTATTTTGTACTGGTTTACTTACAAAGTTCACACACATTGTTTTTCACACAGTACCTTTCCCATTTCTTTTACCCACCCCTTCCTCCACCCATCAAATTGTGCCACTTTATGATTAACTACCCCCCATCCTACCCCTATACTGCTCCTATCCTCAAGAAAGCAACATATTGCCTTCTGTAGTGTTTGTACCATAGCTATTCACAATAGCAAAGAGATGAAAGCAACCCAAGTGCCCATTAACAAATGAATGGATAGAAAAACTATGGTCTATTCACACTATGGAATGCTGAAAAACAAGTAACTCTTAAAATATTACACAATATGGAAGGGAGCTCTGGTGGCCTAGTGGCTAGAAGCTGCACTGCAATCCCAGAGGTGGTGGTGTAATGTGCCATCGAGTTGCTTGTGACTCATAGCGACCCTATGTACAACAGCTCTAAACTCTGCTTTGTCCTGTGCCAATCTCATTGTCGTCGACACATTCATCCCGATTGCCCCAGTCACCGAATCAATCCATCTCCCCGAAGGCCTTCCCTTCCTGTGCCTGCCCTCCATCCTTCCAAGCATGATGTCCCTCTCCAAGGACCAGTCCCTCCTTACAACATGACCAGAGTATGTCAGACAAAGCCTCAGAATCCTTGCCTCCAAGGAGCAGCCCGATTTAACCCTCTCCAGGATGAATATGTTTGCTTTCTTAGCAGTCCATGGCACTCTCAGCACTCTTCTCCAACACCAAAGCTGTAAAGCATCAATTCTCCTTCTATCCTTCCTGGTCATTGTCCAACTCTCTGACGCATAACAAGTGATTGCAAAGACCATGGTATGTACCAGACGCACCTTAGACTCCAGAGACACATCGTTGCTCTTGAGTACTTTAGAGAGGTCGCTAACAGCAGACTTTCCCATCACAATATGTCTTTTAATTTCCTGGCTGCTGGTGCCAAGAGTGTTGATTGTGGAGCCAAGCAGACTAAAGTTGTGAACAATCTCAATCTCTTCACCATCCATCCTGATGCTGCCAATTGGTCCAGTGGTGAGAATCTTTGTCTTTTTGACATGGTGCCTCAATCCATA